>NC_000076.6:63796698-64120865 GCF_000001635.26 Mus musculus | reverse complement strand
GAGACCACAAGGAACATAGTAAGGAAGATCATATATCCCATGGGTTATATCGCATATGCAATTTAAGAGAAAAGAATGTGCAAAAGAGGTTTTATATCTTCTAAGGACCAGTCAATGAAAACCAGGATCTACACAGAGACAATGTGAAGCAGAGGTTAGACTTGCTTAATTAGTTCTAGCCTAGTGTCACTCCTGCTGGACTCTGACCTAAGAACTCTAGGATGACAAACTTGTCTTGTTAAGACACTAGATTGTACTGACTTTTGTAGCAACATTGCCTACTTGGGTGACCCAGCCACATACATATGGGCTTGTGATGTTTGTCATGCTCTGGAGAAGATTTTTACCTCCCTTTGGTTTGTTTTGTCACTATAAATTTATCCAAAACCCACAGAATTTATACGAGTAACTAAATTGCTGCACACTAGAAATTCTGAGGAACAAAGATGTGTCAAAAAAAAAAAAAAAAGAGCCATTGGTTGTAAGAAATGTACTACTGAGATGAGAGACATCTGTGAAGGACAAACTGCATGTATGTTATGTATTGAAAAAAAAATAGTTCTTCCACTCAGGTTCAAACCTCCCACTCAGGTTTCTTTTTTTCAACTTAGAACTGATCCAAAATGACACTATCTGTTCTTAAAAGATTTTATTTGAAATTTATTGTAATTTCTAAATAGTTTCTCAGAGGTTATCAAGGATAGCAAGAAAAAGAGAGATTTGAGAGAGAAGATAAACTTTAAAATAGAATTCTTTATTCTGTGATGATTTAGACATGCTTGTGAGCAACTGAAGGAGGAACTGAAGAGTGGATTTATATCTGAAATGTCCACAAACGGACAGGATGGTATCACTTATGGAAACAGGAAGGCTAGGGGTCTGAGTACCATAGGCTTGGAAACCAAAATGTCCATTTTGAACATATTTGGATTAAAATAGCCTGGAAGCATTTAAGTAGGGATTTCAGTGGATTAATGTGTGAAGAAATCTGCAACTTGGAGCTAAGCAGGAAGAGAAATGTACTAGAGAATATTCAAATGACATTCAGTGTTAGAGACGTGTAATGAAGTGATACCTGCTAAGAAGATTAAGTGTGAAAGATAATAGAGATGGTACAAAGAGGAGATGAAGAGAGAGGCTTAGAGACAAAAAGAAAAAGGAAGAAGAAGGGGAGAAAGAAAGAGGAGGAGGAGGAGGAGGAGAACAGAAGAGTAACAAAAAGGAGACTATGGAATCACTTTTTTCTTTTTCTAAGGTTTATTTTTATTCTTTTTCCTTTATTAAGCTTGTCATTTCCCCCTTCCTTTTCCTATCCCCATCCTCATCTGTAAAATGTTACCTTACATGTGTTTCAGGACTGGCCATTTCATACTGGGTAACCAGTTGGTGTGCTCTTCAATAGAGAGGACTATTTCTATTTCTTGGCATTCCTTAGTTGCCTGTAGTTCTTTGTGTAGGGTTGAGGCTTCATGGGCTTCCCCCTACCCCATAAACTTATTGTCATTGTACTTGTCTAGATCATATTTGAGCAGTTGTGTTGATTGAGACTTTATGTGTAGTTCATATTATCAGGAGACATAATCTCACAGCAAACTCCCTGATCATCCTCTGCCTCTTCAGTCTTCCCTCCCTCTCTTCTGCAATGTTCCCTGGGCTGTAGTGCAGTAGTGAGGATGTCTTAGGCACCAAGAGGACATATGGCTTAAAATAAAGAAGCAGGCCACAGTGAATGCCAGAGAGATAATGGTAAGAGTAGAGCCAAATTCTGGCTGTTAATTCGCAGTAGGAGATCTTTGACAGGGAAAGATGGAGAGTGCAGTGGGGAGGTGGGGAGGGAGTGGTGGAGGGACAGATCGGAAGTGGATTGGATAGAAGATGGTACAGGAAGAACTGGGGCTGGTGCCAATAGAGTAAACATTCCAAGCAGAGGAGATGAGAGATGAAGCCCAAGGGAAGGCTTTAGATTCCTTTCTTCCTAGGATGGAAGATGATGGACACTACTGTGTTCTATAAGAACGATTCAGATGCAAAGTGGGGCTCATGAAGCAGATGGTAAAGGACTGTAAGCATGAAATTTAGAGCATGCGCTCCTCAGTTAAGGTGCAGGTTTACAACCAGACACGTATTTGTGCCAATGCCTGATGAGTGAAACTGTTATTGTGGAAAGCCCAGGTCCGGGAGGTTATTTGCTGTAGTGGAATCAATGCTTTCGATTGAGTTTTGATTTCTTGGGTACATAATCTGAGATGTTACATCACCACAGGAAGGGTACATTTTATTTCATACGAAGATGTTTCATACTAAGATGAAGTACACCATTTCAAACACGCAAAGGGAAGGATGAGATGGGAATAAATGTTGTGGTGGTGTCTCTTCAGAAGTCAGGCTGAGTCTGTTTAACGTCATGATGAATGCATCTGGTGCTTCTAATAAAGTACCTCTCACCATGGAAGCCCCAGCTCTAAGAACGCCAAACTTTCCCACGGGTATCTAAGGCAGGATTTCAAGGGGTGTTTTGATCACAACATCCATCATTTAAAATCATATTGTGAAGCGAGTCAAACTTCATCTTTGCCATGAGAGTCATCAGTCAGCATGTTTTCTCAAAAAAAATAAAAAATAAAAAAATTCAACTCCCCTGTAGATGTACGGGAGCTGCTTCTATCTTTCCAAAACCAATTAATTGTTTATTTTCTGTATATTTTAGAGGAAAATCAGGGAGGGGAGAAAGGGGCAGGAGGTAGAGGGGGGACCAAGGTCACATGTTGATACACAAATAGACTAAAGGCTTACTCTCCTGGGAGCCTCTGGATTAGAAATACTAAAGTCTGCCTGAGTGCCTCTAGTCAAGGGATCCCTAGTTCAAACAAGGTGAAGTCACAGATGGGATCCACAGGCCTGGATTTTTTTGTGTGTGTTCTGCATATGCCAGACATCTGACCAAAGTCAGGCCCCTTGGCTCCTCTAACCTGTTTCTTCACATTAAAATTTAATTTAGTAACTATAGTGATTAAATTGCAAGGTAGGTCCCAGCCTTTGTCAGCTCCGTGGGTGAAGGAGAGAATTGAGTCTTGAGAATTGGCTCTCTGACCTGTGCATAACACCCAGCCCCCATACGACATGTAAACAAACCGTTTAAAGCTTTTGAGTAGAAAGTCATTACTGAAATCTTGAACTTAATATAATCTTAAGACATTCGCTTTTCAAACAGAAACAGCCAGGCATCATTCATGTGTCTGAATGGAACAGCTCAGGAAACCTACAAATGTGCTTTGGGAACCTGGATCCTTAAATCAGCAAAACATCAAAATGCAATGTTGTCCTTCTAGCCTTGTTAATGCAAATCAGTTTCTTGTTTTCCAATAAACTGGAAAAATAAACAGCGATTATTTTTTCAATTAATTACTTGGTGAAATTTCCCTTCAGAAAAAAAAAAAAAAAAGAAAGAAAGAAACAATATGGCTTTAGTTCTCATTAGCTATATTGGAAATCACATTACTCTGCTGGAAAACATTCAAGGATGCTTTTGTTTATAAAGCAATAGATGAGGTCTACGACATGGTGAATATCAGACCCTGGATCTTTTCGAAGGGGGACTTTCTTTCAGGACGATCCAAGAAGTACAATACTTTCCCTTCTAAACTTTTTTTAAATGAGAAAGTCCAGTGTATCCTTGCAGCTAGAGATAGAGGCAACCGGGGTTAAACTGCAGCATCCATTGTTCTAATTAGCTAAGCATGCCCCTGCGTATAATGAAGTTATTAAGCTTGCTCCAAGAACACTGCAGCTTGAAATTCGAATAACTAATGCTGTGTGCTACTTGAGAAATCATGATTAAGTGATTTCAATACTGAAAATGCAGGACAGTCCCCCTTCAAGAAGAGCAAGTGTATTCTATAGACAGATGCCGAAACCAGGATGCGTGCAGTACTCAAGAGAGGAGGTGTCTAAGAGCTCACGCAGAGCCATTTTGAATAAATCACTTCACAGCCCATCACAGTGTGAATGAGAATGACTATATGGCTCTCAAGACCGCCCAAGCCTTTGATCAATTGCAAAATCCTCTTGATTATCGTGTTTAGTTGTCCCATTGAGGGTGTTAGCATGTGTGGCAACAAATGTCTCTGTTTTTCTGTGAGGTGGATAAGTGATCAGAGCCCATGAAGCCCCCATCAAGCTTAGGTGAGAGAGGCGAGACCCCCAAATCTTCACATCCAGTCATCTATCAGAGAAAGGTGTTAGGAAGTACTAAGATCTGAAATGATATCAGGTGAATCTGATATCGGAAAAGTAATCAATGTGTGTTTTTCCATTTTTTTATTATTATTATTTGGATTCTGTGTTTTTATAAGAGGAACTAAACTATATGAGTTGAAATTCTCAGAATAAAAGGAATCGCGCCTGTCATAAAAGTTCTACAGGTTGATAGTGTTGCCTGTGGCCAGCCAATCTTCAGCTGCCCTTCAGCCCCTTAGCAACTATCTGTCGTTCACTCACTGCCACATCTGACGTAGCATCTGACAACTCACGGCTGAAACCTCCCGCCACATATTAACAGACCACCAGCTACCACCAATCCAAAGGCAATGTCACCAGAGAGCAACTCAAATACATGGCGGACACTTCCTTACTCGGCTGTCAACCCAGCTGCTTCACTCTTCCACCAGTGAAATTCAAAGGTTCCTTGACTTACGACTTTATTATCCTCTGCAACTACAGAAACCTCAGGGACCGACCCCCTGTGTTAGGATATGGCACTTGTGGTCATTTGAATCCATGTGGCCGAGCCATGGTCATTCCTACTTGACTCCAGAATAAACTCTTCCCTATTCCCATGGAGGAAAGAGTCTCTGCATTAATAATTATGTAACAAGAAATGCCCACTAAGAAGGCATATTCTAACTGAGACAGCTAATGTTGGCCCTCTGGATTCTTTTGGAGTGATTCAAACAATTGTGAAACCTCTCTCTAATAATCGTGATACCACCAATAAGTAAAATTGAATGAAATTATTACTACATGAATTTTCTAAAGGAAATGGACAACATCAAAGCAGTGGAAGTAGAAAGGGGAAAAGCCAACTAACACAGGTCATAAGTACCAAGAGGAAAGGAAAGGCCTTACACTTACAGCTGTAAGACAGAGTCTTGCCCTCACTACCAACTGATGGTTGTCTGACAAGGCCACGGGAAACAAGATTTCCCAGACAAGACTAGAAATTTAAGTTATTTCTTTCATAAACCCAGTATAAACAAAAGCGAGGGGACTGGCCTCACCCACCTCAATGCGCATGTGCGCGCTGGATCTTTTTGCGAATGAATGAAATCGCTTTGCTGTGATGTATGTTGTCCTTCTGACTTGCTATACGTGTTCCCTAAAAAGTTACCACCAACCCAAGCTAAGTCCAAAGAGCCCTTCTGCTAGAAGGCAGCAGAAAATGGGGCAAGTTCCTCACAGACAGATGTATGCTTTTCACACAATGCTTTCGGAGAAGCAGTGGGTGTTCAACATTTGTAAATTCTAGATGGTGCTATACAGTGTGTAGTCAGCTCCTAAGCGTCTCCGCGGGATAAATCAGCAAAGGGGAAACAATAAAAATAAAACATTTTAGTGTAGGATACTGTAGAGTAACTGAAAATTACTTCTTCTGACCCTCTAAGTATGGGCACTTATAATTTAATTAAAACATATATAATTTCCCTAGTATTCGTCACTTGGACTCCACTTCAGATTTTCGTGTAATTTTTTCCAAAGTACAATATCCTTGACCAAGCAAAAAATATAAGATTCAGCAGCTTTGGCTTTTGTGTATAATTGAAACCAATTAGCTGTGACATCAAATCAAAAATCATGTTGCCTTTGAAGCAAGATTTTGTAAATACTGCATTTTATGTATGTAAAGTGGGCTTTCAAGCTGCAAGGGTAGAAACTGATCTGTGTACTAAGGGAACACTGAAAAATGCAGAAATTCGCATAAAAATTGGAGGTAAGATGAGGAGGGGTTGTATTCATCATGAGATGAAAACCATCTATAGACCTATAGAGAAAACAATGGAAAGGCCCATTTAAAATATGTACAGGGTGTGGTCATGTACATATTTTGGTAGACTGAAATAGATTCCACTTCAACTTTGTATTGCTTCTTTAGGATATAGACACATCTAAAATATTAGACATTTGAGTCCCAAAAGACCAAAAGCTATTATCTAGTTGTCATAGTGGGTTGTGTCAGTTAGAAGGAATGATTGGCTTATGGCTCTTGCTAGTGTGTGTGTGTGTGTGTGTGTGTGTATGATACATATATGTTTATGTGTATATGTCACATACATTAATTATATAACATATTAATTATATATAATATGTCATGTATTATATTATATATGTTTATGTTTCATATTACACATATTACATATATTACATATCATATGTTATATATTATGTGTTATGTGTAATGTTACGTGTGTGTGCATGTGTGTCTGTGTGTATATGTTGAATTTGATTTTTCAAGTATTTGATTTGACAATAACAGAACTCTCCACCTTTTAAAGCAGAATGACAACATCCTAGAAGTATGGTTTTGTAGTTTTTTTTCATGTATGTGCTTGCTTGTGCAGTTTTGCATCTGTGTGTGCATACACAAGCGTGACTATGTGTATGTCTGCATAGGTGTTCACATGTGTGTACACATACATGTGCAGGCCAGAGGTTTACATCCAGTATCTTCTCCCATCATTCTTCACTTTAATAAAGCGGGGTCTCATGCTAAATCTGCAGGCAGCCAGCCCTGCGGGATACCCTGTCTCTGTCCATTAAACCCTAGGTTTACAGATGAGCTGTCACATCTGCCTTTTATGCAGATGCTGAGAATCCTAATATGGGTCTTTACACTGTGCAAAAAATACTATGCAGCCAGTGAGCTGTCTTCCAGACCCAGATAATACAATTCTTATACAGTCTATATCATTAAAGTGGCATATACCTAGTTTCTTTGCTATGTGAGGTCTGCTTCAAAGTCATGCATACATATAGAGTGATAATTAGAATATAAGTAAGTAAAGTCTGGTTGGCATGTGCCATTAGTGGTTCACACTGAGCCTGAGAGACAGACCAGAGATGTGCATTAAGTCATCCTCCATAATGCATATGCTTGCAAAGCTACTTAAGAAAATACCAGGCAGTGAAAAAATATGAAAGCATAAGATTGAACAAAAGCTCTTACTGTGGTTTTGATCATGTTGCATTGAATTTACAAATAGATTAAGTTGAGATGTTGCACTTTTCAATACAACCCCCCCCAACACACACACACACACACACACACACACACACAATCTCTCAGCAACACTTTAGTCAACATTACAACTGAGGCCTTGGATGTCTCTCACTTTTTGTCAGAGCTATTTCATACTTTGCAAGATTTTCCAGGTTTCCTAGTTTGTGTCATTATTTTCTTGCTAAAAAACAAAACAAAACAAAACAAAACAAAAACAAAAAAACAATTTAAAAACAAATAGGGAAAAACTATTGTTTTAAACTTGGTATTGGTAGCATTTCTGGTTACCCACCACCCTGGCTTCATGATTCTAACAACCTTCACATAGAATATCGAAGACAATCAGCTAAACAATTTTTACTCAACCAAAAAAGAATTACTATCTGATCATTCCATACATTTATACAATGTATATAATGAAATATAATCAATTGCCTTGGTCTATTCTTTTAAAACATAAAATATATCTGTCGGGATTATACTGTAAGGGTTAATAGATACTTCTCAAGTCATTTTTGAGTGATTTTTTGTGGTAAAGCAAAAGAAAACTAGTATTGCGTCTCAGCTGAACTTGAAGTTGTCCTGATTTCCCACTATGAATGATACACAACAGTTAAATTTCTCAGTTCATGAAGCCATCAGCTAAATTCAGAACAAGGCACCAATATCTAATAGTTGGAGGTATTTAGCCCCAGTAGACACTAAGATATCTTTGCCACTACCACTACATAGGTAGGAGAAAGTTTCTTTGGTTCTTATTTTATGCTGATGAAATAAGTTAGTTAAAAACAAATGTCAAAGGAACAAAAGCAGATTAAGTAGACAGGCTGTCATGGAGACAAACCAAGAAACATAGGAGGTCAATCTGAAAGCATCAACATGACTTGTCGTAACATAAGAGATACATTTTGCACAGCCATTATGTTAGTATTGCAGAAGACATGATCTTGGCTGGACTACACACATCGTCTGCTTGAAAGCCTTGACTAGTTTTGTTTGATGGCCTCAATTTGCATCTGATCCTGAAGAAGCTAAATGAAGTTAGTTCTTGCCACCTGCCAGGTTGCTTTGCATAAGTGCCCGTGACACCTGATGTTCCCATGGGAAAGAGAAGAAGAGCAGGGTCAGGGCTCCACATTGAGTTCTTCATTATGAGGTAAAAACTTTTCATTCCATCTCCCACACCTCACACTGACTTTGAAGGCTTTGCCTTAGCTTCAGCCTCCTCTGCAGGGGCAGTATGACTTCATGTTGGTTCTCTGTGTTATACAAGCTGCTTGACATTTGTTTCTGACAAGGAGTCTACATTTGTCTTGGTCAAGTTACAGTTCACATGGGCAAGAGTCTTATGTGAGCTCTCTCTGTTGTCTTTCATCTGTTTTAACAAATGTTTGGAATAATGGGGTATCCTGAAGACATCTTGAACTGCAAGACTGAACTCAGTAATAATTCTTACTTGGTCTTTTGATGTCCAGTATCTGTTAAGTACTCACTAACAGGTCCTGGTCATAATGAATGCCAGTCAAGGCTAATAACTTAACTGTCTCTTCTGAGAATTTCTAAAATGACTGAGAATATTGTAGGTGGTGTTGTATGATATCATTCACTTTTGTAATTGCTTTATGGGAATTCTTTCTCTGCTAATAGATACTTCTTGGGCATTTAAGTTGAGTCTGAATAATGTCATTTCTGTGAAGTCACAAGGTCCCCTGTGTTTTTGTTCATGATAACACTCAATACTGTTGTATCAAGTTCACTATCTGCATGCCACACTAAATTGTAAACACAATGCGGTGGTTTGAATAAGAATGGCCCTTGTAGGCTCATACCTTTGAATGCTTAGTCATCAGTGAGTGGTACTGCTTGGGAGGGAATAGGAGGTGTGGCTTTCTGAGAGTAGCTGTGGCCTTGTCGAAGGAAGTGTGTCACTGGGGGTGGGCTTTGAGGTTTCAAGTGCCCAATCCAGGCCCACTGGCTCTCTCTCTTCCTGCTACCTGCAGATCCAGATGATGTAGAACTCTCAGCTACTTCTCCAGCACCATGTCTGCTGGATGCTGCCAGGTTCCCCGCCATGATGATAATCTGAACTGTAAGCCAGCCCCGGTTAAATGCTTTCCTTCAAGAGAGGCTCTTGGTCTTATAAAGATTATATGCCCCAATACAGGGGAATGCCAGGGTCAGGAGTGGATGAGTTGGGAAGCAGGGCAGGAGGAGGGTATAAGGGACTTTCAGGATAGCCTTTGAATTGTAGATGAAGAAAATAGCTAATAAAAAAACAATTGTTTAAATAAAAAAAAAATCCTTTCCTTCATCAGACTTGATGTGGTCATGGTGCCTCTTTACAGCAATAGAACACTGACTAAGACTGATAATGAGAATTCATTTGTGGTTTTTTTTTTTCTTTTAATTCCCTCTGTAGTATATAGAATGCAATTGGCACAAAGCAAACATGCAAGGGCCAGGATACAAACAGACTTCAGGTAAGGCTTCTTCCAGCTTGCTCTGCAGCCAGCCTTCTTCACCGTGTATCAATAGAATACTTTTGTGTATCGTATTTTTACATTTTATTTTGATTTATCCACTTCTTTATGTACCTGGGTTTGACTGTTATTTGTTTTCAGTGCTAAGGACCACACCCAATATACCACATATGGTGGGCAAGCACTCTACCACTGAGATCCTTACTTATTTTTAAAATTTACAAATACAATAAGGTGCCTAATCAAAGCCCACTTGGACCACTGGAGGGAATATCATGGATAAAAAGTAGAAAGAAAAATAAAGGAAAGGAAAGAAAGGTAAAGAAAAGAAACAGCCTTGAATAATTATCTTGTCCCTACACAGCCCAAGCATTAAAAACCACAAAATTGCAATGTCACTGCTATTTTGCCCAATGTAAGGAATACAACACATTAAATATAAGTTGATGAACATGTCAAGTTGCCAAAATACTAATGGGGATTATCTTTGGATGGTGGCACCATGGCTGCTGTATTCTGAGTAAATATACCCTACCATGGTAATGGAAAGGGCCTTAAAGAATTGAGATGAAGAATTATCTCTTTTTTATTTATAAATCACATTTTAAGTTCTAGTTGGGTGAGTAGATCTTTATGAGCATAGAAATGATTTATAATTTACACTATTATTTTCTTTTTTCTTCTTTAAAAATTTTTTTCATTTTCTGGGGAAGACAGAATGCTTATTTTTTTATTAGATATTTTCTTTTTTCTACATTTCAAATGTTATCTTCTTTCCTGGTCCCCCCACCCCCACTCGAAACCCCCTATCCCATCCTCCCTCCCCCTGCTTCTATGAGGTTGTTCCTCCATCCACCCAGCCACTCCTGCCTCCCTCCCCTGGCATTTCCCTACACTGGGACATTGAGCCTTCTCAGGACCAAGGGCCTCTCCTCCCATTAATACCTGACAAGGCCATCCTCTGCTACATGTGCAGCTAGAGTCATGGGTCCCTCCGTGTGTATTCTTTGGTTGGTGGTTTAGTCCCTGAGAGCTCTGGGGTATCTGGTTGGTTGATATTGTTGTTCTTGCAATGGGTTGCAAACCCCTTCAGGTCCTTCAGTCCTTTCTCTAACTCTTCCATTGGGGACCTCGTGTCCAAAACACTTATAAGAAACAGGTGGAAAACAGAGAGCCAAAGGCCCTGCCTTCATCACATTTTTAAGTTGGGCATTTGAAACCTCTCCTTTGGATTCTGTGTTTGGACTTGTGGATCGTGTCTTGGATAAAATAATCTCGGGTTCCTTAACAATTCTGTAAGTCTCTTAAGCCTTCAAATCAGTATTACTTGGTATTATTACTAAGTATTTTCCCGAGTTTAACTTGCAAAGCTTGTAAGCCACTTGAAATTAAATAAAACCTCTTGAGTCTTCTAGAAGTAGCCGTGAAGAAACACACAAAGCTTAAGGGTGGGCACTAATGGCCTGACCAAGTGACATTTAATTATTTGGGTTCCTCTAGGCAGAGGTCTAGAGTATCTCAGAAGGAAAGCACCAAGCTTAAAATTACATATACCACGTCCCAACTTGAATCTATAGAGATGAAGTGTGTAGAATAAATGTTAGTTGTTGCCTTTAAAAGAAAACTGTTTCCTCTATGAGAAAGTATGGTTCTAGGCAGAGACAATGAATACAAACAAAAACAAAAACAACTTACATTACCATGTGATACCTGTCATCAGCTTTGAATATGAATATACACTAAGCAAGAAGCAGACACAAACTTATACCATGTGTTAAATTGACTTTTTGTCTTAGCTACTTTTCTATTGCTGTGACAAGACACCATGACCAAGGCAACTTACAGAAGGAAGCATTTATTTGGTACTTACAGTTTCAGAGAGTCAATGTCCATGACTTATCATGATGGGAACCATGGGAGCAGACAGGCTGGTCTGGCAGTACAGCAATAGCAAAGAACTCCTATCTTGAGATACAGCCATGAGGTAGAGAGGGCTGACTACAGATGGAGTGGGATTTGAAACCTCAAAGCCCACGCTCAGTGACACAGATCCCCACCTGCAAAGAGGTCACTGCTTCTAATCTTTCTCAAGTAGTTCCAAAAATGGGGGTGGGGCATTAAAATACATGAGCATCCAGTCACCATCCTCAGTTCTATTTCTAAGAGATTTTAGCTCACATAGACACAGAAGCACAGGCATGCATACCTGTAGTCTGCTAATTTCTCTATCTCAGGTATAGCAGAGTTGTTTGCTAATGTTGGCCTAGTCACAAATACAAATTTTTAAACTACCAAAGTTACACATATTTCTATTTGAAAAAAAAAACATTCTAAATTATTACTGATAATTTGAAAAACTCTGATGCAAAATAGTAGAGAAATATGCATATTACAATTCAGTGAGTTCTTTTTAAAGAAAATGTTATATAAAATGCTGTTATCTTCAGTAGAAAGACAGAGCATCAAGTGGAGGAATGGGGTTGCCATCCCACAGTCACAAACTTTGACCCAGAATTGTTCCTGTCTGAAAGAACTGCAGGGTCAAAAATGGAGAAGAGCCTCAGGGAAAGGAGGTCCAGTGACAGGCCCAAGTTGAGATTCAGCTCAAGGGGAGGCCCCAAGGCCTGACACTATTACTATTACTGATACTATGGTGTACCTATCATGACAGGGGCCTATCATGACTGCCCTCTGAAAGGCCCAACAAGCACTTAAAAGAGTCAGATGCACATATTTACATCCAACCGATGGACAGAAGCTGGTGAGTCCTGTAGTTGAATTAGGGAAATGCTGGAAGAAGCTGAGGAGGAGAGCAACCCTATAGGAAGGCCAGCAGTCTCAATTAACCTGGACCCCTGAGATTACTCTGGCACTGAGCCATCAACCAGGCAGCATATACCAGCTGATATGAGGCTCCCAACACATATACAGCAAAGGACTGCTGGGTCTTAACTTAGCAAGAGAAGATGTATCTAACCCTAAAGAGACTTGAGGCTCCAGGGAGTGGGGAGGTCTGGTGGGGTTGGGGTTGGGGGAGTGGGGACATTCTCTTGGAGATGGATTTGGGGGGGGGCAAGTATGGGATGTGGAATAGTCAGAAGGCAGACCGGGAGTGGGTAAAGAATGGACTGTAAAAAATGATTAAAGAATAAAAATATAAAAAATTAAAAATTAAAAAATTAAAAATATTAGCTATCTTTTCTTCATCACAACATTAGAAACACTTGTTTTTTAGGTATTTTCCTCATTTACATTTCCAATGCTATCCCAAAAGTCCCCCATGCCCTCCCCCCGACTCCCCTACCCACCCACTCCCACTTTTTGGCCCTGGTGTTCCCCTGTACTGGGACATATAAAGTTTGCAAGTCTAATGAGCCTCTCTTTCCATTGATGGCCGACTAGGCCATCTTTTGATACATATGCAGCTAGAGACATGAGCTCTGGGGGGTACTGGTTAGTTCATAATGTTGTTCCACCTATAGGGTTGCAGATCCCTTTAGCTCCTTGGGTATTTTCTCTAGCTCCTCCATTGGGGCCCCTGTGATCCATCCAATAGATGACTGTGAGCATCCACTTATGAGAAACACCTCTTTTTAAGGAAGGTATCCGTTTCAGGAAATACATTATTAGTAATTTTAATTTATCATTTATTAAGTTATCATTATTACATTTACTAATTTATTACTAGAATATTTAATTTTTCAATAGCTGTCTTAGTCAGGGTTTCTAGTCCTGCACAAAACAACATGACCAAGAAGCAAATTGGGGAGGAAAGGGTTTATTCAGCTTACACTTCCACACTGCTGTCCATCACCAAACAAAGTCAGGACTGGAACCCAAGCAGGTCAGGAAACAGGAGCTGATGCAGAGGCCATGGAGGGATGTTACTTACTGGCTTGCTTCCCCTGGCTTGCTCAGCCTGCTCTCTTATAGAACCTAAGAGTACCAGCCTAGGGATGGCCCCACCCACAAGGGGCCCTCCCACCCTTGATCACTAATTGAGAAAATGCCTTTCACCTGGATCTCATGGAGGCATTGCCTCAAGGGAGGCTCCTTTCTCAGGGACAACTCCGGCTTGTGTCAAGTTGACATGCGAAACCCGTCAGTACAATAGCAGTTAATGTGCAGTATAAAATTTAAAAGAAACATAGCTTATACAAGCACAAGGGTTTGAAAAGTCTTCCCTCCAAGGATACTCCATACACTCCATTCCTACCCATACCTACGTTAGGACATGGAAGGGATACTTTCAAACACAGCTTCATGGAGTGCTTTCTGTGTTTGCCCCCACTATTTTGTATTCTTCCTTAAGTTATTGTCTGAGGCAATGGGGTTTGTGCTGTACTTCTAAACATATACTACTGCAGTTGTTCTTACCCATCCTGCTTACAGTCTTTTATCTTTAGAATTAAACTGATGGATGGATGGATAGATAGATAGATAGATAGATACATACATAGATACATAGTAACATAGATCGATACATAGATAGTTACATAGATAAATAGATGCATAGATTGATAGATAGATAGATAGATAGATAGATAGATAGATACATACATACATACATACATACATAAGCCCACCTCACCTATACCTACAGTCACCCCATGACATCCTATGCCTTTTAGAAGTAACTGTGACCCCTCCAGTGCACATGCTGATAACCTCATGCTATACACACATGAAATGCAGAATTTTCTTAATGTACTAAAGGTTTCTCTGATAACACTTTTGCCTTGGATGTATTTTTGTATTTTTACCTGTTTCACCATTTTGTTTTTGGTGTTATCTGTGTTGATGCATATAGAGAGTGACATATCTGAACTTACTTCAGTCATCTTATTTTATGGTGTTTTGCTTTGGCCATACCATTTCCTGCCCCATCGCCTTTCTCCTTTTGTCCATTCCTGTGGCTTTGTCACATTTCCTTTGTCTCATCTACTGGATCAAAAAGTATCTCTAGTCTCTTAGTTGTGGCTGTCTTCATACATCTCCATGGTATTTTCAACCTTCTTCCCAAATGATTAGCATGGTTTACTCATTTCCTTCTCAAGGCTGAGAAGGGGACACGAGACAAACCCACCGTGGTGATTACTTAACCTTCACCAGTAAATGAACTGATGAGGATGGAGTTGTGCATTTTAACTACAGCTCACAGAAGAAGAAATGAAATGAAAGAGAGCAGTCAAGTAGGCTGCTTTGATGAGAAACAACTACCCAAGGTTCTTTTGCCTTCAAGGCTATAGAGTGTGCCTGCAGAGGACTTTCAATAGTCAGTCCTTCTCTGGAAAAATATAAAAAAAAAAAAAATGGAGAGCGATGGAGAGCAGCAGTTTCCTCGTGCACAGCAGCCTTCATCCTCCATCTCCATCCATGAGCTGTGGTACTCCTCTACAGAGCCATTTTGCCCATTTCTTTGCTCACTCTGTCACACTTGCCATGCAGGACATCTGCTAATAAAGTTCTTACCCCAAACCTGGCCAACTGCTCATTTAACTACCTCTTCTACCTCAAAAGTCATGTAATAGTGAAAACAAGGGAGATATGGAGGGAGAAAGATGATGAATAGCCTCTATGAGAAAGCACCAAATATGTGATAGATGAACTTGCACACTTAGCAAAGGGAAACCCTTCATTGTGTACCAATGGCTTGAGTCTAAGTGTGAGGCATTGGGCTATACACAGTCTGGTCTCCAGTTGAGCTGAGGTCTGAACCCCAGAGTGGTGATAATTCACCTACATGGCACAGTAGGCATTCCCTCATGTCTCCTAGACTCAATGCTCCTGTCCAAGTTACCGCTCCCACAGCCCCCACAGGAGAAATGTAGTTAGTAGACAAGTAGATAATGTCCCAAGCTTCTGACCTTCAGGCTAGACTCCTCCCAGTTACCCAGCAACAGTAAAGATAACAGCCCACCATAAGAGGAGCTGCTTGGCCCCACCTCACTCTCTTGCTCCTCTTCTCTTCTCTCTCTCTCTCTCTCTCTCTCTCCTCATCCTCTCCTCTCACTCTCTTACTCTCTCTCTCCTTGTTCTTTCTCTCTAACCTCTTACTCTAGCCTTTCTTCTCTCTCTCTCTCCTTTTCTTCCTTCTCTCCTCTTGGCCATGGCCAGTCTCTCTCTTTCTCACTCGCTTTCTACCTTTTCTCTTTCCCCCTGCCTTTCTACAATAAAGCTCTAAAACCATAGACTGTCTCTGTTCATCAAGGCCTGCTGTGATTGGACAATGGGACAGGCTTTCCTCTAGTGAGCCATTTCTAATCTCCAGATGGAAGGCCTTCCTGTGCTCTAGTCAATGCCCGGACTAAGGACTCTCGCCTGCGTGGGAACCTCTTTTCCTCAGCCCTCTCTCCCATAACCCCAGGGCTGAGGGTGTCACCCTGGGGCACCTGGTTTCAGGGGCTGCCCCTTGTCCAACCCCCGTTGAGTAGGGTCAGTGGCTTAGATGCCCACCTGGAAAGTGTCTGGCAGCCCTCTCACATCTCTGGCCAGGAACTCTGGGCAGACGTGGGCTATCCTCCCCTCCCCTTCTTCCCCTACACCACCCTTTAGTTCCCCCATCCAAGGGGCACCAGGACGATGTCACCAAAACTATGGAGACTGACTTTAAAGCATTCACAGACATGGTCAACTGCTGTATCTCTATATTAATCTCAAGCAACCAAAACCTAAGCTCCCTCTGTGAATTTTAATATTTTCTCTATTTTATATTTTGAGATTATACTATAAATATACCAGTCATACCTTCCGATTTGTCTCTCTGAATTTACCTACTCTTTCTAACATAACAGAGCTGGTTTATTGTTAACTTCAAGCCAACCTCAAGGGAAACTAGCATCCTGTAGTGAGGTTAAGGATTCCAACAGGGCTCCTGTCCTCAGGACCATTCCATGGTCTTTGTGCAGAGAATGCTAGTAGCAGATTCAGAGCTTCCATGAAGGAGGCTGGTAATCTGTTCTGGTAGGAAAAAAAAAAAAAAACAAAAAAAAAAACATGTCTACACATGAGTCTAAGAGTTTTTCTTCATGAAAAAAACAGTTCAGTATCTAATCTTGCTGACATAAAATCCATAGCCTAAACCTTGCCTGCACAGAAGGAAATTTCTGTCAGCCTTCAGAGCTTGACTCACTCATCAGGTTAATGAAGGCACAATCATCTTAATGGTTTTTAAAAGGCTCCAACATGGAAGGGACCAAAATAAACCGACAAATTACACCAGGAGAAAAAGAAACTTTAGCCCAGAGTATTCCAAATAATGCTGTCAGCATGAGAAAAGGCATTGCTTCTGTTACACAGATAAAGTATACAAAGAAGACAAGCCCAAAATACACAAGAAGGACTAGTGATGTCAGCAGATGTGGTTATTCAAGTTGGGATGGGAGTTCAGGTGTCAGCAAACATTTTCTACAGAAAATGCATAATGATTATTCTAAACTTGTAGGACTTACTGGTCCCACCTGTACCATTATAGTAGCATTACAGCAATCCTCACACAGCAGTATCAGTACATGTGGATTTGACATCGTTTATTGATATCTAAGTTTTTAGTGAATGCATAAAGAATCACCGCATAGAGCTGTGATAAAGATAAAAAGATGAGTAGATGAAAAAAGTGAAAAACAACAACAACAACAACAACAAAACAACAACAACAAAAACAAAGTATCAATCCAGGAGGCCTAAAATCTTCTGAAAGTAATAATTCCAGAGAGAACAAAGAAAATAGGGAGAATATATTTACACATACACACACACACATGTACACGCATGCATACATACAAGGGATGGGGGTTTCAGAGGCTATGTAGATGGCTTGGTGAACCTTCACCAACTCCAGTTCCAGGAGACCTGATGCCCTCTTCTGGCCTCCTTAGACACCAAGTAAAGACAGGATGCACAGGCATACATGCAGGGAAAACACTCATATGTATAAAATAAAATAATTTTTTAATACAAGAAATTTTCATAGAGCACAAATCTCTAGACTTGAATGGTTCACCAAGTGCTTGCTACATAGTGAATGACTAAAGATTCAAACTAAAGTAGACCCTGGCTTCCAAATACCTTGGAAAGTAAAGAATAAAAGCACCTGGAGGGAAAAATAATAGGTTAGTCATTTAAAAGAGGGGGAATCTGAAGAGTGTCCTGCAAGAAAAGGGTTTACAAGGCAGAACCCCAGGAGCACGTGCAAGAAGGCATCAACCAGCAGAGGGCCGGGTATATGACCCTAAAGAAACTAAAGCCCCTGATATAAACTCTCCACTTCCTACTCATCCTTTCTGAGGAATCACTTACAAAGATGGGTTGGTAAAATGAGTAGGAAACCAAGCAAAGGGATACAGGCAAGACAGGAATCAGAGTCCCACACTGGAGAGTGGTCAGGCCAGCACTTAGGGGTCCAAGTGGTTGCGGACTAGAGTGGAACAACATAGTGTAACAGGAGTTGGGGAGGGTCTGGACTGCTTCAGTGATTGGGAATGTCAAACAAGTGCCACTTAGAACAAATAAGGACCACTCTGTGGCAGGCTATCCCAGACTGATACACAAGTCTAAAACACAAGAAAAGGTAGGGATGATTCTTAACATTTCCTTAAAGCTGAACAAGAATGAAAGCTTACCTAGCATACCTCTTAATTCTGTTTCATTGTTAACCGTTTTCCTAAGCTATGGGCTGTCAATCAAGTCAATATTAATAGCGGTTTTGTCATGGGAAGCAGGAAGCAGATAATGATGCTATGTCTTTGGTAATATTAGCATGGTATTGGAATATCAGCAAAATCCTAAAATATTATGGGAAAGAAATGGGATCTAAACTAAAGTGATTGCCTCCGGAAAGAATAACTAGGTGGGGAAGATGGAGTGGAGATGGGCGTTCTCAATAGAAGCCTTTCTTATTTGCTGTGCACAAAATTCGGTTCTCTGCGAATATTATCCCTCAATGTTTTCAATTTTTAACCGACCTGTTAAACTTCAAGAACTCAGAGAAAACTTACGCTGCGGCCGTTATCAGCAACAGTGGGAGATATTTGTTTAATATGTGAAGAAATGTCCAGAAAAAAAAAAAAAAAGAACTAAACCACCTTAGGCATCAGAAACAGAGTACTGGATGCCAACGAAAATCAATAAATCTGAAGGAAGAAGGTACAGGGGGCAGAGTCTTCTTGTATGCGAAGCTCCTGTTGGAAAACTGGGGTTAGATATGACTGGGGGCCTTTTAACAGCCTTTGAATAAGTGAGGTAGCAAAGGAAACACTCCTGGTACCCAGACCACAAAATAGGATTTAAGAACGCCAACAGAGCTTAATCTGCATTTCGTGAATTCTGTTGTTATCATTTCTTTCTTTGTAGTTGATAATTGTATTTATTGATAACATCCTTGAAATTCCAACTGTACTAGTAAGAGAGAATGCCTGGCCTTGGGTTAGTGGTGGGGAGGAAGAGGTTAATTCTTGAAGCCACCATAAATCATTTGTGGCTGAGACATAATAATAGATATTTGGCCTGTCTCTAATTTCTGACAAAGAGTGCCAAAAACAAACAAACAACCCCCCCCCAAAATAACCAAAACAACAACAACAAAAAAAAAAAAAAACAAAAGAACAAAAACAAAAAAATCCCTGCAGTTTCCCAAGTACTAGCAGTGCTGGGAACACGTTTTTGTCCAGTGAGTGAACTCTTGTTTGTCTTCTGCAGGGTGAGGGACAAGCACCAGAAAAACCTAACTGTGTCCTGAAGCTTCAAAGGCTCAGCCCCAGCCACGTCCCCTGGGAGCAAACAGCTGCAGGCTGAGCGAGCGAGCAAGCAATTATTCCTATGTTGCAGTCTTTTTAAAAATTCTTAAAGCAGGTAGAAAAACTCTAAATTAGTAAAACTATCCACATGCCGAGAGAATAAGACATTACCAAATTCTATGGAACAGAAACTGCTTAGAACCTTCTAAAGCCCATTCTAGCTCCTCATCTGACAGTCCATCTACACTCTATTATAAACTTACAGACATAAATGAACTTTTCCCAAGTTCTGTAAATTGTCACAACAAATTATTAAATATAAGTAGAATGGCTCCAACTTGTAACAGAATAAGGAAACAATCTAGGTAACCCAGAAGAATCTGACCTAGATAGCATATTAGTGAGGCTTGTGGGACTTAGCCATGAGTGGAGTTTGCATTAATTCCAGAAAGTCTGTGTCATTTCTAAGAAGTCCAATTGATGTCTAGAGACATGAAGAACTGGTTAGTGCAAAACCCCTTATCCATCCCTTATACAAGTTCTGGTGTCAAATGTGACATAAGTGTGCTTTTGAAAGTAAGAGGTACCTCCATTTGATTTGGGACTAATTTAAAAAAAAAAAAAAAACCCACAGGATGTTATATCACAAGGGATAGAATGATTCACTCTCATCTGTAATTACCATGAGGGATTGCCCAATTCTTACAAATCTGTCCCTACCCTCATCCATGCTGTACCGTGTTTTTCTCCTTAGCCCCTAGAGTGAGCTAACACTGCACTAAGGACCTGTGCTTTTTGTTTTGTTTTGCTTTGCTTTCTTCTACTATCTCATCAACCAGAATACATGGCAGGCATTTACCTCAGTCACTATGGCATCACTAACATCAAGGGAAGCTTAAGAACACAGTAGATACTCATGGAGGAGACAAAGCAGTCAACAACATAATAGCGCAAAGAAAAAAGCTTATAGTCACAAAGAAGTCACAGCGTAAACAATGAAGAAGGACAGCCAAGGCTACAAAGAGAATCCCTGTCTCGAAAAACCAAAGAGAGGGGGGGGGGGCGGCTTCTATTTAAACTCTATCCTATAAAAACATAGCAAACAAAAGGAACTACCCATAGAGTTTACAATTTAAGTTAACTTTTGAATCACAGTCTTGCCACATGGTGGCTCTGCTATTAGTTGCAGAATTCTTCCAAGCATGTCCAAATACTCCTGGGATCAATTTTCAATCAGGAAATAAAATTGCCATCAGTAGCAAATATCAGCGATATAAGGACAATTCATCAGCTCATGTGACTTGAGTCCCCAAATACTTCAAATGCATTTTAGTACAATTTAAGAACCCGCAGGTCCCTTTTCTGCTAACACGTTGCAAATCTAGATAGAAGTTCATTGCCTCTTGGATATACAGCCTAAAATAATTATCAACCAGATGTCTTGCTTTAGATACAAAAATAGAACCAACCCATGGAACATTTACCTCTTTCTCAAAATCAAGGTTTGTATTATCTTTTCGCACCTGGTGGCTGGGGAATTTAATCCTCTGTGCTAAAATACTTGCTAGAAAGTCAAGTTCTAAAATATCTTAGTCTAGCTGTTTCAAACTATCAAAGGCAATGACGGAACAATGTAGACTGGATTAAAACTTCTTGTTATTGAGGAATATGCATGATATGAATATAATCAGATGTTTATGATGATACCACTTTCAAAAACCTTGACTTCACATTCAGTGTGTGGCCATCCTTACAGAGTAGAACGTCAAATCCTGAGGGACAAATCTGGCTAAGGGGCCCTGTTAGCTACCCCACTTAAACTCCGTTGTTCTACTGTAAGAAACCTTAAGAAGCTTGGAACTACATGGAAGACGATAAATTACACATCTGGGCTCTGATGCCCAGGTGTTTCTTCTTGGAATCTGCTCTAAATAAAAATCTAGAAAGTGATTTTTTTTAATCTCAATATAAGAGACTAACCAATGAATTTTTGTTGCTGTTTATTTGATAAAAACTTTGATGAGACAGTGTTAGAAGAACATTCCACATTAATGCACAAATTCATGGACTGATTTTGCAAAGAACAACATAACAGTGTTTTGCTGACTATAAGCAAAAAAAAAATGAGAACTGTGGTAGGAAATGAAGAACAGAAATTCTAATAATATGAATATTAGCACACCATTGACTCAAGTTGCCTTACTATTAATTCTTGTTATCATAGCTGTCAGGGAAGCCACTGCTGAATTTCTGGCTAGTGTGAATACCATGATGTCCACATTTCTCTCCACTCTCTAAGCCCTACATGACTCAAAAATCATTCAAGCTCTAAATTATTGCAAAGTATGATTAGATTCCCCAAAGAGGCATCCCAGCTGCATGTTCCTTCTGAATGAGTGAAGGACTCTTGCTCAATCTGCATGTCACTAAACTGACTTTTAGCAAAGTTAAATGACACAGTGGAGAAACATCATGTGCAAGACAGAGAACAATTTGTTAATGATACAAGAGCTCCATCAACTCAGTGGCATTAAATAAACAAAACCAAGAGGCTACAGGGACCTAAGAGTATACACACTTTGAGACTTGATCCCAACAAAGCACATTTAAGGACTTACTGTTGCCTCTGCCAAGTAGAATAATGGTAGGTATCAAATTAAATTATATATATATATATATGTGTGTGTATGTATATTGTATAATACATATATATACATATATATATATGCAGAGATTTGCTTTTTAAATACTCTAGAAGAAAATGATAATGCATCTATATAGGAAGAGAGCAAGAATTTAAAAACCTCTCACTCAGTGGTAGAGCACTTGCCTGCCAAGTGCAAGACCCTGGGTTCAGTCCTCAGCTCTGGAAAAAAAAATTAAAAACCTCCATAAATACTGATAATTGTAGAGGTTGGTATTTATTACAAGATTTTTCTACTTTTATGTATCTATACAATTTACACCAAAAAAAAAGAAACAAATGAATATTTATTAAGATCATGTTTGGTCTTCAGAAGTGTCCTACGTAAAGTTGGTGCAATATAAACATGACTGTTACCTAGTCTCAAGATTAACCTATGCTATCCTTCTGCAGGCAGGAATACAAGCCACAAGAACACGAGCTGCTGCCACACAGGTGAACGATGTAGTGGGTGATTGTGAGGCTTTGTTCACTTGATAGTTCCTCTTTCTAAAAGAGATCGAGAGGCCATTTAATAGTCTGAACTTAAACACTTGTCATGCATTTATCTAACTCAGAGGTGGTCACTTGTAACTGTATATGACCAGACAAAGTGTTTAATGAAGTGAGCAGGCAGGATCAAGAGTATTCCCAAGCCATGTTAATGTCACCATGAAAATTAGAATATGAATGAAAATGGAGATAAGATATAAGATATGAATGTGAATGTTGGAAGTGAATTGATATAGGAACTCTAGACTGGCATTCTAGAAATGTTACTTTGTAATATACAGATCAACTCTGTACTGAGGAAGGCAACTCCTAAGCTAGAATGAAACCTGTTAACAGAACATGGTATGCAGTATACAGCCATGATACTGGAAGGTTAACACACACAGAGTACTAAGGAATTTCAATATTAGTAAATTCTGATTTTCCCTTGGTCATATTGGTGACCTGTGACACACGCTTACTGCAGTACACACCAATAACCAATAAGTCTAAATAAAATCAAAGGAAAAGTGAATATTTATAGATTCCCTGGTCTACAGTGAGAATATGTAGTTTATTCTTACTCACAAATTCCAGAAATCGCTATTACACAAATCTCTTCGGTATTCAGAAGCAGGTTTGAGGGATCCATTTTACAAGTAAGCACGCTAAGATCCTGTGATGCCTGGCTGGAACCAATTTCAAAGGCAAAATGTCAACCGATGTACATAATAAATAATCTGCTATTTTCTAAAGTATTCCTGAGAATATTTTGAAGTCGTCAAACTTAACCTCTAGAATATTTAAGCCAATTTCTCTTATATCTCGTCAGTATGCAATTTTTACATTTCAATTTGGATTAAACGATTTGGTTCCACTCTCCTCCAAAGCTAGCCCTAACCTTCACCCCTCTCTAGGCCATCTGAATATAAATACAGGTTTAGGAGGGTTTTTTCCCTAGTCATTTTATCATCTTCTATTCTTAAAAATCACACGATGATTGAGAGTCCTAATATCATAAAGCTGCTTTCAATGTTGACGTTGGTGGCCTGAAGAGATGGTTCAGCAGTTAGATGTGTGCACTGCCAAATGGGTACTCCTGAAAACATACATACAGGTAGCATTATATGGGCTGAATGGATTATATTTGGGCATACATATCATAGACATATACTTATATGCATGCAAAAACAATTAATTAAAAAGAGGTTGTGAATTTAAAAGAGTCCAAAGGGATATAGTGGAGGCCTCCGAGGAAGAAAAGGGAAGGGGAGAGTATTGGAGAATATTGTAATCAATATACTATCAAAAGATAAAATGAAAATACAAAAAAGAAAGTGTGTGTGTGTGGGTGGGTGTGGGTGTGTGTGTGTGTGTAATGCCCTTGCAGAAGATGGAAGTTCAATTCCTAGCACACATGTCAGGGAGATCACAACTATCTGTAACTTCAGTCCCCAGTGCCCTCTTCTGGGCTCCATGGGCATCTGCATCCAAGTGCACACTGATGCACACACATAATGAGAATAAAGTGAACAGTAAGACAGTCCTGTGCTTGGTAGTTTACTTCTGGAGTCTCAGCAATTGGGAGGCTGAGGTAGGAGAATTTCGGTTCAAGAACTGTCTAAGCTATATACATCATAAGATCCTGCCTCAAAAACAAAATATAAAATTGAATACATAAACCTAAAATCTCATGAAATTAAATAATGCATGAGTCATAAATCGAGATTTAATTCCTGTGTTTTGAACTCTTGACCTTTCTCCTAAAACTTGACCCATGAAAGCTATCAATGGCGTCAGTACCCTCTGGATTGCTGAGCCTATAGTCCTTAGTTTTAAGGACTGAATTTGGGAGAGCTGGCTCAGCAGTTTAGAGTGTTTGCTGCTCTTCCAGGGGACCATTTGTTCTGAGAACCAATGACAGGGAGGTCAGAACTACCACTACCATAGATCCAGCTTCCTGGCTCTCGGCGCCCTCTTCTGGCTTTTGTTGATACCCTCCTTCATGTGTATATACCCACAGAGAGACATAAATGCATGTTAGTAATTTTTTTAAGAAAGAAAATCTCCCTTAAAAATAAAGTTAAAGATTTAATTTCTCTCATTATTCCATGTCTGTACTTCTAACCCATTAAAAAATTATTTGTCTAAAATATACACGGGGGGGGGGGGGGGCTGGGGAGATGGCTCAGTGGTTAAGAGCATTGACTATTCTTCCAGAAGTCCTGAGTTCAATTTCCAGCAACCACATGGTGGCTCACAACCATCTGTAGTAGGATCTGATGTCCCCTTCTGTTGTGTCTGAAGACAGCCACAGTGTACTCATATAAATAAAATAAATAAAAATAAAAAAAATATATACAGAATTCAGCCGCTTCTCCTGCTACCACACTGGCCTGAGTTGCACCACCTTTTCCCCTGACCTGTGAGAGCCTCCTTATCAGCTTCAACCCTGGCCTTTGCTGCAAGAGCAAGGCCAGGAGTGATCATTTTAGCCAATGTGAGCTACAGTAACAAAATGCCTCCTGCAGTATAAACAATGGGTTCCAATGTCTCGGAATTTACAGATCTAGACTAGAAAGTGTAGCAGATGTGACTTTCTAGAAAGAGCCTAATCATGACATGCATACAGACCCACTCTCCTGCATCCTCACACTGCTTAGAGCCGAGGGAGAAGAAACAAACACAGCCTTGCCACGTCTCCTTCTACGTTATCATCCCAGCAATGCCAGCAACCTCATCATGAGTGCTCCAACATCGTGGTCTTCTAAGGCTCCATCTCTAAACACCATCACACTGGCAATAGGGGATTCTATATATGAGCTTGACACAGAGGAAAGTCTTAAATCCGTGCCAAGGATCCTTTAATACACAGCCTTGTTAAAACATCCATTCTGAGAGAGTGGAAAAGCTCCCTCATTCCAGAGTAAAGCTAATATTCTTACAACAGCATACACATCCCTCCATATTCTGGTACCTAGGAGCTCTGTGGCTTCATCGCTGATATCTCTGGGGTTGTCATATTTACTGAAGGCTGATTGTGCTTCTTGAAGTCCATCAAACATATGACCTGTCTCTACCTCGGGGCTTACACCAGCCATTCCTCACCCTTGTTGAATCTTTGGTTTCAAGCCTTTCTTTAGTTTTCTTTAGTTTGCTGAGGCCATTTTCCTAGTGTCCCTAACCACCCTGCTTAAAATCATATCTCTTTGCTTCCACATCTGTCCTCCCATTTTTCTTTCACCCATTGTTCAAATTACATATTTGTGGTAATAATGTGTATTTTACTGTGACAAAATGCCTCCAACAGAACAGTTTCTGAGAGAAAAATGTCGACTCCGATTCACATTTTCCAAGGGTCTCAGTCCATCAGGTGGGGAAGGCACGGTGTGCTTTCTGGCAGAGGATTCTGTGGCAGAGGTTCTTCAAATCATGGCAGACTGGCAAGAAGAGTTGACGGAGGTAAAGACTGGGCTATAGCCTTCAGGGCCCTAAATTCGGTAACCTCCTTTTTATTGGCCCACCAATTCTTAAAGGTTCCCTGGCCTTCCGATCAACAGCACAAGTTAGGAAAATGGTGATCAAAACACGAGCTTATGGGGCACTTCAGATTCCAAGTCAGCATGACTAATGCCCTACCTATAATGCAAGTTCCAGACAGTGTAAACCTTTATTTTGCACACTGATATCCACCTATTTGGTGTCTAGTACATAATCATATCCAGACTATTTATTTATTTGCTGAATCAATGAAATCTCTGGAGCCAGGAATCTTGAAGAATACCCTATCACAATCTCAGTTTTTCACTACTTCATATTTGGCAATCTGGCTTCACATTGAACTAAAAATGGGCATCATATATAATAGACCCTTGATTTATTTACTCAATTTAAACAAAACGTGTTCTGATATTCAAAGTAACATAAGTGCAATAAAAAAGTGTTTAGATAGAGGACATCATGTTTTATAATTGTATAAATCATAAGACCTGAGATGCATTTGGGGAAATTTAAGTTGTTGGGTAGTTTATGGTTGGTCCTCTCTGTGATGGCAATGGCAAAGGAAGTTGCTAAACACATTTTGAGCATAATTTTGTCTGTGTTGAAAGGCAAGACAGAAACAATCAGCTGGCTTTCAGTCAACAACTATAAAAAAGACAAACTATGAAAAACATACAAGAAAATCAGTAGAATTTGCTAAAATATAGTATTTTACTTTTGAATGACTACTCGGTGTCTTTAGAACAATTTTCATAGCCTTAAAGGGATGTGAATATGGATTTGAATTGTGATTTCCACTTTGGGATTTTTTTTTTTATTTTTTATTTTTTATTTTTTTGCCTCACTGATGATCTTCCCTCTTCAAGAACTTTGCCACCTTCAACAAGAACAAACCTAGAGGGCTGGCAACCTATGAGCTGGTGCCAAAGGAGGGACCACTCAGAGCACCTTAACTCAAGAATGGCAAGAATACCTCTGAGGAAGAGACAGGTGGTCAGCATTGACTGAAATGGCAATTTCAAGAGCCAGAGAAGGAGCCAGGAGATCAGAGCCATGAAGCAAGACGAGGTGGGGAGCCAAGATACCAGAAACGTGTTTGAAAATTAAAAATGAGGTGTGTAATACAAGACAAGGTTATTTGCCACTGATAACCCAAGCAAACCTGTCCCTTGGAAAGCAGCATGAGATAATTGCATACCCCTGAACTTCTGTCACAAGAGTGGGAAGCACACGGACAAGTGAGCCCTGTGCAGCTGTTAGCCAAGAAAGATGTCTTGATAATGACTTCCCAGTGAGAAGGAGGAAGGGTGAGCAGGAAATTCAGAGGCTTTCAATGCAGAGGAATGAGAAAGAAGTTATAAACATGATTCCCTTTAGGCTTTTTTTTTTTTTTTTTTTTTTTTGAGACATGCAAGTTGTGAAAGTCCCATTCGGGATGTTAGATAATAAAGACTCAGTGTTATCCTTATGGACTGTGCTGAGTTGAAGATTTCAAAGCATATTTACTATTCCTGTGAAACTTATGGTTTAACTATGAAGATGAGCGGTGTCCCTGGCAAGAGTGAGGACCTACTAATCGTCTCGTTTTCTCCTAACTCTCACACACATCATTTAAGGCTACTTCCCTTGATGTTATTTCCAATCTCACTAATAGAGGAAATCTCTAGACTCAACAAGTCGTGTGTAAACGTAGCATGACATATATTGTTCCTTCTAGAGACTGGAATCCTCCCTCCCTGTTATTGCTCTGATACGGACTCCTCTTGGGACCTGATGGTAGACCAGATAGACAGTAAATGAACCAGAAATAACATGTGGCTTTGTGTTGAGAGTCTTGGATGTATTTATCCACTCTCCTCGACATACCTAGGAACAGGGCTGACTCTTGACAGCCACTTAGTACACATGCATCCTATTAGATGTTTGTCAGAGCCTAAATATGGCATAGAAAGGGTAATCAGAAACTAGGTCCCAAGGAGAGAATCTCGGGTAGAATTTGACTGCGATGCATCATGCATGAGTATAAAAATGTGATCATTAAACTATGTATAATTAGTGTATACTACCAAAGACACATAATAAAATATTTCAATATATCTTATAAAAAGACTACCATTACACAATAAGCTTATAGTACAGCTATTGTGGATACTGACTAAATATATTGTGCCTCTGAGACATGTCAAGCACTGTTGTGTTAAAGTAACTGAGACACAGAAAGTGATCACTTAGAAGACACATCTCAATACCAGACATCTCCATTTTTTCTCCTCTCCTTTTTACTGAGTTTCTTAAATATCCTTGCCCATCAAAAATGTAGCCATCTCATTGGCTGCATTCATGAAGGAAACCTACATTTTCCCATGCCACTGTAGCTGGTCTTAAACCCAAGTACCTACAGCAGCATTAAGAGGACTTAGTAGGTTTAGAGAGAGAGAGAGAGTGAGAAAGAGAGAACATGAGCATATGAAAATGAATCAAAAAGGGTCAGAAGGTTTAGAGGAGGAGTTGGAGGGTAGATTTGATCAAAATATGATATATGCACATATGAAATTCTCAATAAAAAAAGAAAAAGAAAAAAAAACAACACCTTCCATCCCCTTAAAATAGAATCTTGGGGAATAGAAGAGGAAATGTTTTTTAATAAGCTTTAGATACAGCAACAATGTGTGTAAGTTCAAGATAATCACTACACTATCAATAACATAATATCCAAGGCCTATGCCTATGACCCCTTCGATTCTCATGATTAGCATTTACCAAACTGCTTGCCCCTGGATAATATCTCATTGAGATGCTGCCAATATACCTAATATAAACAAGACAAATACTTTAAAGAATAATAATTATTTACAGAAAATGGCAAACCCCGTAAGGCCACGTGTCATGCTGTGCTTTGGGATAAAGAAACGTCGAGCGTCAGTTACTAGACATAGTCCACAGAACTAAAACGTTAATTTTAAATAGAAAGTGGAGATGATAAAGGCATGAGAATCTCCCCACTGGTCATAACATAAAAACTGCTCGCTGAATTAGTTCTTTGTGAACAGTTAATACGGGCAGCATTCAATATTAAAAAGCAACCTCTGTACCGGTAGCAGAGATGATACTTGCTCCATGTCTGTGATACCCACAGAAGCTAAGCACGTTGGGATAGCAAAATGACACAGGGCTGAGCCCAGGGTCCTGTGTTCAATCCCAGTACCACAACCACAGACAAAGATGTCACTTAATCCTCAGCATATGCCTATGATGTAATTTCTCTATCATGTCCAATTTTGCAGGTGAGAACATGGAAGCACAGAGAGATGAGTAAGCCGTACAAGGTGATGCAGGGGCTCAATTTAGCAAGGATGAGCCTGCATAGACCTAGAGTCTCTAGAGCTCTGTACAGCTTCCCTACCCTGGTCTATCCCAATGGTCACCAGATTCACTGAGCACAGAGATGCCCCTTAAAAGGAACTGGTGCCTGGTGAAGCATTGAAAGACATACTTGTTCTGCCTAGAAGCTCTTGCTCCTCGTGGCCATATCCTGGAGCCTGGAGCAGGTGACCCCATTTAAGTCTCAGGTCCTTCACCTTGGAAATGTAGATGGCAGTGGGACCTGCAGGCTGGTGACTTGAACGAAAAAACAGGATGGAGCCTTCATTTAAAGGACTTAGAAAGCACCCAATAAATATTATTAATGTGATAAATAGGAGCAACATCAATAAGCCATGAACCAAATGATCTTGGGGTCCTAATACTAGCACTAAAAATGGTTCATTTCTCTTCTGATAAAAAAAAAAAAAAAAAAAAAAAAAGCCCAGAGCAACCAAAACAAGCCATAACGCAGTCATAAACATTAAACCAATTATATCTTTTGTGGGAAAAACAGAAAAGCCATTAGCCCTATTAATTTGTGTGTCATCAGTCATTCTGTCCATTGCAAAGCCGATGTAGTCTAGCATTCTGAGACACCTTGCATAATATAATCACGGTGACTCCGAGAGGTCAAACAGGCACGCTCTGAACGCAGTTTTGTGAAGAGCTCAATAATTCATTTTATAAATTTCAGCTCAAAGCCTACACTGAGGTTAAGAAAATTTGACATTCGATCTGTGAACTTAACGTCAAGCTCGAGAAAAAAAAAGAAAAAAAGAAAAAAACCCCACAACTCTGGGAAGCACATGTTTGTCGATTAAGCAGACGCAGACAGTTACAGGCGTTGCCAAATTGTAAAACAAGACTTGGGTATCACGGAAAATGTTGCTAGTTATTGATTACGTTGACCATTCACTTCCTATTGAGCCACCCAAAAGAACCATTCATTTTCCAGCAGAGCCTGCTCATTTGCAAGATAAAAGAGAGCCAGCTCTGCACATGCCCATAGTGTTCCCCACCACTGGGGGCAGCTTTACATAAGACTGCATTCACTGAAACCGAAGCAACAGTCCGAGCGGCTTACAGAATGACAGTCTGCGGGAGTGAGCTGAGAGTGTGCGCGGAACCCGGCTCTCCTGCCTTCTGGGCTCCAACGCAGCTCCGAGGCTGAACTGGGTGCTCACCACCACGGGTTCGCCGGACTATGGAATACAGATGTGGCAGCACAGGTAGCCCCACGTTGCCTAGAGGAATACATTATGGGTTTTGAGAAGAAATTGTAGGAGCCAGTTTTTTTCTTTTTTTTTTAACACACACACACACACACACACACACACACACACTGTAAAGATGCAAAAACGTAATATCCATGAAGATCCTATTACCTAGGAAGACTCGGATGTTTTGCTGCGAATGCGGTGTTGGGATTTATTTGTTCTTGGAGTGTTCTGCATGGCTGGTAAAGAATAATGTTCCAAAATCGGTCCATCTCCCAAGGGGTCCAATTTTTCTTCCTGGGTGTCAGCGAGCCCTGACTCACTCCACTGCAGCTGACAGGGGCTGTCATGCAGGCGGCCCCTAAGCCAAAGCAAAAGACCTAAGGACGACCTTTGAACAATACAAAGGATGGGTATGTTTTGATATTTTTCTTCTTTCCTTCTTAAGAAAAAAAAATTGAAAAAAAATCCTCTAAGTCTATGTAATAATTCTGCTTTAATTGTTTTAAAGATTATCTTTCTCTGGTCTAAGACTATAAATTCAATTATCAGTGGCTACATTTCCTTGTTTAACTGATAGAAATATGCAATATCCTTCTATTACAAAGATGATGTTTGATGCTAAATGGTATCTAAATGTTTACATTTCTGAATGTGGAAATGAACAGCTAGTTTTGCTTGGTTAAAAAAAATGCATTCGTTTTGGGGGGATAACTTTTCTAAGTTGTTTTTATTTCCAGGTTTCAATGTAATTAGGCTACTGCGAGGATCAGCTGTAGCGGTGGTTCTAGCACCCACTGTCTTACTGACAATGCTTTCTTCTGCTGAACGAGGATGCCCTAAGGGTTGTAGGTGTGAAGGCAAAATGGTATACTGTGAGTCTCAGAAACTGCAGGAGATACCCTCGAGTATATCTGCCGGTTGCTTGGGTTTATCCCTTCGCTACAACAGCCTCCAAAAACTTAAGTATAATCAATTTAAAGGGCTCAATCAGCTCACCTGGCTCTACCTTGACCACAACCACATCAGCAATATCGACGAGAATGCTTTCAATGGGATACGCAGACTCAAAGAGTTGATTCTGAGTTCCAACAGAATCTCCTATTTCCTTAACAACACCTTCAGACCTGTGACCAATTTACGGAACTTGGATCTGTCCTACAATCAGCTCCATTCTCTGGGATCGGAACAGTTCCGGGGCTTGAGGAAGCTGCTTAGTTTACACCTCCGCTCCAACTCACTGAGAACCATCCCGGTGCGGATCTTCCAAGACTGTCGCAACCTGGAACTTCTGGACCTGGGATACAACCGGATCCGAAGTTTAGCCAGGAATGTCTTTGCTGGCATGATCAGACTCAAAGAGCTTCACCTGGAGCACAATCAATTTTCCAAGCTCAACCTGGCCCTGTTCCCAAGGCTGGTGAGCCTTCAGAACTTGTACATGCAGTGGAATAAAATCAGTGTCATAGGGCAAACCATGTCCTGGACCTGGAGTTCCTTACAGAGGCTCGACCTGTCTGGTAATGAGATCGAAGCCTTCAGCGGACCCAGTGTCTTCCAGTGTGTTCCCAATCTGCAACGCCTCAACCTGGATTCCAACAAGCTCACATTTATTGGACAAGAGATTCTGGATTCTTGGATCTCTCTCAATGACATCAGTCTGGCTGGGAATATATGGGAATGCAGCAGGAATATCTGTTCCCTGGTAAACTGGCTGAGAAGTTTTAAAGGTCTGAGAGAGAATACAATCATCTGCGCCAGTCCCAAAGAGCTGCAGGGGGTTAACGTGATCGATGCGGTGAAGAACTACAGCATCTGTGGGAAGAGCACTACCACAGAGAGGTTTGACCTGGCCAGGGCCCTCCCCAAGCCCACATTTAAGCCCAAGCTCCCCAGGCCGAAGCACGAGAGCAAGCCTCCTCTGCCCCCCACGGTGGGAGCTACCGAGCCCAGCCCAGAGACAGATGTGGACACGGAGCACATCTCCTTCCATAAGATCATCGCGGGCAGCGTGGCCCTTTTCCTGTCGGTGCTGGTCATCCTCCTGGTGATGTACGTGTCCTGGAAGCGGTACCCCGCGAGCATGAAGCAGCTGCAGCAGCGCTCCCTCATGCGAAGGCACCGGAAGAAGAAACGGCAATCGCTCAAGCAGATGACTCCAGGCACCCAGGAATTTTATGTAGATTATAAACCCACCAACACGGAGACCAGCGAGATGCTGCTGAACGGAACGGGACCCTGCACCTATAGCAAATCAGGCTCCAGGGAATGTGAGGTATGAACCATTGCGATTAAAAAATAATAATAATAAAGGAAGGAAGGAAGAAAAAAAAGAAAAACACAGCGCGCTCTTAACGGCTGGGAAATAAGGGGGTGCTTTATTGAACTCCGCTGTCTGTCAAGGGAACACGGTGCCCTCCCCTCCCCCTCCCTCTCACTATGCTGGCAAGGGCCTTCCCTGTCCCTCGGAGTGTGTTCATAATACTGGTCATTTTTCCTCTCATAAATAATCAACCCATTGAAGTTTAAATACCACAATCAATGCGGAGCTAGAACTCCGGTTTAACACCATGCCTAGTGTCTAAGACTCTTTATGGATCTCATTAACATAACATTTGTTTCCAGATTTAAAAAAAAAAAAAAACTTGTTTTCCCCCTCCCCACCCCCCCACCCCCCCACGATGCTCACACTGGCTCTTCTTCTTCATCTGGGAGTCTCAGAGCTCCAGCTTAAGGTGGTGTGCGCTTTAGCAAATCTGGGAGTGGGGGGGTGGAGGGAGTGATCCCAGGACCTTGGAGGGTTGAATGCATTTGAGGAGATGACTGGCTTCAGGCACACAGTAGAGAGTGAGAAACAATGCCTGCCTTATCAAAGAAAATCCGGGAAAACTCTCCACAGAGGGTGGTGGGTTACAGCAGATCCCTGAGCAGTTTCTAGGGCTTCAGAAATCACAACCAGCCAAGCACAGGGACGGACGGGTGTCAAAGGGTTAAGATGCCAAAAGCAGATGGCTGCCAAACACAAGGAGACCCTGAGAGCACAAAGTTTGAGCCTTGCAGTTTCAGCTCAGATCCCCCCCCCCTCCCCCGTGTGGCTGTGGAATAAAACTAAAAGGGGTCACCGTAGGTTTCCCTCTGCCTGTGTGTTCCCTAAACATGTTGATTCATTACACAACCAAGTCAGGAAATAAACACATCCCTCCTCCGAGGAAGCAGCTAGTCCGCTGGAAGGGAGGGAGTTTTCAGAGATGAGGTTTGCTAAGTACTCTCTGCAAGCTGGAACTTTACCAGGATTTATCTCTTTGCCGCTTCTTTCCCAAGACCCCAGTGCAGTTCATAGAATCCTGAGCCCTGTGACGTCCTGTTCAGGGCTTGTGAGACTGTCCTGTGCGTCCTGTGATGTGTTCCACACAAACCAGACCCCTAAGCACTGACACTTCATTCAGCTATCTGAACACACACATGCTTCCCCAACGTTCTCCTTTCAAAGGATGCTCCTGGTAACACCTTGGTACATGGAGCATGGAAAGGGGGGGTGGTGGGGTGGGGGGGAGACTGACTGTGACAGCTTGTCTTTGCTTTGCTGTTGTTGACATCGCTGTGTCTCCGTGTTCATCTGTATTGTAACTCATCCGTCAGTACAATTCTGTACAGAACTGGCCTGGCAGCCTGCACGCTGCATGCATGTTTTTTATGTCGTTGGTGAAAGTCTGTCGACTGCAGCTCGGGTATCACGCCCTCTGTATTTATGGGGTTTCAGAGAAATATATTTATTTTTTGCCACCCCGTTTTGTTTTGTCCTCTCAGATGAGCACTTTCGGTGTGCACGCGGACCGTAATGATTTTGCTTTCTGCATTAAGGACGGTTCAGCTTTCTGACCGTCCAGGCCTCCCATCTTTGACCCCATCCCTAGTCTTTCAGAACAGTCGCTGCAAAAATAATAATAATAAAAGCCATGAAAAAGTGAATGGCTATTTCTTACTAGCATTTTTTTAATGTATGTAGAGGATGGAGGTCTTCCAAAGGCTGAAAGGGAAAGATCTAGACAAGTCAGTGTGAAGTAGAATGATAGCAGGGGATCCAGATTCTTAAAGTCATACTTCTAAGCATAAAGAAGAGCAGCATTTCGAGGGGACTCGCCATTAAGGTGCTTTGATGAGGCCAGGCAGTAGCTCAGGAAAGTATCACAAGTGCAATATGTTTACCCATGACTAACCATCGAGTATACATTTATTAATGCCAAATGGCCACAGAGCCCCAGTGGATCAGTAATGCAGACACATCTTACGGTGTCAGGGGCTGGGTGGCCAAACCCACTGAGATGCTCTTCAGTGAAATTGTAATTTTACTTTTTCTTTTTCTAGACTGTCAGTAAATACATATTCCATCTAAATTTTTTCCTTTGGTCAGCCTCATTATTATCTGTACTATGAAGATGACTGTAATAATTAAATGCACTGTTGAAGTGGAAAAGGCCCCTTTCTCTTCTTTTACTTGATCCTCTGCCTTATGTATCATGGGAACAAATTCCACACATACACATACTTGGAATATATATATGCATATTTTCCAAGTATGCCATTGGAATGTATAAAACCTGTTTGCTCTATTGAAAAGTATTTGTTAGGCTCAGCACCACTTGGTGTGTTAAACTGATGTAAGATTGAATGAATGACCAACATTTTGAAGGCTGCTCATTTTCAATGCCTTAGAGATTTACTGAAGGATAAGACGCCAGACAAATGCCTTAGAATAATAAAACACTTTTTGATTCTGGGCATGAAACTGCAGGGGGGTGGGGGGGATTGGCAACACGTGTTTTTCCTTAGTTAAGGGCTCTTCTCCAGCTGTCAGAATGCCCCGAGAACCAATTTGTGCAACCAATTTGTGCAACCTAAGGCGAGAGTTGTTTCTGCACTATTGTGTCGCCCAGAAAAGCCAGGTGGTAAGTGTCCTCCTGATCAGAAATGACTGTCCTTGTATCTGCCCATGGCACTTGTAGACTGTATGCCATGCTTCTACTTTTTATATATAAGCATTTAAAATGCACTGCGTATTGGAGAAGAATCCTTGGCTATTCCTTTTTAATTGCAAATTTACATGAACTGGTCGGTTTCCCTCAGTTAAGGGAGCTTTCTGACCTGTTGAAATGTTCCGTGGAGACCCATGGCTGCAGGAGTCTCTCTGCCTTTAAATGCTTTCTCAAAACAGAGAGGAAGTGGAGTCCATTCTTTTGGACTGAACGTTTGTGATTTGTGTTTTGTGTTTGTTTCTCCTTTATTTATTAACCCCGGTACACACTGTGCTGAAGCAGGCGTGCTCAGTGCCAGAGAATTTTAAGCAATGTTATGCAGCATATAATCATTTTAAGTGACTTTGTACCTTCCAAGGATGTTGACATGACATCTTTCCAAAGATTATTAACCATTTGTTTGTATGTTTGTTTGTTTTTCTTTTTAAACTTGGTTTGGTGCTTCAACTATATAAGCAGAGACTGGCAATGATGCTTTCTATAGAGTAGCACTGTCCTCTAGTGGCTAGTCCAAGTAACTACAGCTGTTCGCACATTTTTAGCGTCTTGGTTTTTGTCTTTTGTGAACTTATTGGCAGCATAGGTTTCTCTGTGCATCATACTGATTGTTAACTTTGTTATGAGGTATAATTATCATCCACATTATCAAATATATGAATGTATATTCATATTTCTCAGTGGTACCAGAAAGAAAAGCCATTACATTGGTATTGAGAGCTAGAGAAATAAATACCCAAAGACACAGAGCAAGCCCTAACGCAGTAAAAATAGATAAGAAACACTTGAAGTATTTGTACTCAACGATATTAGCCCAAGTCATCTGTAATGTTTTCGTTAAAAGTGCTACTATTTTTTTGTGGTCAGGATTCTGAAATAGAGTGTAACAGGCTCGGGGAACCAGATCCCTGCATTGCTATTGAGGGAATCGGACCAACTCTTGCTTGTCAGTAGTTATGGGAAAGCTATCCATAGGAGGGAGGCCTCCCCTGCAGTGTCAGAACTGTTCTCCAGTTTGTCGACCATGTCAGTGACCTGTGCTTCGCCCCCGGGCTTTCCCCCTCCTTCCTCCTCTGCTGCTAGCTAAACAGTGGTGCTATTAGCCTCTCTGACAAGGGTGGTACAGTCTAAGAGGCGCTGATTCATGGATAATGAAATTACGCTCTCCCTCTGGGGAAGGGGAAGGCAGCATCACATGCGTAGCCTTGGCAAGGGATGTCAGGATGCTGTAGGTGCGCTGAGCATCTCTTCCTTTGTCGTTTACCAATATGAGAACACGAATTGCTTATTTTAAGTGTGGATTTGGACTAGCATCAGATAACAGTGTTAGCCCATCAAGCTGGAGACAGAATGAGTCCTAAACACAGCGAATGAGAGTTGAGCCATGAAATATGAAAAATTCAAAAGTCAAATTGTTTGTTTGTTTTTCCCCAGCCCAGGGTTCTAATTGGGATCTAGATCTGTAGCAAACCAACCCCTGGTACCTTACTATCTTCATACTCTTTTACATGTGTATTAAAAAACAAAACAAAACAAAACAAACAAACAAACAAAAAACCAAAGGGCATTTGGGACAAACCATATGCAGGAAAAATACTATCAGCAAAATTGAATAACAAACCTTGTAAGAGAAACAGAATGCGTGGGTATTAAATACTGTGTGGTAAACGGCTCTTCAAAGCCAATCAAATGCCATCACCCTAGACACACAAGGAGAAGTCGCAATGTCCTCAGCCACAGTAGTCAAATGAACTGGACCTGATTTTTACTCAGCCTCCAAAGTCATTGGTGACTTGGAGTTAGTGGATAGACTGTTGTAAAAATACCACAAAAAGAAACTAAAAGTTAATGGTGTCTCACATGTGGGAAAAATATCACAGCAGTGAGTGACAGCCCTAGAAATAAAGATGCAATTCAATTCTCTCTGACACTTGCTAAGTCAACTCAGGTACATTTCTTGGCTTTCCAAAATTTGAAGACACCCACGCATTAGATTAGTTTGCAATAATGACTGAGTGTGAAAAGCTTTGCTTTTTTATAAAGTGGTCCTTCCACACGTGTGTGTGTGTGTGTGTGTGTGTGTGTGTGTGTGTGTGTGTGTGTGTGTGTTTAAAAATAGCACTTAGTGAGATGCTCTACTGGGCTTGCTTCCGCTCTGTGTTTGGTACAGGTCAAAGAAAAGAATCATTTTGCATCAGGGAGTCTAGAACTTTTGACTCCCACAAAGATTAACATCCTTCATCTTGGGTTTTCTCATATCCATCTTGAGGAAGGAAAAAAAACCCACAAGATTTTATTAGTAATCACATATATGTGGATATGGTATATAGCATATATATGATAAATATAGCAGTACCAACCAGAGAACACTGAAGCAAAAACTTATCAATCTAAATAAAATGTTGATCTGTACCTTATCAGCCAGAGGCTTTCCTTGTTGGTTCGGCTTGCCTTCCTCTCCTGAGCATGACTGACTCTGTTGACTTTGTACTGACAAATAAGCTTCCATGGCAAGATGGCCCTGCTTCCGAGCAGCACTGGAATGGACCATATGTGTTCTGCAAGCTTAGCACCTGTTGCCACCATGTGGCTCACATCAAGGCTTCCATCCCTTACAACCTTGGAATGCACATCGCCAGAACCAGTTTACCTTCACTAGTAACTGTGAACACTGGCAACCAGGGGGCTGTCAAAAAGAGGCATAAAGAACAAGAGATTCCTCTTATTCCTTTTACTTCTTTAATTCCTTTCATCGTTAAAGCAAATAATTAATCAGAGAAAGACCACAACCCCACTTCCCATCTCACCGAGTATATGGTTAACTAATGTGGAAACTGTCTCTTTGCTGTTTGGGTTCCCGGAACACATCGAGAGAGCAGAGAGAAGACCCCAGGGTTTTAAAGAAATTTTTTGTTGGCTTCACTTGCAAGGGTGACAGGGGAAATAAATGTTCCTGAGTGAGCTCTCCAAATCTTGTGAGGAGCGACCCAGGAACATAAAAAAGATAGGGATCTCTAGGTCACAACAGAAGACCGTCATAGTTTACCTATATTAGGACCACTGTCTAAAAGCAGGGAATCTGGAACCAACATGGCCCATCTCAGGAGAGACCAGAGAACCTTCTTCTGTCCTGTCCTTCCCAGCAGGTTCTGAAGTAGGAATTAAACATTTCCTGACAAATCTCTGCATTCTCTTACTATTGTTGGTGGGGGGCGGTCGTCCTTCCTAAAAGATGCTTTATCTTTACCTGCTGCTCATACATAAATTGGAATTCCCTTTGCAAAAGAGACCACTATTCTGACATTACATACACAAAACTTGTTTACAGCGTATACATCATTCCACAGATGGAAGAAAGCACCAATTACCCAATAGAAAGTGTGTTTACATTAAATATTACAGCATAAAGGAAATGAAAGGCCAACTGATCCTTCTATCTTTGCTCTAAAACCTGCTAAATATCTCTATAGTGTTTTCTGATTTTCAGTGGAGAGAGAGAGAGAGAGAGAGAGAGAGAGAGAGAGAGAGAGATGATACAATTGAATTGCCAGTCTTGCAAATACAAAAACTCTTTGCCTACCCAATTAACTAACTCAGGACAAGCAGTAAAGGTATCAACTGTATTCCATCAATTAGAAGCATCAATAGCAGAGTTTTGTTTTCTTGGGGATAAAAATGGGGTTTGTTTTGTTTTTTGGGGGTGTGTGGTATCAGATGTAAAGCAAAGACTACACACATTCAGCAAAGGTAGTTTGTTGAAGATTATCTCCAGTATCCATCTTCCATCAAAAATCATAAGGCTTCATTTAAATGTAAATCCTTACTCAGCATCCTTGTGGCTACAGCTTATTGATGATGTGGAGAGACCCATCGGACAGTGGGTATCGAGCACACAGGAGCTCAATGTTAGCATCCTGTGGAGTTTTGTGGCTTACAGTTTTCCTTGCTGGTATTATTGATCTCTCTCACAATTATCTCTCCTTGAACGCAAGTAATCAGAATGTCAGAAAGAGCATTAAAGGAACCAGGGTAGACCATGTGCTGTTGGACAGATGCAGTAGCCTTGGAGACTGGTAGAAGTGACAGGCTACTCTCTAACGGGCGATAACATAAATGATGCTCTTCAAGGTCGCCATCAACTTAGGGAAGGATTTTGACCGACTTGCACAGAGATGTAAAGGACAGAGCATGACTATTTTGTTTGAGTTTGTCTGCCTTATGGTCCTTGGAAGTCAAAGCAACTTCTGTGCCTTGGGAGTTAACTAGAAGACTTAAAAATGGGTGATATGGCAGGAGATGTGTTATGAAGGGTTTTTGTCTTCCACCAAGCCTGTTATTTGGTATATGATGATGCTAAAAGATCCATACCCTATAGATCCATATCTTACACCCGTTCTGCTTTATAGGACTTCCCTACAGTAACTCCTGACCCATTCAAATGAGGCATCGTAACCCAGGTTACCCTCCTTCCATTCTCTTTGGTTCATGATTTCCAGTGATTTGCTCATGAATTTGCTCATGAATCAGTGATTTGCTAATGAAGTGTTAACCTGCTAGTCATGGGTGCTTCCTAGCCTGGCATCCACTCCACCTCCTTCAGCCATTAAAAGGCTCCATGCACTCACTTCTATGTTGTTTATAGATAGGATTGAGTCGTAAAAATGTAAAATTCTACATATACTTTAATGGGCTCTACTCTGCCTGTTTTTATGGTTTAATACACTTTGATGTGTGGGGTCTTTATTAGTTTACTGTAAAATGCAAAAACATCAAGGTAGCTATAAATTGCAAGGGAAAGGTCATGGTGGATTTAAAAAAAAAAAAAACCTGTTTATAGACTCTTCACATATTTAATTTAAAACATAACCCCAGTGATGGGTATTCTATGCCTTACCCTCTTGACTACTAACTTATCCTCCAAGGCTGTCATTGGAATCATGAATCTCACTTTCACATTCCTTCCTCTCTCTCACTTTAGAGGTTTTTGTTTTGTCTGTGGCATGGTTGAAATGGTCCTTTCTCGGTGCAACCTGGAGTCAGGTGTGAAGTTATCTCCCTTTGACCTTCTTGGACTCCCGTGACTTTCGCCGTTTAGGAAGATCATGTGTACTGAAATCCCTCCTACTTGTGACTCTTTATGCCTGGCTGCATGCCTCTTCCCAAATCCAGGGCAAATGTCCCATCCGAGGATCCAAGAGCACCTCCTTGTGGGAAACTCATTGTGGTGTTAGTCACTCATTTATCCACACTTACTATGTTATGCCTTCTTTCCTCCACGCCCCTCCCTGAAGAAGGGGCTTGTGTTCTAGCAGGAACATGGGCTGCTGCTCCTTAAAGAACTACTTTGAAGTCATGTCCTGGCATCTGATTAACTGTATGGCTTTAAGTTTTAGCTTCCTTGTTTAAAAAAAAAGTATTCATAAAATGATAAAACCATTACCAGGCAGCTGCAAAGGAGACAAAAGTTGGTGTGTTTTCAGACACAATTATGTGTTGGTATTTTTGTTTTGTTTTTGTTTTTGAATCATGTATTACTTAACTGGGACGTCAGAAGGTTCTTCTTCATCATCATGTAAATGAGAACCCCAGGACAGACTTGACAGGGAGCAGTGACTTTTTTTTCCCTCATGCACCCTAATATCTAGGCACCCTCATGTGTCTTAATGCTCAAATCCCAATAGAGTTTCAACTAGAATGAGACTTCTATTAAACTCAAAAGGAAGGCTCTAAGCTGGGGTAAATTCAGACATATCTTGGCATGTGACCATTACTGAAGCCATGTGTGAGGACAGTCCTCGGCCTCCAAAGGAAGCCAAGCTACCTCTCTCCCTTCCCCGTCTCTGATGTAGGCTGGTTCTCGGATCCCCAAACCATCTCAGCTCTTGTAGGATGCAGCCAATTCTGCCTCTACTCACTCTCAACCCCTCCCTGGTCACAACCCCCAGCCCCCTTTTCTGTCCTTTAAACCTGTGACAGGAACTGTGTCACAGGCTGCCCCATGCTTGAGTTCTTAAAATGCTGGTGTTAGTCTTCTGAGCAAACAGATTTCTTTTCTGAATTCTTTCAATGTCATTTGGTACAGACATTTCCAGCCATTGTGATAAAGTTACTGTTGCAAACAATCCAGAACAAACATATGAATTCTTTGGCAGCTTTATTGCATCAGTCTAATGTTTATTATATGTTATATACAATGTATTATATATAATCATACATATTATATATCATATATTATATCCTATTCTGCATGTAATATTCCCATTTTATCACTGAAGCAATTTCAAAATCTATTCTTTTGAAAAAGTGGAGTATAACCGATTACATTCAGATGGAAAAATTATTTCTATGTTGGCAATGATCTGACAGTGGCTTTTGCTTATGAAAGTTCTCGGGGTTTTCAATATTTTCCATGGCATTTGAAAGTGAAAAACAGCTTTTAAAAAAAGCAAGGAATAGCATTTTATTTAAATTACTGTACTTTGTTTTCATGAACTTGGGAGACCTGGCTTCTCTTGGAGCACTTGTTCCTGGAAAAGGTCCTTTGATCATGAGTTTAGATGGCTGTTTATCTCAGTCATTGTGTAGCTCCTGCTTTGGGCACATTCTGAGGCCTCAGCTCTCTTCCTGCTTGGAGCAGGTTACCCTCCCATCTCCCTAGGTGCTAGGCTGCAGGTCCACAACTGTCTGATCATATGCATCTCCAAAGAACGACAATTGGAGGCTCCAAATTTCAAAGACTTGTGGCAGTATATTCATCTTTCTCTTCATCTCATGAAAAAAAAAATCCAAGTATGCAGAAAGCATATGAATCACATGAAACCAAAAGCCACCCATGGCTGCGCCCCCTTCATCCCTCCATCCCTGACTTCTCTCTCATCTTCACGGTGAGTGTTTTCCTTTTCATCTCTCCATCCAACTTTTATTTGTAAGCTTATCTACGCGACTTGAACACCTACCTTCAGATCATAATAAAAGGAAAACAGTAATGATGCTTAATCTCTTAGAAAAACCAATAATTAAAATGATACAGTCTAATAATTTAATGAAATAGAGAGTAAAATATTCTAGTTGTACTTAAGATCTTTGAGGCTCTACATGAAAAACTATAATTTTGTAAATTGCAGCTTGATTCAGAGTAGAAAGCGCATGCTCTCTAGTCTCTGTTTAAGCCATGTTTTAGTTCTGGTTTGTAAGGGAGGGCAGAGTTGGGCTATCGTTTCCCAGGTGAGGTGATGCTCGGGTTGGGGACAGTGGCCCAGGTTGCCATCAGCAGAGCAGACTGGCCTTGGAGACATTTGTAATGGGAGGGCACCAATGGAGCCTTCCCTTTCTTTGTGAACACCACAAAGATCTCCAAGAGCCCCGCAGTGTGTTTTTCCTGCTGTCTGCCTGGAATTCTAAGGAAGCCTAATCTTAAATCTTCTAATAGCATTGTCCCTTTGTCCATCTTGTTCCATCCGCCCAAAGGTTCCGGTACAATCGGTTCTTCCCTTTTTAATCCATGCCCCTCTTGCTTCAGACAGGTCTAATGGCTACATCATCATTCTTTCCAGTTCTTACAAACTTTAACATCCGTATTAAAGAGGAGAAAGCGTAGGAAAGGTTGGGTTTTAAAAACGTTTTTATTCTCAGGAATGAACCATACTTCGACTAACTCAGGTAGAGTGCCTCTGCGTGGCCTGAATTCATGCAGCAAATGTTCTGAAATTCTGCTTTAACCTCTTTCCAATGAACACATTTGCATGAAATATCAAGTGATCAAATGAAGGCTCCAGGTGATTAGCTAACCTGTAGCCAGTCATAGAGGCAAGAAACATTCTGGAAATACCCAGCAGCCTTCCAGGGAGGGCCCCAAATCATTTCCCAGAGGTATGATTTGTATATAACACTGTTAGCCACAACAATCTCTTGGCATTCCATTCCTTGAAGATCCAGCAACACATTTTGCAGATGTTGAATGGTTAGCTCCTTCTCATTTGGTTGTCTGAGCTCACAGTGGCCCACTGGTGAGTCTACAGATGCGGGAAGAAACCCCGCCTGGTCTTTTATTCCTATTTCAATTGTTGCCAAGTACAGATACCATCTCTGGTGATGGGACAAAGCAACTTAGGTTTCTAAGCGTTCCTGTGCACGCCAGGAAAGACATGCTTCCTGCTGTAAGTATGTCTTAGTGCCAAGTGTTGTAAAGAATGCAGCCGAGCTTGCTCCTGGGTTTCAGAGTTCATTCTCCACCTGTAACGTAAGGGGGAAAAAAAAGAGAAGTGGCCCAACACTCATCAAGAGCACGGAGGAAAGGCCATTTAGGAAAAAAAAAAGAAGTCCTCTGTGTATGCAGGAAGGTGCTTCACAAGGCAGACAGCTACACCACAGTAGAGACAGCATTTCCTCAGCTGATTCAGTTCATTAAAATGCACAGTTACAACAGGCTTCCTTAGAGCCTGCAGCTGAATGACCAAAGTCTCCATTTGCTCCAATGTCACACGGAACGCGATGAGTCAAACATGCTGCCCAAACGCAATTCAACTTGCTAAAACCCAGCCCTGTGAACACCACATACATTCCTCGGGCACATTTTAAAAGATGCCAGCACAATTTACCACAGAAGGGGAGAAGATGTTTGCAGGCAGGCAGCAGCAGCAGGAGACTATCCTAGCTTGCTCTCAAAGTAGTTTTAAATATAATTCTCGGATAGATCTGAGGAACTTCTTTATCTCCAAACGTATGGGATTTGCATATGACAGACAGCCTCCATTGGCTTCAGGGATTTAAGAGTTATATGGAAACTCAGAGGCCACAAAATCTATTTGTCAAGTAAACTGCAGAACGCAAGGGCAGCCTGCAAGGCTCATCTGCAGACGTCCTCAGGATGAGCCTGGGAGGAGGGGTGCTAACAGCTGCAGCCTTCACTGCACTGGCGTGCCAGCCAGAATTCAAGCTGAGTGAGTCAGAGCATGGCTCAGGGAGGGGGCTGGCAAGTGAAATTAAAGAGGGGAAAAAAATAAAAAGACAGAAGTAGTTTTAAGATGCAAGTACTCCTGAAATCAGTCCACAGGTATTGGCAGAGTCACATTCACATAGGCGTGACCTGTAGAATTTTAAAGATATTCCAATCAAATCGCAGCATGGAAGACTTGCTTTTATTCCCTGGTGTCAGAGAGAGCTTGAGTTATGTCCAGCTTTTGGTTTTGTTAGACTAGTAGCCTGAGGTATTGCTAGTTCTGCCATCTGTAAAAGGCCACTTTATGACCCAAGACGATTCTGAAAGTAAGCAGAGACAAAGAGGTACCAAGTCAGCTGAAAAGACCTCTGCCCACTCTCACCAAGTGTTTGCACACAGAGCAGCTAGCTGACTTTTATGGCAAGGTGGATAGCCCGACATTAAATGTTGAAGTTGCCAATACAGCAGTTTGCCACGATGGCTAAATGTTCCTTGATCAGCCATCACGTCAGACAGCAGAAAGGAGAGGCATCTTCCAGCAACTCGAGAGCCCCCTGCGAACAAACTTTAATAGCTTTCTTACGCTATGGTGGTTTTGCATAGCACTGAAGAAGCAATCTAATGCTGGTGTTAGTTCTACTAACAATATAGCATCTCTATTTAATCAGCATCACCTGAGAAACTGCATCTGTCATCTTTCTAATAATCCCCTATAAAGCTTGGTTGGGATGCTTTTCCTGTAACTCAAGTCCCCTCCACTGTTAATTTTGTCCTCAAACCATCAATATATCTCCAAAGTCACTGTTCTTTCTACTAATGCTAAGTCACATGGCCGGAAGAAGTTGCCATCTAGTTGACTATTTTTAAGTTACTTTATTTGTGAGTGAGTATGTATGTATGTATGTTTGTGTGTGTGTGTGTGTCCCAATGCATTTGTGTATATGTGGAGGTCAGAGGACAACTTGCAGAAATCAGTATATTCCTGTGGCAGTATAACTTGTTTTCTCCTGTCATGTCAGTTCCCACAATCAAACTCAGGTTTCTGTGTTTGTCTACAAGCATCTTTGCCCACTATTGAATCATGTCCCCAGACCTATAAAACTAATTTTTTTTTAAAACATAGTTGGTTTCTGGTGTGAAGCCAATGTAGACAGTTGGAGAAATATATCACAATATTAATATTTATATTTTAAAATTTTAAACTCAGTGTGATATGATAGCTAAATTGCATAAGAGAAAACTCTCCCAAGAGATCTGTGATTGTTTTCTCCATGATCTGGGATTCTCTGAAACACACCTGTGGGGAAGCTACATTTATTGTCTTAATTGGCAGGGAAAACCCAACCCCTGTGGGTAGCACCATTCCCTGTCTGGGATCCTGGACTGTGTAAATGAAGAAGTAAGCCATAGCATGCATACATTCCTCTCTATGTCTTCATTAGGGACATCCTGGAACCAGTTCCTTCAGGCTCCTACTGCCTTGACTTCCATACCACAACAGGCTGTGCCTTAAATGCTAAGCTAAAATAAACCCTTTCTCCCTTGAGTGGCTTTGGTTAGAATATCTGTCACAGAAACAGCAACAGAAACTAAGACACAGTGTAAAAGAATTCCACTAGACATTTGCTTACCACGCTTCTACATTTCAGAAAAGGTATGGATCTTTTTCCCAGAAGACAAATGTAATGTAAGAGGTCAAAGAATATTTGGAACTCAGAGCCCAGACCACTAGCAAAGTCCCTGTGTTATGCAGCTATTTGAAAATTTATATGATCGAGTAGCAAGCTCCCTTTTCTCCAGAGAGAAATCTGGTGTGGACCCTTCAGTGGAGACCTGGTAATAATCCATTTCAAAGACTCAGAAAAGAACAGAGATGCAAAGCGCTATAAAGGTTTCTAAACAACGCAGAATCTGTGAGTTGGTATATGCTTAATGCGGATCTCATTGAGCTGCTATGCGGATTCATTAGTTAATTAGTTACTTAATGACTTTGAAGTGTTAAGTCTCATTAGATGTTTCTTTACACTTTAACACATGTGTGAGAGAAATTACTCTGAAATTAGAAACTGACTATACGATTCAAACACGTTGGGTCTTCCCATGGTATACTTCAATGGTCTTTCTTGTTCTGATTATTTTTTTCCCAGACAACTCATTATAAGCCTATTAGACCCTAGCTCTATAGTTTTCAGCACTGGCATTAGCAGTGAACACTCAGCATAGCCTTGACCAACCCTCAGACAAAGATGCTATTTTGTAATAATACAGCAACATGTTACTTTCACATAAAACAGAGTGGTGAGTGCAGCTTTGTACATCTCAGGAAGGTAAATACTCCGTTGGGTAAATCTGAGAAGAATTAGATAATGAGAAGTTTCCTTCCCGTCACTGTGATAAAATACCCAGGCAAAAGCAACTTAAGAGAGAAGGGGTTTATTTGGCTCTCAGTTCCAGGTTCAAGTCTATTGTTACAGGGAAGTCAAGGTAGTGGGCACTTGAATTAGTAACATTGCATCCACAGTGGAGAGCACAGAGGAGTGAATTAATGTATGCTCACTAACGGGCTCACTCTCTTCAGTCAATCCAGGGCTTACAAGGTGAACTGCTACGATCTGTACTTAAAGTGGGTCCTCTCTTCTCAATTAATCCAACTAAGAAAATCCTCACTGACCTGTCTACAGGTCATCCTAATCTACTCAGTTCCTTCTTTTTTTTTTTTTCCTTTTCCATTTTTTATTAGGTATTTAGCTCATTTACATTTCCAATGCTATACGAGCCTGCTTTCCCAAGCTGATTCTAGATTTAGTGAAACCAACAATCAAAACGAACCATCACAGGAAACACTTGAAACCCAATGGTAACTATGTTGCTCTTTCAGCAATAGCAATGAGCTTGTCTCCTCTAGCTGGGAAGATAAAAAATGGTAACAGTGTTCTTTGTGTTTCAATTTGTGGCAGACATGTTTATTATTTTGAAAAAGAGACAGGCATACCTACTTTTCATGCCCTTTAATGGATGACTGAGCACACTGGTATTTTCTGTCCCCCATCAAGAAACGACCTTCCCCTTATCTTCAGCCCCTCATTCCTCCAGCCATTCCCTCATCGCCAGGGGTAGATGCTATTCAGGATTTTATAGAAGCAAAATTATAAAATGGCACCTTCATATGACCCCATCCCTCTTTCAGGCTCAACATTATATATTTCTGAGATACTGGTGAGAGTAGCTGTAGACCTATGGGTTTTTTTTTTTTTTTCCTTATCTTGCTTTTTTTCCCTCCTCGCTATCTACCCATATGCCACAAAATTAATCACTTTCTTATTCAAAGAGCAGAAAGCTATGCTACTGTCCGTACGACTACAACTATACACCTAGATAAATGCTCTATCTTGTGTATTCCGCAGCATGGGCAACTGGGAAATTACTAAAGACAAACATCCCTTAGTCACATTTATCTTTTTGCACTAACAAATAAAATGTGATCACAAAATACATGTTTTGTTTCGAGGAATCTGACTGTGTACGGAGTCTACTTTAAAAAAAGCACTGCACTGCCTTTATTTTTTCATTTACAGTTGTTCTTGTTTTTTGTTTGTTTGTTTGTTTTTTGTTTTTTTGTTTTTTGTTTTTTGTTTTCCCATGAAAGCTTATATCCTGCCCAGCTTAGCTTTTTGTCTCAGGCCTCAAACTTTTAGAAAAGGCAGCCCTATCTAAGTCTAAATATATTTTTAGATATCAGGAGATATGCTTCACACAAAGTGTTAATGCCTAAATCATTAGTTCTCTAAGGCACAGCCCCAGGACAGTGTGTAACACAGAGGACCAATTACTCTCTGATTGCTCTCTAATGAGGTCCCTTGTAGAGCTGTATTTATTGATGTGCTATGAGGTCCCTCTACACCAAAGAACTCTAAGAAACAGAATCCCTGGACTCAGGGCTGTATTTACAAATAGAAGATTATCAAAATTATTTAATGGCATCACAAAATAATCCCTTTATAAAGACCAATGGAGAAAGGATGAATAGTTCTACTTCTAAATGGCCTTATCATTTTTCACAAAAGTAATCTTCTGTCTCTCCTTGCCCCAACCCCTGCCTCTGCCTCTCTTCTAAAAAGAACAAAAACAAAAACAAAAACAAAAAACAAAAAACAAAAATAAAATTAAAATAATCAGACATAATCCTAGGAACTGTTCAGGACTTTATAGTTCATGGTTTGGGTCTCTTTTTCTTTTCTTCTTTGTTCAACTATCTTCCCCTTTAAAAACAAACAAACAAAATAGTCCTAGTGACCTGGCATGTCCTTGTGCTAATAGCCAGAAGTCCATCTTTGTGTCCTAGCATTAGTTGTTGAGCAAGAGAAAGCAAATTAAACATGGGTGATGTGGAAAACAGAGTTTTGTTCAGAAGTGTAACTAATGCTGCCCCATGGAAAGGGAGGCAAACGTAGGACTCAGCCAAATCTCCACGGGCTGTTTGGGTGGAAGACAGGTCAGGACCCTGGGTCCTCTTACACAGACGCCGACAAGGACTAAGGCGTAGCCTCGGGAGAGGGTCCTTGATGGGGTTTTTGGAGAATCCCAGGGAGTATATCCCTGGAACAGAAATGATTTCCACCAGAATTAAGAGGAAGTGAGAAAAGGGTAGCTCTAGTGGCTTATCTTTAGAAGGCTATGGATGAGTGATACCAAGGCCTTATTTATTATGAAATAATAAGCCATACTTTTAATGCTTGCTGTAATTTAATCCACATACCAGAATTCAGATCATGAATAGCTAACAATGTTTTCATTGGACAGTCCGGATTTAAGGAAAACCGACTTGTAGTAAAGTAGATAAGATCTTTTATAAAACATCAACAACAACAAAAGCTCTTGATGGGTTCAGGCAAGATAACAATTAATTCAAGAAAATATCCTATCCCTTAAATGGTCATTCCAGTCACTACCATTGTATCGAGCTGCCAAACAGACCATTTGTCTTACCTATGGGCTCTTCCCACAGTTGCTGAACGACAGACCATGGTTTGCATAAATAATGATTTGGGCATTGACAATGTGTGTGAAATATATTACCTATATAAGAAAGCAATATATAAGTCACTATGTGAGATAATGTCATAGAGAAAGTCTTAAGAGAGCTATGCTTAGCGTATGGACAAAGATATTTTTATTGAGCAAAGTGGACAGAAAGAAAGAATGTCCAGCCAACGGCTAGATCAAGAGTGGGATGACAGACAAACCTAGACACGAGACACAGTGGCTCATTTTCAAGAAAACAGAATGGTTACTATATTTGTTTTCCGACACTTTGTGAATATTGGCCCATCCTTGTTTCCATGGTTTTCAATTAGAGTTCTACTTGAGAGGACTTAGTTAATGCGTTATTTATCTAGGAGTTGTTTCTTTGTGGAGATGAACTGTAGGAAACAGCTTGGCTCCTTTTCTTTCTGATATGTATCTATAGGAAGAGTGCCTCAGAAAGAATGAAGGTCTACCACCCTTGCCTGGGAGTACTTAGAAAGCAGTCACCCAAGTGCAGGATGCTGAAATACTAAGAGTCAGTAATCAATCCCTGTCAGTCAGCCCTACTATTATATTTAAGCAAACTCCTCAGAAACCCAACGATGACTCATAAATCCTCATACAAAGTGGTCTAGTCTAATAACTCACTATAGTGAAATGTCCATTTCTCCGAAACACAATGGAGTATGCATCAAACATGTGTCTGAAGGAAGCTCTGCATTACTTCTTAGATTGAAGGAGCAGTCACAATTTAGATAATATGAAGACATGGCTCTTTTCACTTTGTCACTAAAGCTACTTGGCTGACATGGAGAAAAGCCTGTAGTAGGTCCTGTCAAAAGACGATTAAATTTACTATCAATGATTAAAACAAGTATTTGTAGTCTTCCTGATTATAAACCTAACATTATACAGTCAGACTTGTATATGTTTTTTTTTTTTTTGTTTTGTTTTTTTTATCTCATGAGGCTGGAGAATGGTAAAGCAGTTAAAAGTGCCTGGGGTTCTTTCAGAGGATCTAGGTTAGGTTCCAGGCACCTGCATTGTTTGCTTTACAACAATAAAGCCAGTCAATATATATGTCTAGTTGTAAAGGTATTTTTACTAGTCCTGGAAGCTTCTAGCCTCCATGCAATCTAATCTAGGCCTAGATGTTTTTAGCCTCTGAGACTTACTACTGAATAAAGCACACCCTTTCTAGTTCTTTCTGATCTCTGGCTGGCTGGTTCAACTCAGCTGCTCTGACTCAAACTCCTCTTCAAGCTGACTGATTCAATCTGGCTTCTCTCAGCTTTTCCTATGTCACGCTATTTGATCTCAAACTAACTCTAGCAATCTGTTCTAATCTGTTCTTCTGGCTCCTTTTCATTTTCTGGTTCATTCTGTCCTCATCTCTGTCTAGCTTGTTCTCTCTGCAATCTGTCTCTGTACTAGGGTCCTGGTAAAAACTGTCTCTCTTCTCTGCATAGCTCTCTTAAGTCGCTTTCCTCTGTCTTCCATGAGAGTTGGGCAGATCCTATTCTGTCAAATCTTTCCGATTCATCACTTTGTCTGCCACTGAATTAGACATCACTTTCAAACATGGGTGCTTTCGTCTACAAATTAACATTACCTTCATTATTAGGGATTAAAGGTGTGTATTAAGGGTGTGTCTGTATTCCAGCCAGAGGGATTAAAGGTGTGTGCTAAGGCTGATCTACACCCTAACTAAAACAGGTTTTTTTTTTTCCAGTAAACAACACAATTTCAGGGTTCACAATGTGATCAAATATCCTGCAACATATAGTCAAATCTAAACTATGCATATTGAAAAATTATCACTTAGAGAATTTCATGACAACCATTCCCTTAAAAACATGCTGGAAACAAATATAACAATTAAGATCTGTAATATTGAAAATGTGAATTTGGCCCAGACTCTAATGATGAAATTACTAAAACAATACCGTGTACATTTCAAACACTTCTACTACCTCAATCTTGAAGTCCTTCTGTTACACTTGGTGAAAATCCAGCAGACTCACAAATTCCCAAGGGCTCCTACTTCACGAGGACCCATGTGTCCAATGCATACAAAGAACCATATTTTCCTCAAATACTTCGTGTTTCTATCAGTATATGCCAAGAGGACTATATACATTTTAAATGCAAAATGGAAAAGTATTAAACAAAAGTTCTAAATGGTTTAGAATCATGGGAGCAAAGCCAGGGAGCAAGGTGAGTCCAATCCAAGTATCCAGTTCCTCCTGACTAATCCTTTCATACTATGTTCCAAGAAAATCACAACTAGCTGGTCTGTCTGCATAAAGCCAGCCTACCTCCCCATTACACATTTGCTTCTTCTACTTAGAACCTGCCCTTTTGCCCGGCACATTTTATGTTATTGAGACCAAGTTCTGTCTCCTTTTCTGGGCAATTTTTCTGGTTATTGTAGCTGGAAGTTTCTTTTCTTTCCACCTCAATTGCTGTTGTGCCGTATCAGCATTTTCTTTCTATATTCAACATTATTTTCTAAAATTCCCGCTATGGTTTCTTCTATGCACATATTCTCTGTCTTACAGGGAAATTTTTACTGAGAAGGAATGGCTTACATATATTTCTCTTTTCTCAACTGTGGTTAAGGCAGAATTTAAGACGAAGCACACTGCAGTGGAGGGATGTGTCTTATGCTAATGTGCATATGAAGGGGTTGCTTCCACACAAACCTCTGGAACTCGTCCCCAACAAAAGGTGTTTATGCCCATTCTTGTCAAAGTATTCCTAAGGACTTTGGAATCTGCAGGCCTTATTTTATGTCTATTGCATTTTAACAAATGTTTGCTATCTCACTACTTGCCATGGTTGTGCTGAGCACCAGGAGAAGTTCTGTAAATATGTGTCATCCAGTGAGTTACAGAGTCATCATTGATCAGAAGATGACCAATAAGGTGATAAGATTATTATAGCATATGTGATGCACCTACTCAGGGGCAACCACTTCACCCAAACGAAAAGCCAAAACTTGAGTTCATATAGAGACCATGCCGCCAAGACCATTGAATAATTGCTATGTGGGCTTCTTGTGGAGGCTTTTCACAGTCAGTGAGTTGGTTCTGCTTAATAGAATAGGAGTTGTGGTATGACTACATAAAGCCTGGTTTTGGATCCCAATCTATCTATCAATCAGAGTTGGCACCTCCTCTGAAAACACACTAGGCCTATTGACAAAATGAGTCATTTTGCCCTAGTGTGCAGTACTTAGCTTAGCCCATGGCATCTTTCCCCTGGTGGTCTCTTAAAATCAAAATCTTTTTTTTTTCTTTTCTGAATGACACACCATGCCTGAGGCACTATGAGAAAAGCATCTCCAGATATACCCCATACCACGCCTTTGGATAAAGGGAGTTGGCTCGTTCTGCAAAAGGATAAATTGAGGCACAGAAACTTTTCACCATACACGCAAGATCCCAGGTCTAGTAGATACAGGGGTATGAAATAAGAGTACAAGCATTTCCAGCTCCAGAACCGCTGCCCCGCCTTTCCCTCCTTCCAGTAATCATTAAGTATGACTTCTCCCCCAAAAGAGATAGTATTGTTTGAAGTGCTTTTTGGTCACAGAATTCCCCTTTTTGTAGTGAACTTTTCACACCATAGCAGGAAGAAATCGACAGGACAAAGGAAGGCAGGGGAATGGGGTGTGAATACAAAGAGAGGCTTGTCTTCGCTGGCCCGATGAAGCTGCTTCCATTCCTGAGAATCTGTCTTCAAATCCAGTCCTTAAGTCACAGTGAACCTTGATCTTTAATGGAAAAGGAGGGACACAGCAGAGAATCAACTGGGGTCCTTGGAGAACCTGCTTGCTCTCCTCTCCTTCTAGGTACCTGACATTCTGCTGCTCAAAGCAATACAGGAGGCAAGCCAATCCTTCCCAGCAGGCTGAGTTCCCTCGCACACATACACACTCAAACTGACACACACACCCCCCCCCCCCACTGCCCCTGGTATATCTAATCATAAGACAGATGCAGACATACCATCAGCCATCACTGGATGGGTATACAGCAGCTGCCATACAGGCACACAGAGGGAGAAGCGCCAAGATAAAGGGAGTATTTGTGTAATTGGAACTATGTAGGCGACACGGCCTCCCACACCTCAGAGTTGAGGCTTTGAAAGGGGCAGATGTCACTTTTTCCACCCAAGCTAGAGAAACTACCTTTCCGCAGCTCACGAGGAGGGGCAAGGGAATCTTCTCTCTTACCTAGAGCAGCCAGGAGAGAAGTAGTTCCTGACATCCAAGGGTAGGGGCACTTAGAAAGCACACTTTTGTTTTCCATTTGCTAACAAGGTCTGGAGAAGTTATATGCTGCACAGGGTAACTGAGCACAGCTTTGGCAACAATGGCCACTGCCTCTTTACTTCTCTGCTCCCTCAGCAGCTGCTTAATTGCTTTCTGGTATTACAATTTGGTTTTTTCTCTTTGTCATGTTGCTTGGTTCTCGAGGGTTACGCAGTATAAAGCCGATATGATCTGGCACTGGTACAAGAGGATTTATTCTCAAAGTAGGGAGTTCCTTCCACTGAACACACTTCACCCAGCTGAACACATGCAGTTGTTCTTGTAGCTAAGACAGAGAAGAGGGCCATGAACAATGAGAGCTTCCTGGCTAGGATACAGTTGTTTCTCTGGGTCGTGGTGTTTGGCTTGGTCCTCCTCTTCCCCCAAGGACACCTACTTTTCTCTATGGAATCTCTGAGCCACTTGATGACATGTGAATTGTCAAAGTCTCTGTCTCAAAATTATGATTTTTAAGAGTTCATACTAGACTGTGCACTCATTAAGTCCAATATCCATTCATTCAATGTGCATTTTAAGCCAAAATAGAAGCAACTAAGCAACTCATTAAGTCTTCAGGTTAACTATCTGATACATCAATCATGCAGAAATGATGGGAAGGTGGATCTTACTCTGTAGTGGGAATGGCCTCAGTAGGGCTAAAGAGACTGCTCAGGGGATTAAGAGTTGGGAGGCTCAGTTAGTAAGAGGGCCCACTGCACAAGCGGTGATGACCTAAACTTGGATTCTAGCATCAAATTTAAAAAGTCAGGAGTAGTCCAAGTACCTATGATCCCAAGGTGGTGGGAAGCAGAGACAGGGACATGAGGACTGATGGAGCTTGCTGGTTCCCAGCCTAGCCTCGGTCCAGTAAAATATTCCATCTCAGGGGAATAAGGCTCAACACTCAATGTCCTTTTGTCTCAGCATAGAGAGATGTGCATACCTGTACACACATGTGCTCATATAGCATACATGCTACATGCAGACACATACATCATATTCACATGTATAAATACATGAACAAAAAACTCAATAATGATAAAGAGAATGAAATGGCCAACTTTTACTCCCTAGCAACAAATTAGTGAACATTTATCGAGTGGTTCATTGCCATAGTATTTATGACAAGCATGGCCGAGAGATGTAAGTGTAAGCTTAAAATAAAATGAAGAGGATAAATGGTTCTCCTATAAAATCGTATCAAAACACTAAATATTGAGCAATATCTTAATGTTCATAATGTGGTATGTGATGATCTATGACATGCAAAGCTGCTAGTGTCTCGAAATTTATGGGATGGATTCTGCAGAGTCAGCTAAGGAAATTCATGGGGGCTTCTGAAGTCAGTGTTTGGAAGACAAGTTGGGCAGGAAGAAAGTGGAGAAAAAGATGTCATGTAAGGAAAAGAGAGAATAAGAGGCTGTGTTTAAATATGAGTGTTCACTACCACATAATGCCTTTAAAGAATGACTAATAGAAGTTCAATTACCTCTTCGCCTGGTCTGTGCCCCCCCCCACACACACACAGTCACTTGTCTCCCTCCCCCTCCCCTCTCTATGTGTGAGTGTGTGTGTTTGTGTGTATGTGTGCACGTGTATGTGTGTTACTTATGTGGCAATTTGCCTTAGCAATAGATAGATGAATTAACTCTAAGCAGATATTGCCCAAAAAAATGAACGAATACAGAATTTCTCTGCAAATCCACTTTTAAAACATAATCTATCACCGTTACAATGGTGACATTATTGCAGACAATATCTCTTCTGCTTGGTCAGTGCACATAACCAATGAGTTATATATTTTGAGAATTGGCTCATTTATAATTGACTATAAAATTTCAACAGGTTGCTTGATACACCATCTTATCCTTCTTAGCCAGCTCTGAGTGGCCAACCAGCAGAGGAAGAAGACGTTTCAAACATAGCTAGGCTGTGAGATGTTTCCACAGAAACATACATACATCTCCGGGGTTTTCCAAAGCTTAGAGGCATTGGTATGATTCTCAGTGAGGTCCCCTGCGATCAGCTGAAGAAAATGGTATTCTCTGAGAAACTGCTCCAAATGCACAGAGGAAAAAAAAAAAATAGATAGAGCCTAAGGAAAGTCCCCACTCCCGTTTGAGCTGTTACATGCGTGTGCTTTGATTTGTGTGGCTGCTAGGGATTGGACCCAGGTCCTGATGCTTGCTCTGCAAGCTCTCTTAGCCACTGAGCCACCTCCCCAGACTATGACCTCTATTAGTTTCTCTCTTTCTTTTTTAAAAAAATTCAGTTTACATCCCAGTCACAACGCCCCTCCCTCCTTTCTTCCCAGCCCCACCCTTACAAATCTCTGCCCCCCCCACTACCTCTCCTTTTCTCCTTAGAAAAGGGGGAGAACCCCCTTGGGTACCACCCCTCCCTGGAACATCAGGTCCCAGCAGAACTAGGCATATTCTCTCCCACTGAGGCCCAACCAGACAGTCCAGATAGTGTAAAGGGGATCCAATGCTGGGGAACAGAGATTGAGGACAGGCCCTTCTCCACTTGTTGGGAGACAGACACACATGTAGACCAAGCTGCTAGACATTTATGACCTCTGTGATTTCAAAGATAAACTGGACTTGCCTTTATTTCCTTTCTCCAATAAGCTGACAACTCCACTCTCTCAAGATCTGGCTGACCATTCCAAGAACAACCCAGATGAATCCATGACGTCATCCCCCCCCCCCCCACTACTAGGAAGTAGGAATTAAAAGGAGGGGAATTACTAATTCTCTTCCTACACACTTGTGCCAACAATCTAAGTTATTAAAAACAAAAACTGCCCCCAATGGCTCCCTGCCACTCATCAGAGATGAGAGCTGAGAACACATGAGTCGGGTAGATTTATTTTCAGCTCTCCCGTATTTTGATCAGCGGCTGCTGATTACAGGCTTTCTGCATTTTCCCAACAACACATAAGTCATCCCATCTTCTTCTTCCAGAATGGCACTCGCTGCTCACTGAAGATAGCTACGGCACAGATTTGTTTGTTGAAAGACATGTTATCTCGCAGAACAGTAAATCAAATTAAAACGGGGCTTAGGGAACGTCATCTATTTCCTGCAAAGTACTTATGACGATAAGTTACTGTTTCCATTATGCCTCTGGCATGTTTTGTGACTTGTAGACATTGTCCTGGGATGATACTGGGCCATGAGTTGTATGTTCAAAACCTGCTCTGAAATATCTACACCTTTCTTTAATGTCATTGCTTAAGGCACAGTAACAGGGTCCAGAGATAGTTCTCAATCGGAAGGATTGCGTGACCTGTAGAGGTCCACAAACCACTGAGTCTGCCTTTCCTCAACTACAAAGACACAGTAATAACAAAACTCAGCTCAGAGGTTGTTCGAAATGTCACAGGAGTCTTGGATATAAGATATTAAAAACAAGGGCGGTGTCCTTTCTGGAGAAGGGTAAATAGAGAAAAGAGAAATTTATATATATATATATATATAATATATGTTATATATGTATGCATATGCATGTATAAAACATATATAATATGTGTGTATGTATATATGTATACATAAATATATGTATATATACATATACACACACATATATTATATATACAAATATGTGCAGATTATATATGTATATAATATGCATAATTGTAATATATGCTATGTACTATATATGTACACACATATACACGCATATACATACATACATATGTATATATAAAATAATTTCTAATGTAAAATTCTGGCTGTGAATAAAGTTGGACTTTAATAATTTCAACTTCATAAAGTTATGTTTTCTTATTGAAAATAGATTGTCCAAAGTTAAACTTCAGAAATAAGGCTCTTGGATGCATTTCTGAACCTGCTTTTATTGATTTTGATTTAATTGTGTGCCGTTGGGCAAGAAGACAACTGTGAATTATGCCGCTAAAACTGTCTTTGACCCTTATCCCAAATTTGGCTTATGTATACTTAGGTCAAAATTAGTGCCTTGTAAAGTCCTTTCCACAGCGAGCATGAGAATAACTGAGCTCCTCTGATGCTTGAAGGCAAGGCTTCCAGGCACAGGAGAGTGGGTGTATACCCCATGGTCCCTCAAGGCATTGCTCAAATGTCTCGTGATGTCAGTGCCAACCCCTGTGAGCAAGCCACATGCACTGGCCATGTTCAAGCAGGAAATATAAATAATGTAAAATTGGTTTTAGCTTAAGTTATGTCACATTGTGAACAGACTGAATCATAGTATAAAGACAGGTCAGTGGCTACAAGTAACGTTTAGACAGATGCGGACTAAATCCTAGGTACTTCTGCTTACCAGTACTCTCTGGCTTCACTCTGCTGGCTTAGTTAAGTTCTCTGTTTCCTCAAAGGCCCTCTTTCCTATTAAAGGGAGCAGAAGTGTCCTCCACAAAAGTTCTACTGTATCCTCCACAGCAATTTTCTGTGTGCTAGCAGGACCCCAAAATGTTAATTTTCTGCGAAACTATCTCAACCCAGACAAACCTTCCTATGCTATAGCTTTGTGTGTGTGTGTTTGTGTGTGTGTGTGTGTTGTGCTCTACAAGCTAAATCCAAGGGTACACCTCTCTCTCTCTCTCTAAGTATTCACTGCCTTTCAAAAAATGATTAATTAAAGGCCTTTGGTTAGCAATAGAGACTAGCTCTCAGGAGTATGGATTCTGGCTTAAGCACCATCATCTACCTGAAATGTAATTTTCTGCGGTTATCTCGTATGAAATGTAAGCAATAAGTTCTGATTCAAATAGAGAAAATATCAAGATAATGGATATTTGCTTTGAAGATATAGAAGTATGTGTATTACATAACATTATTAAAGTCTTTCCAAATTTTCGCCTCATGCATGGTAAGCAAAAATGAAATTTGATTTCTCCTCACCTCTAAAACAAACACTTCTAAATGCCTGTGTTTAGTCTTTATAACCTCAGTCTGGATGTTCTATCCTTCAAAACTATCTGCTTTTATTATGAATGATAACTGAGAGATGGTAGGAAGATAAATGTTGCACATACAGATCATCAGCAGAGAATAGGAAACAGTCATGATTATTTTGGTAGGGTTGTTTTCATATCTCCACAACGTAATGATCACTGATTATTCTGTATTGCTGAGTCCAATTAGCACTGCAGACATATAGTGTGTGTGTATGTATGTATGTATGTATGTATGTATGTATGTACGTACGTTTTAATTTCACAATCATTTTTAATGTAGGTGATAAAATGCTAAAAGGCACTCCAGAAAAAATTCAATCCCACGAAGTCACCCTGTGTAAAGGTGGGGGCTGAGGAAGTTGGGGGAGCCAGGGTTTTGGCACATGTCTCTTTGGCTTCAAAGCCATCTTATGATTCCTCATGACCTCTCTTAGCATTTGACAGACAATGGACACTCAAGAAATTCAGGTGTTAGTGGGAGCATGGACAGATGGATGTATTAATGCATGCATGAATGGAGGGACAGTTGGATGGATGAATGGATGGATGGATGGATGGATGGATAGATGGATGGATGGATGGCTAAGTGTATGATGTATGTTTGTATGTAAAACTGAGTGGGTGAGCAGGTGGGTGCATGGATGGATGGATGGATGGATTGATCAATAAGTGTATACATTGATCAATATATATGTGTGTGTATGTATGTATGTATATATATATGTATGTATACATAATTGAGTGGGTGGGTGAATAGTTGGATGGGCAGATGGATGGACAACTGTATGTATGTACACATGTATGTTTGTTTGTATAAATAGTTGGGTAGTGAATGGCTAAATGTATAAATAACTGAAGACCTCTGATAACTAGTCTATAAGAGCAAAATGGAGGTCATGTGGCTAGGCTCTATTATAAGCTGTAAATCAACCATCCTTCTTGCTTTTCTTCCACATTTTGAAGACCCTAGATTACTAAAATTCTCAACTGATGGTATGACTATGACCCTACTCACTATCATTTCTGCCTCTATGGATCTGCCTTTCCAGAACCAACTCCATATTACCTCCCTCTACCACTAAGATCTGATCAGGAGCCTCTTATTAAGATTAGCAATTCTGGATGAGAGCCTGTATCCTGTCCTGGAGTCTAACTCCAAGCTTTGAAAGAATTCTGTAGAAACTGCCCCAAAGACAAAGATCCTGAACCATGGCATTTAGTTGATCCTTTCTGTGCATTATACAAATGCACAGGACAGAAAAAGCAGAGCCTTGCTGTTGGCCAGCTTTGCCTTCCCTTCATGCTGAGGGCTGCAGTCTTCCTTATTTGTTTTATTTCCAAAAGGCAACGGGCAGACTAGTGGCTAATCTCAGGCACACTTTTGTAAACCAATCCCAGAAAATACTTCTGAACTTGCTAAAGCTTGAGGACCACTGAGCTAGAGTTTCAAGGGCCCAGGATATTCTCCACAGTGAACGATATTTTTCTGTTAACCAGGATAAGATAAACTGAGTTTTAAAGACTGTGTTCTCTTTTCTGGAGCATGGGCCTCACAAAACCAGAGTCACTTGTCACGCATGAAATAAACAACCGCAGAGCTTCTACTCATTAGCAAGGAGAGAGGGCATATTTAGAGACAGCTAGAAAGAGTTGCCAGCATCCCTCCAAGTGTACATTACGGAAAGTCAACAACAGTCAGTCATAACGCTGTCATTTGGGAGTAAAACTCCTCCTGTTATTTTTACCTGTTGTTCTCTTCCATGCGGAGCAGCTCTCAGGATGCCAGCTGTGTTTAAAACGTAATGTATCTTTATTTTGCCAAATTGTTTACTAAACTTCCTTTACCTAATCTCAGCTGCGGTGCATCGCTCTCCAAAAAGGACCTGAAAAAAATGAACCCAGTGATAGGCTCTGTGGTGCCCACTCTCCTGTGACACCCACTATCTTGGTCTGTCCACTGTCCTGGTGTGCCCACTGTCCTGGTGCGCCCACTGTCCTGCAGTGCCCACTGTCCTGGCGCGGCATCCACTGTCCTAGTGTGCCCACTGTTCTGGGGTGCCCACTGTCCTGGTGCGCCCACTGTCCTGCAGTGCCCACTGTCCTGCAGTGCCCACTGTCCTGCAGTGCCCACTGTCCTCTTTTCCTCTGTCTTAGGAGAACAACATCTGGAGGACCACACTTTCCTAAATGGAGAAGCTATGTTGAAAGATCTGAAAGGAAATGGTGCGAAGCAGTCAGGAGTCCCTAATGTCTAAGTTCCAGGAAAAGAAGGGCAGTAGGGAAGAGGACGGGGTCGGGTGGGGGGGGGGTGTGAAATGTAATAACAATATTACAAACTAAAATGGGGAAAGAAGGCATACTGAGGACTTCACGTAGCACGTGCAGGTAAAATCCATGATACATTTCAAGTAGACCACCCTATCTCCTGGTAAGTGGGGAAGACGAGGCTGAAGATCCCCATTGGTAGTCCATGAAAATGCTTTAGCACTTCCCTTATGGGCAATAGAGACTCAATTCTATCAAGGCACCAGAGGCTCCCTTCTCTCCCTAAAACAGGGATGTATCCAATAGACCATTTTAAGAAAATGCCACCTCTTGCATACATTATATCTGAAATTTTGTTTTTATTTATTTATTAAAAGAGCACATTTTCCTTATAGGATGAAAACAGGAGGGACATAAGGTCACGTTGGGGCAGAGGGTGCGGTAATGTACTAATCCCCAGGAACGTGTTTACAGGTTTTATGACTTGGGTCAGGTAGAAAGGCGATTAAACGGGGTAAGGAGTCTTGGGTCCCAGTCATGGTAGAGATAAAAATGAGAAATGCCCCAGTCTAGATTCAGCAGGAAATGGATGGCATGGTCAATCCAGTGAATGATTCAAAAATTGGTAAAATAGCAAGGTTCCTCATGAATGGGGCAAGAGCTAGGAAGAGGCAGGTAGGATGAAGGGACATTTCTGGGACAGACAACAATGACAAGGTGTCAACATCTCACAGACAAGAAGACTGCAGGTGCTGCGGGCCTATAAATGGGGAGATCCAGGGAACGGGCCTGCCTTCATTCTCCTGCTCCAGAAAGCTGTGAGCCTTGCTTACAGCCAAACCCAACAAGAGGCAGCAGCTGAGCACAAGATCTCCAAAGCATGCCGGGAAGTGGGAAAAGGGGGCACTATAAGGTCAGAGGGGATAGCAGCAGGCCTGGTGCACATGCACACGTAACTGAGTAACGGATCCTTTGCTTTTGCTGGTAAACCTTCTGCGATGCTCAGACAGAGCTAGACGGTCTGTGATGGGTTTTCCATCTCAGTGTCATTTATGCAAACTGACTTAAACAGAGAGGAAACACTTAAGTCTTCCCGTTGGCTGATTTGTGTGAAGTGAGCACATTTAGCAACTTTGATTCTTTTGTTTGTCCGGCTTTGGTTTTGTTAATAAAAGATAGGTCTTTTTGTCTCTATCTGCTCCCTTTCAAGAAAGGCTATCTGTGCCCCAAGGTCATTTAGAAAGCTTCCGAGAGCTATTAATAGAAGACAGATTTAAACCTAGGCTCTAAAAGGCTTAGCCTTGTATACTACAGTTCTACCCTTTAGAAAAATAAAAGGACAAAAAAATAAAGGTACATCATACAGATGATTGGCAATATCATTGCCACAAATATGCAGCTAGGTACAGAATTAGTTTCCTGAGCCAGAAAATACAATAAGTTAGTGAGCGAATCCCACCATTTGATTACTCTGCAAAACAAAACACAAAAAAAAACCAACAACAACAACAACAACAACAAACAAAAGACAAAACAAGCTTTGCTTTGCCAAGGCTGAAACATAATCCCTAGAGCCAATAGCACATGTTCAAATCCCAGCACCAGAGCCAACTTTAACAAAAGAATGCTCTTCCCCCAACCCCCATTGTTACCAACCTGTGATTCTCAAACTTATACTTCTGGGGGTCCTCCATACAAGGGTACTCAAATATGGGAGGAAGGAGTGGAGGTGAATAGAGTAAAGATTTAAGTTTTGAAGTGTGTTTGTAAGATGCATGGATGAATAAAAACAGTGGAACTTGACTGAAGAGTTAGGCTTCCGTTTAGAGGCAAGGAGAAACTGAAAGTGAACTATCTCCTCCCTATGGCTCTTCCATGTATCTCTCTCTCTCTCTCTTCTCTCCTCTCTCTCTCTCTCTTATTTATTTACATTTCAGATGTTATCCCTATGGCTCTTCCACGTATCTCTCTCTCTCTCTCTCTCTCTCTCTCTCTCTCTCTCTCTCTCTGTTTATTTTATTTATTTACATTTCAGATGTTATCCCCCTTCCTCGTTTTTCCTGGGCAACCCCCCTATTCCCTCCCCCTTCTCCCTTGCTTCTATGAGGGTGCTCCCCCACCCACCCACCCATTCCTGCCTCACCACCCTAGCATTCCCCTATGCTGGGTCATCGAGCCTTCACTGGACCAAGAACCTCCCCTCCCATTGAGGCTAGATAAGGCCATCCTCTGCTACATATGCAGCTGGAGCCATGAGTCCCTCCATGGAGGTGCTGAAAGGGACTACAACTCCATAGGAAGAACAACAATCAACCAAACGGAACCCCCTTGTCTCTTAATTACACATAGCACCACTTGTGCAGGACCTGCAGAGCACAAGCATCCACAGAGTAGATGTTAGGAAAAGAAGTCTAGTTACCATGCGACACCCTTCTATTGCCCTTACTGCAGAAGCTAGCTTGCTGTCCTGAGGCAAGTGGAGCTATTTTTCTGATAAGCTTTTGTTTTCTTTAAAACATCATTTTCTGTTTAGAATTTGACATTCCCAGAGTTTCATTTTTCAGGGGGATGGAAGGCCTCCCAAAACTTTTTTTTTCTTTCTTTCTTTTTTTTTTTTTTTTTTGGTTACTTTTCTTTCTTTTTTTTTTCTTTTTATAGATATTTTCTTCATTTACATTTCAAATGCTATCCCCAAAACCCCTATACCCTCCCCGGCCCTGCTCCCCAACCCACCCACTCCTGCTTCCTGGCCCTGGCATTCCCCTGTACTGGGCCATATGATCTTCACAAGACCAAGGGCCTCTTCTTCCATTGATGGCTGACTAGGCCATCCTCTGCTACATATGCTCTGGGACACATGCACTGGCTAGTTCATATTGTTGTTCCTCCAATAGGATTGCAGACCCATTTAGCTCCTTGGGTACTTTCTCTAGTTCCTTCATTAGGAGCCCTGTGTTCCATCCAATAGATGACTGTGAGCATCCACTTCTGTATTTACCAGGCACTGGCATAGCCTCACAAGAGACAGCTGTATCAGGGTCCTGTCAGCAAAATCTTTCTGGCATATGCAATAGTATTTGGGTATTTGTCACCTGATTGATGCTTAGAAAATTTGCAGTGCTGGAAGCTGTTTTCATTCCCATTTGACTATCATGCTCATTAGATATGAGATGGTCCCAAAATGTGTTTATTTTATGAGTGGGAGTCAACATGACCACTGTACTACTTCTGTGGCACGCAGGTCCAGAGACCAAAATGCCCGGCAGACTGAGGATTCGGTCCCCAGAGACTCTGCCTCCGGTTATTTCCACAAATTTAGCAAAGAGATTTAACCTCTCTAGACAATTTAGAAAATAGCTAAATGAAGTGGCTAACGTGGCTAAGGACTTCCTGTAGCTACTCCCAGGCTTACCATTCTGCAGTTGTACTCATTCCATGGCTCCAGTTCCAATCTAGGTGCAATTAAACTTTCCTCTCATACAGTCTCCTGTTTCTCGAGCTCTCTGCAATTTCCTCATGCAACTTTGCTGTCTTCATGTTTCTCTCCATCTAGCTTGTAAAGAAAGACTGATCAACTCTTTTCTGATGCCCATACTCTCTTCTGTGTCCTTTCTTAGCCACCACTTCATCATCATCATCATTGTCATCATCGTTGTCATCGTCATCTTCATCATCATCCTCCTCCTCCACCAAAACATTCTGGCGAGTCAAGAGTCTTCGTTAAACCTGCCACGTCTATGCTTCATCTCAGTTTCTCAAACACCTGTCCAGTCTCGTGGCCCCTCTATACTGAGAGACACATCCTCCTCTTTCAAAAGTCTCTTTGAGCCCAGAATGATGCTTCCTGGGTCCACTCCATAGCTACTTCCATAGCTACTTGGAAACATTTTTTTTAACATTTCTAACTACTACTGTTTCCTCCTCCTCCTCCTTTTCTTCTTCTTCTTCTTCTTCTTCTTCTTCTTCTTCTTCTTCTTCTTCTTCTTCTTCTTCTTCTTCTTCTTCTCCTTCTCCTTCTCCTCCTTCTCCTCCTTCTCCTCCTTCTCCTCCTTCTCCTCCTTCTCCTCCTTCTCCTCCTTCTCCTCCTTCTCCTCCTTCTCCTCCTTCTCCTCCTTCTCCTCCTTCTCCTCCTTCTCCTCCTTCTCCTCCTTCTCCTCCTTCTCCTCCTTCTCCTCCTTCTCCTCCTTCTCCTCCTTCTCCTCCTTCTCCTCCTTCTCCTTCACCTCCTCCTCCTCTACCACCTCCTCCTCTTCCACCTCCTCTTCCTCCTCTCTCTCTCTCTCTCTCTCTCTCTCTCTCTCTCTCTGCGATTAGCTTTATTTTCCAGTACAGTGGTTACAATGAAACCATTTTTCACAATGAAAGTGCCTAAAATTGAAAACACAGCAGCTCATTTCTGGATCTATCACATTAACATAAAAATGGTCACAGATCTTTCACTACCACCTCCACCTCCAACAAAATAATGATCATGGCATTTCTACATATTACTTCCAACCCAGCTGCATTCTGATTTAGAAGCTTCACTGCAGACATAACTGTTGGACCAGATGTTATATGGAAAAACCCCAACTCAGTCCGACTGGATTGTCCAATCTCCCTCATTTGAAACTATACAGTAAAATGCAAGTGGCTAAGAACGTCAAAAAGTCTTTGGATATAGCAATGATTGCTGAATGGAAATCACTTTCTTTGGACAATATGTAGCTTGAAAATATAAGCTCATTATCCATAAGTGCCTGGAAGAGAGAATGGAGAGGGATGGAACAGAGAGGAATAGAAGACATTTAACTGAATCCAAATGTCATGAACACCCTCTCACCCACTGCTCTATCTCTGACATTCTAAAAGGTAATTGACAGGCCTATTGCACCTTGTAGGCAACTGTAGCATAGTATCCCAGTTCCATATCTGAAGAGATGGAAACATGGTACTAGGAGATTATTGACAGAATTTTTAAAAAAAAATATTTCTGATTCCATTTTTTAGGAGTTTTCAGAAAGAGGACACAGAATTTTCTAACTATCCCATCAAATGTCCCCTTTAAGGGACAGTTTGTGATTCCTCTTCTTAAACCTCCCTCTTTATTGTTCTGCAGATCAGTTACTGACAGGCAGCATTTATATTCTTACCTGCCTTGTCTAATGATGCACTCCTCATATGAGGAAAGGGATTTTGTATGCCATGTTTACAGATTTGATGCCAGTGTCTGGCAGAAAACAATCACTCACAAAACAGCAGTCACCAAACCAATGGGTGAGGAGGTTCTCTGGAATCCTATCTTGTATGAAGGCTCACACATTCAGCTGTTTCAAGGAGAAGCATGTGGGTCTCCTTGCCAAAACCATCCCCTGCTCTGTAAATTAGCAGGAATTATTTTAAGTGTGATGTACCAGGTGAAACAAAAGCTATTCCTTGGCATTTGCCAGAGAACGTCTGTGAGCTTTCATGAATGTCAGCCACGTGGCACGGTGCAGTGAGGAAGGGGTGGCATAGTGTGCCATGGAAGGCACAGACCTTTGACAGAGCTTTGGCCTCCATCCTTGCCCCTGCTGCTCTATGGATGCTGAGAAACCATTCATTTCTCTAAGCCACAACTGTGTCTCTAACAAATGAATTTTCCATTGCATGACTAGTATATCTTAAAATGATTAAATATCTTAAAAGTTTGCAAGACATCTGAACACCCAAAAAGTTCTCTGTGGTCTTATCTGTGTATGTATTTCTTCTCAACAGGAAATTAAAAAAAATGATGTGGAAAATCAAAATGATCAAAACTGGCCTAGGAGATAGCTCAGTCAGCCAAGTGTTTGCCTTGAAAACAGGAGGACCTGAGTTTGACCTCCAGGCCTGTATGGTAGCACATGCTTACAATCCCAGTTCTGGGAAGATGAAGACAGGCAGATTCCTGGGGCTTGCCAGCCAGCTAGACTAGCCTGCATGATGAGTTCCAGGCCAGTCAGAGAGCTTGTTCCAGAAAACAAGGTGGAAGGCACTGGAAGAATTACAACCATGGTAGATTGTGGTCCTCTGCTTGCACACACACACACACACACACACACACACACACACACACACACACACACCAGAAGAATGCATATATACAATGATCAAAGGCATGTAAGAGAGGACAGGCCAGGAGAGGCTGAGATGACAGTCCACTCAAGTGGTGGGTACAGCAGAAAGACAATTTGGGTTCATTCTAATCCTGACAGGGCCCTATCAAAATAATTTTAGTCTTTTAGAGTATGGTGCAAATGATGCCTAGAGCACAGTTATAAGCATCTCTGTCCATAAGAAGGAAAAACGAAGAGATTTGCTGAGGAAGGCAACTGACAAGAAGGAAGGGATAGCAGCAGAATTCTTACTCTCATGGATTTGTTCTTTGGGGCTGTTTATCAGAGCATCAACACCAGTTTTTATCCACAGTTATTTCTAGGAAAAACTGTGATACCAACTTGGAATCCAGCCAGAAGGCTTTTTCCTTCTCTCGAAATATAAATAAGGCATGAAGCTCTAGACTAAAGATGGACCTTTTGTTTTTCTAATTACCAGTCAATGTTGATGGCTTTACCAAATAAATCAAGAAAAAAAGAGAATGGTTTTTTTTTTCTTTTTTTAAGTTCCACTTTTCAAATGGGCCAGAACTGCTGTCCTGGAAGACAGCAGGAAACAGATAAAAATGCTTATCACCCGACGGCACTGTGAACACTCGTGAATTAGGGATAGCATGGGGATTGGGAATTGGAATTGTGCTTATTCTGGAAAAGACTCAGTAGACCTGGCTCTCAGGGACTTTTGCCCTCAGACTTAGATATTCCATGTGTCTGTGAGGAGATGCTTGAAGCCCTAGGCTTTCCGAATGGTCTTCCCATATCATCGTTGAATTCCATAATGTCTCCCCAAAACTCACAGGGCAGTTGCAGGAGGAAGGGGGAGAGGAGAAAGGAGAAAACAGGAGAGTCGCAGACTATAAAGCTGAATGCGGTTTATGGGAAGCCAAACCTTGATGGCTGTAAAAATGTTCTTTGGAAATAGGTTTAACAGAAAAATTGCATGTTTGTGTGAATAAAACTTAAAAGCACTGGAATAAAGGTGTTACTGCAGCCTGCTCCTTTTAACGAAGCATTTACACACACATAATTGCATGTTAAGTGCATCCCCTGACCTGTCCTTCCCTTTCTTTATTCTCACTTCCGGTTAACCTCATGTTCGTCCCCTTTGACCCTCCACATGCTTTTGCTTTAACTTAATGCCCCATGTATACTTTTACACATCTGTATAGAACCCAGGGACCAAAAAATGTTGGAAAAGACAATATTTATCTGAGAATGGCTTAATTCATTTAATGTAATAATCTTCTATAGCATGCAGTTTTGTGAAAATCGCAGTATCATTCTCTATGGTGGAAAGATCAGCTGCGTGGGTTTGTGCGGATTTCCTTATCCATTCTTCTGTTGCTGAACACCTAGCTTGGTTCTGAAGCTTGTCTACTGTGAATGGTGTAGTGGTGAGCACGGCCGTGCAGGTATTTCTTTGACACATTGGCTTGTAATATCTTGGGAAAATATCCGGGATTGTTGTATACAGCTGGAATGTCTACAGCTAGTTTGGGGTGTGTTTCCCCCCCCCCTTGGTCTATTTCTTAGAAACCTCAAGAATGACTTTCATGGTGTCTCGGGGTAGTATTTATTCCCACCAGCAGTGTACAAGGCTAGTGAATTGATCTTTTATGTAGATGTAGTTTCAGTAGTGCAGCTAATCCTTAAAGACTCTTTTATCTGAAGGAGTAGAATATAAATTTATTAGATGTTATAACTTTTTAAAATGCCATATACCATTGGTTTACCCTTTGAAGGAGTTGGTACACAAGTGAATTCATTTACCTATACAAAGCGGGGTTTATTTTGTCATGAAGTTCGTGGTGTTTTATGCAAAGGAGTAGTAATTGGGCATCTGAGTGACAGAGGGTTGTCCTCATGGCCTGTTGAGGGAAATATTTAAAAAATTGAATGGTTAGCTCTCTGTGGGGCCGGACCATGCTCCTACGCTCCTGCTGCCGACGTCAACTCTCTCCAGCTAGCCCCCCAACCCGCCCACCCCCTACCCCCCACCCCACCTCTACCCTCCAACCCCGCTGCGTCTGATCTCTGTGTTCCCAGCTTTTGTTCGCTTGTCCCTGGCGCCTTTAGTTCTTCCTGGGCCATAAACCCATGTAGTCGGTGACCCCACATTCCAGTAACTAAATGGAACCTCCAACCTGTGGTTGCATATCAGAATACCCAGGAATCCGGTAAAAACAAGATTCTTAAAGCTTAATTAGCCAATCAGATTTATGTATCAATAATATCACAATTTATAAGACGCCAATACAATAGTTAAAGAGCCAATTGATAATGATAAAAACTTTATCCCAATTAATCTAACCTCACAATACCAAAACTACTTGTGGCTGGTAAACATCACGCAGGGGTTCACGTCCACAGCCATCTTCCTTCTCCTCCTACCCTCTGACCGCTCCCTGTCTCCACAACTCTTAGCTCCGCCTCTCGTTTCCCCGTCCAATCATAGGCCTCTTCTGCATTAATGTAATTGGAGAGGGAAAATCCTGCAACAGTGGCCAACTGTTGAGAGGTTTCATTGTTACAGATCTAATGGAGAAGACACAGGTTTCAAGGTAGAACAAAGTGGGAATCTCAATCAACAAAAAAGAAAAGGAAAAAAAAAGGCCTTTCCTTCCCCACGGACTAACACGAGAGTGAAGCCCATGTTTGAGGTGATCAGTAGTTAACCATGTGTATAGAACTAGATAAGAGAAACGCAGCAGGAATCTTGGCAACTAACGTCTCTACATCTGTGCTACGACACGCAGAATATGTAATTTAGTTTTAGGAGTCTCTCCCTTCGTATCCCTCAGTTCACCCCTCCTTCTTCCTCAAACGCATTGTTAGAGAATAGGAATATCTTTGGGGGGAAAATAGGAATTGGTCATTTTTTAATATATTAAAAACTTTTTAGTGACTATACTAAAAATAAAACACGAAGAACATTCTGGAGCAATCCATAAAGATAAATGTGATGTGAGAAAAATATATCTTTAGTACATGAGAATTATTAATTTAATCTAACACTTACAAACAGTACCATTAAGGAATGACAGGCATAACATGTTCTAAACAAATGAACTCCTGGTTAAGGTGCAGAATGCCCTCCTAAAAATGTTCTGTTTCATGGAAATTAGCTAATAGGATCTTCAAGGGGAAGAAGTTGCTGCCTTACTGAAAGTACAGCATCAGACATTTAGGAATGGTATTTGGCAAGATGTTTGATAGCTGCCGAACTGTCTCTGTCCTTTTATATAAAAGGACAAGATGATACTGGAGACAAGGAAATGTACACCCTGCATCTTGTGCTACCACTCAGGGGCAGCTCTTTGTCTCCTGGCCGCTGAGGCTGAACGAACCCATCTGTTTCTAGAGAAACTTGCCAATAAAACCCCTAAGACGTATTAGCGTTTTCAGGACCCTGGAGAACCATTCTAACTGCCTTCAAGTAAGAGTGCTACCAGCTATAGGTTCTGCGATAATTTTAATGTTTCCAAACACCTAAAAAACACAGCTGTTTGTCTCATGTTAGAACAGTGGTTCTCAAATCTATGGTTCACTACCCCTTTGGGGTTGAAAGACCCTTGCAAAGGGGCACCATATCAGATATCCTACATATCGTATATTTACATTACGATTCATAGCAGTAGCAAAATTATGCTTATGAAATAGCAACAAAAGTAATTTTATGGCTGGTGTCACCACTACATAAGGAACTGTATTAAAGGGTCACCGCATTAGGGAGGTTGGGAACTACTGTGTTAAAATAAGAAATGTGATTCTTACAACATTCATAGGTCTCGTTACCCCAGAGGAATATGGACCTCATATTTCCATAGCATGAACAGCATCATGGTATTGTAAGAGTACTGAAGAATCACCTTATTGAAATGTGGATAGTCTGAATATGGGAGTATCAATAGCAACCTACCTTAAAATACCCTACACACACACACACACACACACACACACACACACACAGACACACACTTTGAATGACACGAACCACAGCAGGCTTCTATGGGTCAAGCAACTACTGCATTTGGCATCTGTGCGAGAGTACACTCTGCCAGTCCTAAGTAAAACCCTCGGACTCTCTTTACACGGTGTGAACTTCCTCTTCATTTTCCAACACTAACACTTGCGGAACATGAGTCATGCTTTCTCTGAGGAGTGCAGATATTTAAAAGTTATTCTTTCCTTCCGAGACATGTGGCATGATGTAATATTTAAGTGCTGTGAGCAAACTGATAGCCAGAAATAAAATGTTCCTTCTTAGATCCCACAGAAAGTCTAAGCAAGCCAGCCAAAAACAACCACCAAAAGCAAACAAAACACAAACAAAAACAAAACAAATTTTACCACCTATTTATTTCACAGGAAATCCTAAACACTGTTCAAAACGTTACACACAATCACTGTGGAAGCTTAGAAACAGTGACCTGAATATCTACTAAGAACAACCAGGTCTGCTTCTGAATAGCTACCTTTACCAAGCACCATGTCAATATAAAATGTCAGTCCTTTTTCCTTTCCTAGTCTCTAAGCAAATCCCCCCAAAAATAACAAAAGAGAGGTCATGTGATATTCAAGTTCTACCTGAAGAGAAACGGGCCTTATTCTGTAAGCATGCATTGCTTTCTGTTCACGTTAGTGTGATGTGTTTGTGTGCGTGTATATACACACGTGTGTGGAAGCCAGAGGTTGACTTCAGGAGTCTTCTACTATCACCCCACCCCTTATCTTTTGTGCCCACATATCTCACTGAACCCAGAGCTCACTGATTGGCTAGGCTGGCTAGCCAGAGATATCCCAGGATCCTCTTGGCTCTAACCCCCCCCCCCCCCAATAATAACATTATGGATATGTAATGACTTACTAAGCTTTTACATGACATGTGAACACCTAAACCCAAGCCTTAATGGTGGCCCAGCAGACACTTTACCAACAGAACAATTGCCCCAGGTTCCTGGTCCTCCTTGTCCTCTTCCTCCCCCTTCACCTCCTCTTCCTCTTTGTCCTTCCCCTCTTCTTCCTCTTCTCCCTCTTCTTCCTCCTCCTCTCCCTCTTCCTCCTTTTCTCCCTCTTCTTCCTCCTCCTCTCTTTCTTCCTCCTCCTCTTCCTCCTCCTCTTCTTCTTTTCCTCTCAAGATTATAGAAGAAGTCAAATTCTCTCAAACAAATGAAGGGTCTGTCCGTCTGTCTGTCTGTCTGTTTGGTATGCTAAGATTGCAGTAGTCTCTTCATTAAACTTTTTTCTTCACTACATGGAACACAGCTATGAAGAAAAGGAACAGGGGAGTTATAATAGCTACTTAGACAGTTGTTATAAGTAGCATACAGCTAGGTTGAAATTCCACATGAAGTCTCAAGCATGAGTGTATTGCACCAACCAGTTGACTTCTTAGAGTCAATCAGTAAACCAGACTGAATTTCTCCCTTCTGCTTGAAGGTCACTGTCAGTAAAGTACTGACTACAATGCTTCTTAACGAAAGGTCTCAGTAAATGCCCTGTTGTTACCATGGCTGTGCAGGTACAAACAGGGAAGGCCGTAAACCACTCTCAAATGGCTAAGCACAGGCTTTGGGCCACATCCAGTGGAAAGCACACTTTCAGCATGATTTATTCCTATTACAAGGCTCTCTGTCATCTCTACCAGTACATAGGCATCAGGTATTTTACTCCTTCCAGTATTTCTCGTTCATGGGTCCCAGTCATCTGTTTTATCTTCAAGGTCAGAACGTGTGCTTCTGTTTTAAAACACTGCGGTGTCCTATAGTTCATTTTATCCTGCCAGCATTTGTTGTAGAAACTTGGAAATAAGTGCAATTACTTTCCTCTGCTTGACCCTATGACTTCCGAACATTTTCTTAACTTGTGCTCTTTAACAGTCCTGCATCATCTTGTTGATATACTCCACTGAGTTTCTAAGCTTCGCCTTCTGATGTATACCCCTTTCCTCATATAACTACTGGCTCAGGTTGGAAGACATAGACTTGGTTCGCTGCGGTTCCCGTTGCACTTAGAAGAGCACAGATTTATGTCTTTCTCCATTCTTTATGATTTTGCATCTTTTCAATTTCTCTTATAAAGTGTCTATTTTTTTTTACATTATGGTTTATTAATTTAAAATTTTTCATTCTAGGCTGGGCAGTGGTGGCACATGCCTTTAATCCCAGCACTGGGGAGGCAGAGGCAGGCAGATTTCTGAGTTTGAGGCCAGACTGGTCTACAGAGTGAGTTTCAGGATAGCCAGGGCTGCACAGAGAAACCCTGTCTTGAAAAACCAAAAATAGTTCATTCTGAGTGGGGTGAGTGGGATGACAGGCGCATCAAGGAAGTGTTGCAGGAGGACCTCAAGTCCATGAGCCCTCATCAAAAGAAGCCAACTGTGGTACCATGTCCCTGTAATATGGAACAGGGGAAGGCAGAGACAAGCACATCCCAGGCACAAGAGGAAAAAAAAATGGGGGTGGAGCACCCAGTGGCTAAAGAACAATATCAAAGGATGCTCAGTGTAATCCATCCATCTGTGAACAACACACACACACACACACACACACACACACACACACACACACGTACAAAAGCAACATATAAAAAGACAGAAGAAAGAAAGAAGGGGATTTTTAGAAACATCAGTATAAAAAGTAAGTCAAGCAGTGGTCCTTTTGGGTCCTATGTAAAATGATGGTATAAATATGTTTATGTAAAAGATTTGAGGGGTAGCAGTGGTTCTTTTTTTTTTAATTATTCAAAATAATTGCATAGTTCTCAGTCCCTCAAGTGAACTCAGGATAGAACTCTGATAAACGAAGATGAAAATATCAGTTTCCAATCTGAATGAAATGATAATGATGATACAGTGTTTGCTTTAGTTTCTTCTTTCTTTTTCTTCTTTCTTTCTTTCTTTCTTTCTGTTTGTTTGTTTGTCTGTTTCAAGACAGGGTTTCTCTATGTAGCCCTGGCTGTATTCTGTGAAGGAATCAAGAATTAAAATATGACCTGTTATAGACTTCAACCCCACTTCTGTGAATCTGAGCTCATCAAGTAAGAAACACTTGACTCCATGGCATGCACACACACACACACACACACACACACACACACACACACACACACATTTCTCATGATTAATGGTGGTTCCATGTCAGTTCATCTACAGGAATATCTTGTAGCCAAGTTTACCCTGCCTGTAGGATGGACAGAGACTTCAAAATCTGAGTCTTCTCTGTTCTCTGTTTTCCTTCATAAGTGGTCGACTCATTATCTCTAAGTAGACAAATACATTTTGCCTTCTATGGTAAATCCTTATCAATGTCTATTAAGTAAAATATATAAAACTCATCTATTCTAAAATTACATATGATAGACCAATATTTGCTTAAAATATTTCAGTGATTAAAAGCCTGAATTGGGCTAGAGAGATGGCTCAGCAGTTGAGAGCACTGACTGCTCTTCCAGAGATCCTGAGTTCAATTCCCAACAACCACATGGTGGCTCACAACCATCTGTAATGGGCATCCAATGCTGTCTGAATACAGCAACAGTATACTCACATACATTAAGCAAATGAATAAATAAATAAGCCTGAATTATGTTTAATTTACATCTTTCCCATCTAGTCAGTCCTTCTGTTTTTCCTACATGTTTTAAAACCATATAAATATAAATATATAAATATATATATATATATATATATATATATTTCAAACACAATAAAGATGTTAGCTGGTGTGTAAAAAAGTTGTTGGAAACTGTTAACTGTTGTGTTAAACATTTTCCAGTCAAAAGACCTATTTAACATTATGAATAATAAATTGTGTGTGTGTGTGTGTGTGATGCTGCAAAGTAAGTAACATGTGTTAGGAACACTGTGTTAGGGTGTGTAAACTTTGGAAATGAAGGAAAAAGGACTTAGCAAGGCAGTATTTCAGCTGTGATCTCAAGCTAAGAAACTTGTAAGGCAGAATGGAAAAGGGCTCTACTTCAGAAGAGAAAAACTACTGACATGAAATGAAAAAAGATTTTTTGAAATATTTTTATTAGGTATTTTTCTCATTTACATATTTTTTTGTATGTGAGCACATGGTTGCTCTATCTTCAGACACACTAGAAGAGGGCATCAGATCCCATTACAGATGGTTGTGAGCCACCATGTGGCTGCTGGGAATTAAACTTGGGACCTCTGGAAGAGCAGTCAGTGCTCTTAACCGCTGAGCCATTTCTCTAGCTGTACTCTTCTTCCATACAGTACATCCTGGACACAGTTTCCCCTGCCTTTATCCCTCCCAGTTCATAATTAAGATAATATCCCTGAGCTCTCGGGACCTTTGGATTTTCCTCACCATTGTTTAGAATTCCCTTTATCACAGTTTTCTACAGAACATTCCTCATGACATTGTAGTAATGCCAACATATCTTAATTACACACACACACACACAATATATATATACATACATACATGCATGCTCTGGAAGGAGTCACCAGTGTCAAAGCAGAATCTGTATCTGTATCTGTTTTGTTTTGAAGATGATTACTTCCTAAAATAATTATATGGATGTGTTTGTCATTTGGCTGCTGGTTCAAAATTGAAATTTCTGTAGTTGCAAAGTACTGGGAAATTCTACTGAAATTTCGTATGACCTCTGTGTCCACATGCTTCCGAGAGATTTGAGCAAGAGCAGCTGGTGGTTTCATTGCCTGTGTTAGGAATCACAAGTGGCAAGACACATTGAGAATTTCAAATGGTGGAGTTTGCTTAGGGTCCTATATGACCCAGAGCCTATGCATAGAAATCAAACTTTAAGCACTCCAAGCATGGCCCTACCTCAGAGCTCACAGGGACAAAAAGGACTTACTGTTCACTGCCAAATGTAGACTACAAAGTTGGACATATTCAGCATTTCTATCTGATGAGAGTCTGGATTTACATAAATAATCAAGAATTTTCATTATCGGTAGAGAAAAAAACAAGTATGTATTGTTAACTGATAAAGCCATCAATCGTTCCCATAGCCAATCCTAAATTTGTATGGTTCCTTTTATGTTCTCTAGACAGTCATTATCTATAAATTCTATACTCCTTTTTCTGAAATTAAATAAGTCACAGACTATAACTTCCTGCATGTCTACTTGCTTACATTTTAGTTAGAAACTATACTGAATGGTTCATAAAATACTCTTGCTTAGTATTTCTGAAGCCAACATATGTTTAAGAAAACTGACACACAACTAACAAGACTTCCAGGAATCCAAACCAGAAGAATGAGATAACCAAGATTGAGCAAGAAACCCATGGTTCACACGACACAGATTTACATTAACATGCTGACATGGTGTCGTAGACATAAGACCCTGAGGGTTGCTCTTCAGCGGGTGAGAAGTTTCCATTCCCTATGGTAAGCTCTAGATACCTGCTACTACAAACTTTGTATCCATAATTAATACAGTATATAGAACTGTATGCTTACAGTTTTTGATTGAGTAGACCTCATGCTGACTGTTCTCACCATACTTTGTAAATACAAAATGAAGAAAGATATTTTTTGTATGTGAGCACACTGTTGCTCTTGGTCTTCAAGACACACCAGAAGAGGGCATCAGATCCTATTACAGATGGTTGTGAGCCACCATGTGGGTACTGGGAATTAAACTCAGGACCTCTGGAAGAGCAGTCAGTGCTCTTAACCACTGAGCCATCTCTCTAGCTGTACTCTTTTTCCATACAGTACACCCTGGACACAGTTTCCCCTGCCTTTATCCCTCCCAGTTCACAATTAAGAAATGTGGGATTTAAAGGAGGTGAATGCCTTTAATCCAGCACTTAGGAGGCAAATAGGTGAATCTCTCTGAGTTTGAAGCCAACCTGGGATATATATCAAGTGCCAGGACAACCAGAGCTACATGGATGCTACCTCAAAAAAAAAAAAAAAAGTGACAAATGTGAAATTTGTGAAGTTCTCATGAATAAATTTTCTAAACTTGTCATGCTATTTCATAAAAGATCTCTTTATTTTTCTGGTTGTTTGAAAACTGTCTCATATAAGCTATTTCCTGTGAAGCTCAGTATAGCATTAAAACTACCATCAAATTCTTCAGTTTCACATGAGATTGAATTATAAGCATGTATTTACCCAGAGATTTTTTAATAGAGTATCATTATTCTTTGACTATTTTATGAATGTCAGTAATACATTTTGAGCATAGGCACCACAACTCTCTCTCCCCAGGAATACCCAACACTCCCCCACGCCTCCCTCCATGTCTCTCTCCTTACCAATGGAACTTACTGTTGAGATTTTTTTTCACACAAAGACACTGTATTTACATCATTAATAACCCCCCTTCCGTGGATTCATGACCTCTTCCTCTGTAATTATTGTTTCAGAGAGAGAGAGAGAGAGAGAGAGAGAGAGAGAGAGAGAGAGTTCATTTAGTGTTGTTTTTATGTCCATTGATTTAGAACTAACCAGGAATCTCTTTGCTGGAGGAAACAGATTTTCTCCTACCTCAATAGCTACTGTACTTGTACCTGTACTTCATCAACTAAATATGACAGAGGTAGAGAGATGGCTTACTGGGTAAGAGTGTTTATCACGCAAGCAAAAGGTTATGGGTTTGGGTCCCATTTCCCAACAACAACAACAAAAACAACAAAAAGGCATAGCTGCACTGGACTCTGAAACTCCAGAGCTATGGAATGGGGATGTGGGACCAGAGACAGAAGATCCCTAAGGCTTGTTGGTTACTAGCCTAGACTCAGGTTCAATGAGAAACCCTAACTCAAGTAAGGTGCAGAGGGGTAGAGTATCACACCTAACAAAAATCCCGTGTTAAGTAAGCATCCGATTAGACACATATTTCTTAAATAGCACTTTTACAATTGAACACTGAAATTTTTAAAAACATATTTACTGATCGAACCATGAAAAGAGAGCATGAAGTTACACCTCGGTAGTAGAATTTGTTTCCACCGGAGGTTTGGAAAGGCTTAAGAGATCAGAATGTGTGTCCTTGTGAGTTGTTGCATGAGTAAGCATTTCACATCTGAACCAGGAAGGCCGACATAAATTACAGGTGAAGGTCAGGATTGGCTGAGCTATTATGGTCAACAGTCTTCCTGTCCCCTCTAGCAAGGAAGACAATAGCTAATTTCATGGCCACTATAGTTCCTGTCTGTTTCTAACAAGTGGGTAAGACAACCAGAACAACAGTTGCATGCCGCCAACCTCGGGGGTGAGGAAATGATTTCTGTCTGCCCACTCTGTTAGTAGCAAGTCACATGGAGAAACCTCTTCCTGGCTCCCATGGAGGAAAGGGAACCCCAGCGTTGTGACAGCTGTCATGGACCCTTGCTGTTTCCCAGAGCTGGCGTCGGAATTGAATGAGAATAAAGCCTATCGGGGCCATCCTACCCACCTGTGACTGAATGAGCCAAATAAATAGCAAAGAGACAGATGGTCCCACCACCGTTAATGAGAACCTCAGAAGCCCACGATTCCGTGGAAAGGGAAATGTTGCCACGTTGGTGTTCACTACAAAGGTGTACCAACAGAACTCTCCAACAGTTTACCTTCAAATGACAACTGTTGTATCTCATGGCGGCCCATTCTCAGAGGGCAGCTTGGGCTCCAGGGGGGTTCCAGACAGCCTTGCATTTTTAACAGCCTTGCTTTGCAGCCGCTCCTTGAACATTGGAATGTACTTCTCAAAATTGATTTCAAGCATCCCTAGTTTTTCTAGCGATACGTTCCGCAGTCGATATAGTGAGTCCCAAAGATGAATCACTATGGTGAATCACATCTATAGGTAGGTGTTTTCTTTCTACCTTCATTTGTATCTCTAATTTCCAATCTGATGAGATTCCCCCCTGCTACAACCCTGCATCTGCTCACCCAGGCACATACTTCATGGATCTGAGTCCTTTTGAATTGCCATTGACCGTATGAATTACGCTCCCTGGCTCCCATTTCTATCTTTTTTTGGCAGCTTGACCTCAATTCCTTTCTTCTCCTCATTTATAGCATAGCTATGCCGCAATTCTGGCCAACTTCCATAGCATAACATTTTCTTCCGGCTGTAGCTAAATTGAACCCTGCAGCTGTTTTAATATGGCATCGGTGGTTAATTTTTGGTACAATGTTGCACATCCTAAAGTGACAGTAATGTCCAGTGCTGGTGCAATATTATGCAAGATTTAAGATAGATGAAAAACATTCAGCTCAGTAAAAAACTGCTGTACCGTGTGTGTGCGGCATGAGCTGCAATAAACAGGGCCCCGTGTGGAGAAATTCCAAGAGCCTCCAGCCACCTAGGCAGTAAGAACACTATTGATCACTCCCGGATGCAGTGTTCTGTAATTCTTACCACTTTCTTGCTCCTGAAGTGGCTACCATCAAAAGAACAAAAAGAAGATGAAATCCACGTGAATATGAGTAAAGTTGTCTATTGGTCTCGGCAATGTGTTCCTAGATGCTGTGATTGCTCTTGGTCACTTTTGACAGTTTGAGAACAGCTCCTTCTATCTTAAGTGAGGGGCCAAGGGGGCTGCATGCACAGTGCTTTAAATAGACAGGAACCCATCGAGAAAGAATAAACCCTTCAATGTTCTGGGGATACACTTCTCTTCCATGATCCCTGAGAAAATAGCTGGATGCAAAGTCACAGAGCCCAGCTCAGTTTATATACGAGTCACCTCCGTTTTTAAGGGTAATGCACGAACATAATTTAGCAGGGGTTGGCAAAGAAACATAAAATATTGTCTTGGGGATGAAAGAGTTAGGCTCTGAATTTTAAAAGGACAAAATAGGAAAATAAAGGTTCACCTTGTGAGGTTATAGGGGAAAAAAAGCAGAATGAGAGAGATCGATGAGAAGATGGGACAGATGGAATAAGACAGGCTGAGGGAAGAAGGAAAAGGTGAGAGAAGGAGGAGGGAGCACATAGATTAAAATGTCAAGTGATTGGTGTAAATGGAGGCTTGCGGCCCCGGGAAGCTGTTCTGAGGTCGTCAGGGACCATGAGGAAGAGGCTGAAGTCCTTCAGCTGACCTGAATGGGAACAGAGACAGAGGGAAAGCATAAGACCCCAGGGAGACGATGCAAGCTACGTCTCAAACAGCCTGTCTGCAGAGGACTGGAGCCTTCCAGCTCCGACTGCGCCCTTGGCTCAGGCAGTGCTAAAGGAAGTGCGCTAATGAGAACAAGGACCTGGTGCCTGGAGCAGCCAACTGCAGAGTTCACCAGTCAGGCCCGGCTTTTTCATTCCATGAATCAATTACAACATGTTATATTGATTTCGCCAGGCCAGCATGACTTAAAAAGTTAATGAGCAAAATATTTTTTTATTATTTTTCAAGACGCTGCAGTGTCTATGGGATCAGCACACTCTGCAGTAAGATAGATACTCTGGCCGCCTCAGACTCCTTTCCAATCCAAGCACCTTCTGAGATCCTCATCTCTGTACTAGACAAGAGTCTGGACCTGGCGGGGTACCCTGGCACATCATGCCAATGAGATCTCTTCCTGGTGACTGAACCAGAGGCGTCCCCGGCTAATGTAGCTGTGTTTAGGCTCCAGTGGGTTTTGTACAGGCCCTTCCAGATGGAAGCAGAGGAAGAGGGGAGGGAGACAGGGTGCGTGGCAGAGCTGCATATGTGAGGGTGGTTCGTGATGAGTGTGCTATAGCTCTCTTCTGAGCTGCAGTTAACATTCATTTCAGACAGTCCCAATAAGCAAGAAAATGCTAAGGGCTCTGTTCTGCAAACCAGGCTCTGGCCCAAAGCAGAAACAACAGCAAAGCATCGCAAGTAGTGGAGCGCATGGGTCGGTGAGCATGACCTACAGCAAGTAATTCTGAGCTTCTGCTTTTCAGGGGAGACCGCAAAGGGGGAAATAGGCGTGAGGGCTTAATAGAGAGTAGTGATGAAGTGCAGATTACATTTTAAATTAGAAATGTCCATAGCAGCATAATGTATGGAAACAATAATGGACCCCTGTATTGGCTGACTTACCGGGTTTAAGCGATGGGACAGATGACTCCATATCAGGATAAGTAGATGGAAGTGATTAACTTCTTGTCTCTGAAAACTCTAGAAAAATACTACGACTGTACCTATAGAATCTCTCTATTTGTTTGCTTGTGGTTGTGTTGTTGTTTGATTGATTGATTGATTGATTGAGATTGAGTTTTCCCATCAAAAATACAGGACCCTTCACTAGACACCACTAAATATGAGCAATTTTTACCTTTGTGTTCCGTAGCTTATCCCATAACTGTCTTGGGCACATCAAGAAAGTGTGTCACTTCCCTTCCTTCAAACACCCTCTGGATTGACTCTTGGACTGGGTTTTAATTAGCTTTCCTTTATTGATAGGCACACATTCCCTGCACATGCCTGAGAATGCTAAATGAATGTTTTCTGTCTCTCTTGGTCCTCTCAAGAAGTAATTTGGAAGCAGAACCTATGCCCTCTAGAGAAACTTGATTTCAGTTCCCTAAGGACAAAATGTATAATGGGAACAGAGGTGCTCTTTGCACATTCCACCTCCCCTGGTGCCCCTGCTCATTCTGGACCAGTCCATCCGACAGGCAGCCCAGGATACACACATCCAGGAACAAGAACTCCTCAGAGGCTGCAATGTTTTCCTATAAACGGATATGAGAAACAGGGTTAAATGATCTTTGAATGATCCATCAGGAAATAGAGTGAGGTGAAGGAAGCAGATAAAAGAGATCCTGGTACTTGAAGCCCCAAAGTGTGTGCCAGCAGCAAAGGCTGTGAAGGAGAAGCAACTCCAGTCATAGTCAACAAACAAACAGCCTTAGGGACACCATGGTGAAACCCAGGGAAAATAACTCCAATAGATCTGAATTGCCTAAAGAAGTAAAAGAGTTATCTCACTACTCTTGAACACACAGCTGCTTAAGATATAAACAGAAGCAAAGCGTAGCATGATTTAATGTATACCTTACTGATTTCTACTTCATACCCCTTTGCTTGCTAATAAGCTAATATTTACTCTTTAAGTGTTTCTGGTAAAACAATGAAAAGTCTGACAGTAAACTCGCCCTGCTAAAATTTTACTGTGAATGTTGACTTCCTGAGGGAAAAAAAAAGACATTTATCACGCACAGCTGTACAATAATAAAGATGAAATTAATAGTGAACACCTGGGTGTTTCTTGCGAGCTAGGATCCATGCAGCATCTCTGAATGCATTACATCCTCTGCTTCTTACAGAAGTCCTATGGTAGACATTGTTGTACCTTGTTTCACAGATGACAGTGACGAAACTCAGATAGGTTTTCTATCTCGCTAGTGCTACCTACTCCATAGTGGCTTTGTCTCAACTCTTTTCACTGGAGACTGTGTCCTTAAGCACTCATCCCATCATCAGACATTCACTTCACAGGTAAAACATGCCAGGCATTAACCCAGATGCCATGGACCACCGAGCCCACTTTCTACATCAAGGCCAAGTATTTACCAGACGTGAACATATTCTCCGGAACAGCATTCTTTTCAGAATGTGATGTCACTAATCACTGGTTTAGAGAACCCGGGAAGGAACACAGCCAGCTTGGCAGAGGGGGCTCCATGGATAGAAAATAGCATTTGGAATGTGCGAAGAAAACAAACCGAAGCAAAGAATGAAAGGCAGGGGAGCAACAAGCTGAGGAGCTGCTTTCTACTTGTGGGAAAGGGGCAGTGAAAATTAACCAAACATAAAGATAGAAAGAAAAGTAATTACAGGAGATGTTGAGAGATCAACACACACACACACACACATACAAGCATATACACACACACATATACAAACATATACACACACAAACACACACATACACACACACATATACACACACTAACACACACATACACACACAAACATACACACACACATATACAAACGTATACACACACGAACACACACATATACACACATGAACACACACATACACACACACATATACACACACGAACACACACATACATACACACACACACATATGTATACACACATCACATCACATCTAATGAAAATAGATTTAAAAATTAAACTGATATGCATTCTAGATTTCCAAACTACTTCTCACAAAGTTGATGGTTCATTTTAAAAATCACCAGGGTGAGCAGCAGAGATAGCTTATAGGGGTCTTGTCCTATTAATTATTTTCATCTTTTCCGCCTATTCCCTTGTTAAGCCACTTCAATGACTCAAGCAAATGTGCTACAAATAGAGGAAAATGAAAACGTAAATAATTTATTTTTAGCAATGTTCTCTGTGCTTCTCCAAGAATTTACAAATAGGGTTAGGAAAGACAACAACTCACGCCATGTTACTTTTACTCATCTATTTCTCTTGTCTCCTTTGTAAAGCACCACAAAGATGTTAGTTGGGAGGACACTCACATAAGCTTGTGTCTAATCTTCACTTCCTACAGCCTCTCCTAGTCCACTCCCCTTGGACAGAAAGAAGTCTTATTGTATAAACACATAGAGACCGTCTCTCTCTGGGCTTCTTTATCTCAAGTGTGTCCCTGGTTTGGACATTTCTTCCTTGAGTATTTCACTCAGGTATGCCTTCTTCAAAGCTCATATTATCTATTAGTTCATCAGAGGCACCTTTCTTAACCATCTTTATCCATTTTGGGTGCACAGGAAATAAATGATTGACCACTGGAGGGAAGTATTGCTGAAGGGTTGTAGCCATCATCATCATAAAAGTTACAGAAGTCACATGGTACTCTGTTACCACAGGGCCAAAGAGTAATCAGACTTCCCAAAGATGAGAGAATAAGGAGACAGAAGCTCCTCAAGCTCGGAGCATGGACAAACGGACTCTCCAACAGAAACAAACCTTTCTTTAAAGAAAAGCACCCCAGTAAGTGGGGGATATGGCTGGGCGAAATCCAGGGTCAGATATTCCCAGTCTCAACCTTTCCAGGTTCTCAGCCCATCTGTAGATTGATTTCCATGGTGAAGCACAACCAGCGAGCAGATGATTAGTGTGTTTGATAACATGCTGCATAGGTGTCAGTCTTCTGAAAAGTAATCAAGATGGAGAAGGTGGGACAAAGTGGATCGACATACCGGACCGTAGGGCACACATCCCAGTCTGTTTCCTTTGTCACTCCCAGCCTCATCACCCTTGGGTCCTTTCAAGGCTCTTACAACTCTCATGATTTCTTTTTAATTTGTATATCTGTGTCATTAATGGCGAGATCTGGATTTGCCTGTACTGTTCATTAGCATGTCTCCAAGGCCCAATCAATGTCTGCATACATTAGGTCCTTAATAAGCACTTAACGAATTAATTAGGTAAGAAGACTTCTATCAATTAAGAAGATTACTTAAAAAGACCTACTCATCCTTGAGTAAACACTCTGTACTTTACAGAGGAATGGTGTGGAATGATATTCCGTTTCATATAATAAGGATTTTATAATTTTTTCAGTCAAGTGGTAGTTCAACTTTGACGATGCTGTGGCTATCAGGTTGATCCCTTTGGTCCTATCTGTTCAGTGGCGATCATGATAACTATTTCAGAGTTAGCATGGCAGTGAATGGCAGCAAAGTGACACATGACATTCAGACCTTCATCATTAATGTAGTCACTCACATTTCTTGAACATATACTATGCAAAATATGAGGCACTGACAAGAAAGCAGAGAGCCAGAAAACCAGGTTTATTATACCATAAAGTGTCCATTTGACTAAGAATAGTCAAAATATCTGAAGGAAACTAGAAGAAAACAACCAACTGTTCAACTGATGGGAACAGAAAGTAAAAAAAAAAAAAAAAATCTCCCCCAGGACTGTCCTGAATCATTACAGATAATGGCATGGGTGTTGAATGTGTGTCTAGAGCATGCCATTGTATGCAATGGGGACATGGAAGCACTAAAATCTGAGAGGATTTTTAGAAAAAAATATTGGAAAAAAAATTGTTCACCAAAGCTCCTTTGACAATCTCAGTACCTCTCCTGGCAAAAGGAAGTATTTTCCCCCTTTCTTGGATTTCCTAGACTTTGTAACATACTCTATTTGAATGATCCTTATTAGCTGCTAGAGAAGAAGGTAAACAGTATTAGAGTAATGCCAACCATTTGTATTTCTCTGTCCTCATGCTGAGCCTAGCGGACCTTCTGGGGCTTGCCTGGGTTCTCAACTGTTATCTCAGGGCACCTTGAAGCTTTTTTTTTTTAAATATTTTTTTATTACATATTTTCCTCAATTACATTTCCAATGCTATCCCAAAAGTCCCCCATGCCCTCCCCCCCTTCCCTACCCACCCATTCCTTTTTTTTTTTTTTTTTTTTTTTTTGGCCCTGGCGTTCCCCTGTACTGGGGCATATACAGTTTGCGTGTCCAATGGGCCTCTCTTTCCAGTGATGGCCGACTAGACCATCTTTTGATACATATGCAGCTAGAGTCAAGAGCTAAATAGACTGGACCAGAATAGAAATTCCTCCAGACACATAATAATCAGAACAACAAATGCACTAAATAAAGATAGAATATTAAAAGCAGTAAGGGAGAAAGGTCAAGTAACATATAAAGGCAGGCCTATCAGAATTACACCAGACTTTTCACCAGAGACTATGAAAGCCAGAAGAGCCTGGACAGATGTTATACAGACACTAAGAGATCACAAATGCCAGCCCAGGCTACTATACCCAGCCAAACTCTCAATTACCATAGATGGAGAAACCAAAGTATTCCACGACAAAACCAAATTCACACCGTGAAGCTTTTATATGTTATTAATACGCATCAGCCCCTGCTCTGAATTCTGGTGAAACAAGCGTCATTGAAAGAGTGTATGAAACAGAAAATAGCAGTTCTCAAGCAGTTTGCTCCTTGATTCTATTTTATGTACAATAGCCATAGACTGGTAAAGAGCCTCCATGTGCCTTTATTCATGAGGGAAATCAACCAAGGGCCACAACGTCATGCTGTGGTTAGATGGTCGTCTGTGTTATCAGATACAGATAACACATGTCAGCTGAAATCATCTATGCTCGTTAGACAAAGGATGTACACAAAAGATGTGTGTAGATTTTGAAACGCCTTCCAACATAAAATGTGAATGCTCCCTCATCATAGTTTCATTGCCTAAGACTACCCATTCAATCTTTCCAAGGATTTGCCTCTAGACTGGGGAATGAATTTCCTTAGAAATTATTTTATTCAGCAGTTGATCTGAGCCTACCCAAGAAACAGAGTTGAATTTCTTTGTTATGCACTAGAATAAGAAAAGAAATTACATCAATATTTCAATGATTCTAGGATTGAACACAGTGCCTGATAATTAGTGCTCAGTCAGCATTTGTTGAAGGAAATTTTAAGAAATTACATAAGAAAAACATTTTAATATCCTGGTTCATGCATGCACTTTTGTGAACATAAATGTTATTCAAAAATTACTTTAATTGTATATAAAACAATGGCTGCAGGAATTTTATCTCAATAGGAATATGCAGGGAAAGTCATCTTAATTTCGTGAATTTATATTTTAAGTTTGTGAGGAGATAAAACTAAGATACTATCAGATTTCTGGCCTTAGCACTGAGTCTGTCCTGTGAATCAAGTCATGTTCTATTTCCCCAATAACCACAGCAAGTATTCCATATACTTGTGGCCATGACTTTGTGGCCAGGCCTGAAAACTAAGGGGAGCTTTCAACCTATCACAGTTCTTCCCCCTTGCCTGGAATAATAGCCGTGTTCCCATTTCAATAGAGATGTAAACATACCTGAACCATTTTAAAGACTGAAAAAATTTAAAGCTATATAGCTATAGAGCGCATTTTATCTATAAGATTTCTAGTCACCATATTTTTCTGGAATTCATGAATACATTGAGAATTGTGGAAGGAAATAAATTACCTACTCATATCCAATGCCACGGTTAGTATTCACAATGATAGGAATAGGAGACTGGATGCTTCTCAAGATGATGTGAAATTAGAAGTGAGGTGTGGACCAGACCAGAGTCTGTTCCTCTATACATCTTCGTTTCCAGATATAAATAGTAAAACTAGCAGAGAACGCTCTAAAGCTCACCCAGAGAACCAGAACTCATATCCATTGCCACATTATAATATTAAGAAAGGGAACCATGCAACCAAGCTTTGCCAACATCAGTACCCCATTCCATGCAGTGAAACTTCGCCATCCTTCAGGAAATCTTAAGGACACAGCCCAAGTGAAGTCTTCAATTACTGCTTTACAGCATCATTAACATCTTCAAAATATGTAACTTCAGGAGGATCAATGGCTTGCACTGGGCACCCAAATGCCTGCTAATGACATAAATACCGGTGACATAAATCTGAGAGTCCTCCCAGGAGAAGCAGCCTTTAGAAAGCACCTTGTAGCCTGAGGAATTGATAGTCTAAGACACCTGCAGCAGTGAGTTTGCACATGCGCAGTAATTTAGTTTGCCAAGTCTTCAGACATTGTGTGGATTCAACTGTTATTACATCAAGTTTCTAACCTTTAATCTTTAGATCGGTAGATTTGAAGGAAGTTATGGGTCTTTCTGTGTCAATAGTCGGCACATTGCTCGGCAAGACATGACGTACTTTTTGTCGTGTGTTGTTTGTAGTACTGGGGAAACCAGAATCTCCTTCCTGGTGTGGGTCCTCCACCACTGGGTTGGGTAGGCAGCTGTTTGTGCTCTCTTTCTATTTATTTTTGTCAATTTCTAACTTGGTGAAACATACAGTGAGAACAGCCCACATTTTTACTATACAGCAGTCATGTTTTTCTGTCTACCTATCCATATTCCTATTTTTTAAGTTGTGTAAAAGTACTTATTTAAATGCTGAACATTCAGAAATTTATTTCATAAACCCAGTGAAAACCAATATTTCCTCTGTCATCAGTAATATTTTCCAGAACTCTAAGTTTCACGAGCCCCATCACACCCAGAGTATTTTCTCATCTTTTCTGCATGCAGCCGCTAAGACAATATCAGATGCTACTATAGCTCTGGTTGTAAGCTCTGGTTGTAAGCTCTGGTCAAAGGAGAGAGAAGGCTGTGCATTGGTCACTGCTGTAGGTGAGGAGGTTTTGTTCTTGCCTCCCTTGGGGCTATCTTCAGTCTTGTTCTTTAATTATATAACATCACTGGTTGATTTGATCTAGTCCCCATCTTTGACTATAATCTACGTGGCTCTGACTCCTCTCTCTCATCCTGGTCAATCCTTTGTGTTGACTTAGAACTCGAGCTGTATAGTACCTGCATCTCATGGATGATCTCACTCTTAGCTCAAATATGATGACATCTCTAAACTATCACAACCCTACTCTATACCATGCCCCACATGTTTTATGACATTCTGGCCATGTTGATTTTCTAGAAAGTGGTGTGTCTGTGTGTATTGTGCACATGCCATAGCACATATGTAAAGGTCAGAGGCCAGCTTTCTAGTTGGCTCTTTTCTTCCATTGTCGGGGTACCAGGGATAGAACTTGGGCCATCAAGCATGGAGGCAGGCACCTTTACCAGCTGAGCCCTCCTGCTAACCCCAGATTGACTGTTGTTACAGTAACTAGGACATTGAGGTTGTGAGATTGGTAGCAAACACTGAAGTGTGTCTCCTAAGGTACCTTAGACAATTAGACTATGCCCTGCGTCAGCTTTGTAAGATGTTCCCAAATTGCTCTCCAAAGAACCAAGATCAATTTAGATTACACCCAGTATGTAGTGAGTTTCCATTCCAGTACTTCCTAGCTACATAGTTTTGTCCTGTTTTCAGTGTTAACATTTCATAGCTATAAGATACAATCTTACTGCTGATTTAAGTTTTATTTCTTTAATTTCTAGTGTCTTTTAAATTAAGGTAATTCTAACTGATACACGAAAAAAACATACAAGGTATATTTTCTTTTGTTACAAATAGCTTGTTTGTATTTGTTGCCTGCTTTATAGAATTTATTTGACTTTTTCCCTCTGAAGCTGCTTCTTTCTATTCCACCTCCTCTTCCTCTTGTCTTCCTCTTCCTTTTCCTCCTCCTCCTCCTCTTCTTCTTCATTCCAAAATAACTTAAGCATTTAAAAATTGGGTTCCATGCATCATAAATCCCTGTGTTTCTGCTTGCCTTCTATATTTACTTACAGCGAGCTTTTACTATTCTATTATAATATACTGTTACTGTTATACAACAGGTAAAAATCTCTTAATTTTATTAGTCTCATCATTTAACTCAATGTAATGTGTGTGTGTGATGGAGAGAGAGAGAGAGAGAGAGAGAGAGAGAGAGAGAGAGAGAATATGACAGAGACAGAGACAGATAAGAGAATATATACAAGGGCACTAGGGCAAAAACAAGATCCAAAAGTAGCCTCATGTTCAGGTTGACATTTGGCACTGGCTGCCAGATGGAAGCCCAGCTGGGAATACCCAACCAGAAGCATTCATTTTCTTCTCCATCAGTTATTCTGTGGAGATTTGTTCTTTGCACAGCAAAGAATCCAAGAAAATGAGAAGAAATGTTCCAAAACCAGATGCAGAGGCAGTAGATGTTGGTCATGAATCTCTGTTGATTTTGATAGCTTTGAAGAGCCTGATAGTGTAGCTTCAGTAACCTATTTGCTTAGACATTATAGTGCAAATACGGATGTTATCCAACATATTCTTTTTTAAAAAAATTAAATGACCCTGTAACCAAAGGAATCACCTATTCAGTAGCTATGTCACAAAGGTAAAAGAACAAACCTGCCATTTATGATACTCATCTCAAAAACAATTAAATAGGTTATCGTGTATCAATCATTGGTACACTTAGCTGAGCTCATTAGAGGCTAGGTATACTTTCTGCTTCTCGAGAAAAAAAATCAAAATACTTTTTTTCTAAGACAAACTTAAAAATCCTTTCTTAAAATAGTATTTGAAACTTTTACTCTAAAATGGTATTGTTAGATGCAGTAATTCCATACAATTCCATTAGCACTGATAACTATAGATGTAGCAGTGACCCACATCCTGAAAGGTCACAATCCTGGATTTTTAGTATTAGTAGCTTGTATCAGTAAATCAAGGGATTGATTGCAAAAGATAATAAAGAATAAGCCAGGTACACAGCTGCCTGTTAGCAGTGAATGTAGCTACCTAACTGTAATATAATACTGATGGAGAAATGAACTGCTTCCCTAAACTTAGATGCTGCGCCAAGACTAAGAATAGAGAAGATCTGCCCATCAAAGAGCTTATTCCTCACCTTGCTTAAGAAGAATACTTGAAAGAGCAGTGTTTTGTCATATGTTACTACCTACTCATGAATGCTTCATGCTATGACCAAATCAGTCTGCCTATTCTTAAGCCACAATCTTGTAAACCTGAAATACAATCAAATGGAAGACACACATTACTATCCAACAAACCATGCACCATTCCTTGTTTGTGACACATCTCTAACCTTTATTAAATGACTGTGACTAGATTTAAGTCCAGGACCCTATGTTCTACCTTATTCAGCAATTAATAAGCCAAAATGTCTGAAGCTTATTGAGAACATTTCATGCCAAAAAACTTACCTATTCACAAGCTGTGATAAAGCCTTGAAATTCTTCCATTTAAATAAATGCACTTCTTAGTATTTATTTATTTGTAGTTCAATATTCTTTCTGTACATGATTCATTGAATCTAGGATATGGGGTGTTCACTCTTTGTTAGGCAATCATCCCCCAATTCTTTATTGCACTCTTTCCAAAGCTGTTTCAGCATCCATAACACATCATTAAATAATCTTACAACTCACCCATAATAACTGTCTGTGAGAGAATTAACCATTTAAAATGGGAGGTTCCCCAAAGTGTGCTATTGTCTTCCTGCTGGTTCCACCATCTATTCAGTCATCCAAACCAAGTACCTGCAGTGATCCATTGCATCCTCACACCTGTAATTGGTCATTAGGACCTATTGATTCTCCCTCCAGAATGCAATGAAAATCTATCTGTTCCCTTACAAGCTAACGACTGCTCCTTCACCATCCATCACGAGGATTACTGTACTGATTTCTAATTAGACTCTGACCCTCCTATCCTTGGTTCTGTCCTTTTGCTTCTTTGGACCAATCCCATCCCAATTCATTCTTGTGTAGCAGTTGTAATTGTTTCCAAAATGAAATGGATGATGCTCTTCCCCTTTGTATGTTTCCCACTACTGACAATAATAAGAGAGTGCAAACCAGATTCCTTGTATGGCACATTAGCACAGAGTTTGCACATTCTACAATGCTACCAGAAATGTATTACCCATTTCTCACATAATCTTGTATTGAAATTATCTTAATATAAGCAGAAAATAAGTTTTTCCCTATTCTATGTTCAACAAGTATTTGTCGTGTTAATACTAGTTGTGAGAAAAAGAATCACAAAAAAGACAGAGCAGTATATTTGAAGGCATTCATAGGCATGTTGACTATAATTCTGTAAAATGTAGATATAAAAACATAATAATAGAAATTTGCAAGGTCTGAATGTGTCATCTAAAAATCAAAGTTTTAAAATGAGACATGTATACTCTTTCCAAGGTACACAACCAAAATATAACCATCAGGAAAGTTAAAAAAAATTAAAGGATGGGAAAGATACTGAACAACAGATAGCAAGACAGAACAACAATACTGTTACATTGGAATAAGGATGTTTCTACAGAACAAAATACAAATGATTAAGCTGGGGGCTGATCAGATGGCTCAGCAGTGAGGTCATATACTTCTCTTACAGAGGACTGGAGTGTGGTTCTCAGCAACCAAACCAGATGGCTCACAACCACCTATAACTCCTGCTTTAGAAAACCCAGTGCCCTTCTCTAGTCTTTTGAGGGACTGTATACACACACACACACACACACACACACACACACACACACAGAGAGAGAGAGAGAGGGGGGGGGAACTATTATTAAGATGGAAAAATATAAGAATTTCAAACTCATAATCACTCAACATAAAATAATACAAACAAATGGAGAAAATTAGATAAAACTAGTTTTTAAAAGTCAACAATAGTGATAGCACTATGTTTGTTTTATAACTAATAGTTGAAGCATCAAAAAATAATTGTTAAATTATGCACTCACTGATAACTGTATATTAGCCCAGAAGCTCAGAAAACCCAAGATACAATTCACAAACCACCTGAATCTCAAGAAGGAAGACCAAAGTTTAAATTTTAGATTTAAACAACAAAAGTAAAAAGCATGCTCCAATGAGCAGATGTAGAGCTCTGAAGTCAACAGGTACAAAACAAACATTCTATTTTAGTGCATAATGAATTCTAAAGTCAAACCCATTTTCCACAAAGCAAGTCTTGCCTACTATGGAAAACTCAATGTCACTTAGAAATTTTTCCATGGAAGTCAGATGGTTAGAATTTTCCCTGGGTTCTCTTGAGGTTTGGCTCCATAAACACCATCAAAATCTACAGTTGGTCCAGTCTCTTACATAAAATGAGGCGCTTTTTCTAATCCCCCATAGACTTAGTAATATTTTTTATTATAATACATAATAGATTATAAGTAGTGGTACACTGTGTTAGGGAGTAACAAGAAAATATCTGCAAATGTTCAGCATGCATGCATTTTTTCTAAATATTTATAATCTGTGGGGTGAATCCACAAATGTGAATCCACAGATGAGATGAATATCTTTTAGAGTTTTTTAAAAATATTTTAGACTCAGTAAATTCAAATGTGCAACAAATTTAATAAAATCAAAACTTTGAAGCTTACTTAAAAATCCTAAAATTTGAGTATTAATAATTTTTCTACTCTTCTTTTACCTTACTATTCCAAGATGCTTTACATAAAAAATATTTCACTCATCCAAATTTAATACATCAAAAGCAGCAGTATTAGTTTGTTTCTTCAAGTTCTGCAGTTAATGGCCTGTGAATGAGTTAAAATGACAACTGACTAATGAAGTTGATAGCATTCTGAGTACACACTGCAATCTGGCAGTCTCCTGGCAAGTATCCCCAAAAGAAAAGTCAGGGGACTTAATGTAAAATTGCAGTTTCTGGATAAACAATCATACGACAAATAAGTTAGTATCAACACTCTGAATGAACGTCACAGAAAAGTAAAATTATGTTGACCAGACTAGATTAAAATATGATTAGGCATAAATCCCCTTCATCTGGATTTAATAAGTCTTTCTCGTTCATCTGGGAAGGTTCTCACATAGCATCCCTTTTAGAACATAAAATAAATCTCATTAAATGCCAACCTATCAATGGTATTTCTGAAGACATAAAAACTTGATCTGGGTTAGTTTAGGATGAAATGGGCCTTAACTTAGAAAGTAGAAATGAATTGTGCATATTCCATTGTAGTCAAAGCAAAAGACATTGGCAATTTTCCTCTATTTTATCATTTTAACCTTGTAGAATTCTACATCACTGACAAGATCCCCGGACCAGAAGTTTTCTGCAGATTTTTACACTAATACTGAGTTTAGTCTCCTAGAATCTTCTTCAAGCATCCTGAAATGTCTTCAGAACTGGTAATTAAAAGGCAGCGGCAGTCCCATTTTTTGTCACAGGGGCTTTAGGTCATCAACGAGACTTCACCAGTCACTGCTCTGTCAGCTTTGATACAAGGCGTGCATCTATCTTACTAACAGTTCAATCAGAGGGAGAGTTCTTTATCACAATTAAAATTACTGAAGTTTACAATACATAAAAAATGATCACTGCACGATCCTTTCCGTATTTCTTACAATTCCAGAAGACTCTGCTATACAATAGAGATAACTCCAGCTGGTTTTCTGAGAACTGCTTTAGGACTGGTAAGCTTAAGAGGAGCATTTACCAGAATCTTCGATCAATATGCTGCAAGCGGGGTTGGGGGAGGCGGTGGGGGGGGGGGGGGAAGAATCATCAACAGATCAAATAAAACCCCTAAGTAAATCATTGATGTGGACACCCGTAGGATAGTAGGATTCACACCACAGTAACGGGCTGAATAGACAGGACAGGACAGGACAGTTAATGAGGAGAGTGGGTAGAAAGCAGTGTCTGGAAGGTTAACTGTAGCCAAATGAAGCTGAGCTGCTCATTGAGATGGTGCTGACCACCATGCGGTTAGTTCTATGGGATAAATGACCTACTTACACAGAATCGTCCTCTGAATTGAGATTAGGGTCAGCTCAGTAGTCACAGAAGCAGATAGACTAGATACAGAGTGTTGTAAAGCATCGCCTCCTCTAGCCCCTTTTTTTCTATTAAGAGAGAGTAAAGTTTATATAACCCATCCCAGAAATAGGAATCATAACCGCTACCTCCCAGTGATGGGACTCTTTCTATTGAATTAGACTGAATTAGATGTGTAGATTCAATGGAATCAATCTTGCTGTAAAGTCAATTAGCATGAGAACCAGTCTTCCCTCACCCCCATCTGACAATTATAATAAAATTCAAAGGGGAATGCATTATGAGGAGCAGAGGAGACTGCCAGTGCAATTCTGATAAAGCTAAGGCAATCTGAGGATTTAATTTCGGTATGTCTAGCCAAAGTCAATTACTCATGCACAACAGGCTGGGGAGCAACGAAGGGCTGACTTAGCAGATTTCAAACTCTTCCTCTGAATTAAAAAAAAAGTAAATTACATTAGAAACAGGGAGAGGAGAAAGGAAAGCCCAAACAAAGAGTATAAACTAATCAATGACTTAATAATGAAATTGTGGTGTTTGGGATGAGTTCCTTTCGAGAATGCTAAATACTCATGGAAATTTTTTGTGAAAATAGAAGAGGATGGAGAACAAATTAAGATGGACTGGGTAAAGGGACGAGGAAGCAAGAGAAGGGACCACAGGCACATGAGCTATCTAGAGGAATCCAGACTTTCCATTAGCTTAAAATGATTTTTTCTTGCAATACATACATATATACATACATACATACATACATACATACATACATACATCAATGGAAGTAAGGATAGATTGATGGATGGATGGATGGATGTGGATGGATGGGTACACAGACAAACAGATAAAACAAACAAACAAAACAACATAAGACAGCACCTCTGACTGCATATTGATCACCTAGCATGACAAAAATGTATTATGGCATTTAACATTCAAAGCCAGTTGTCTAAAGAAGTTACCAGAAGACTCCTATGGTGGATCCTAGTTGAATAACTTGATTACAAAACTGTAGTTTATATATATATATATATATATATATATATATATATATATATACTACCAGGAACATCAGCAGAACACAAAAAGATACCCACACACATTATTTGAAGCCCATGAAGACCAGAGCTGTGCTTCTCCTTGTGGTCTCTGTTCCTCCTTGCCAATCCCATAGAAAGTCTAAGGAGCTAGTCAGTCATTTGCTGTGAGTATTTCTCTGTGTGGGTTCTTTTGGGCATTTTTTGATGAGTGGTGGATTAAGTCCTGGCCTTGCACATAGTGCACAAGCACTGATATATCACAAGCTCTGCATTTATTTTTCCATGGAGATACTTTACCATGTCTAGAAAACGGAAATTAAGGAAGCAAAAGATAGATAAGTCGATGCTTGTCTTAGAGTCTGAAGATCTGTCTTCTGAGGTCACTAACTCAGCCTGACCATACTCTGTTTCAACTACTCTCAGGAGCTTTAAAAAGAAAAAGGTTGATTACCTATCTCTACATACTCTGACAGCTTTAAATGCAGCCGTCTTTCATTTCCTGCTTTTGGTTTTCCTTATAATGTCTTTATGGAGAGAGTGATCACTTTGGCAAAATAGTAATTCTTATCTGTAATACCCCCCCCCTGCGGTGTGTGTGTGTGTGTGTGTGTGTGTGTGTGTGTGTGTGTGTGTGTGCAAGCAAACAGGTAATTTCAAACACATACTAAGTGAACAGCACAGGTCATCTACAGCTATTGTTTACATCCTATATTGATAGACGCATTTTTGTAACAGTGAGAGCTGTTTTCAAAGCTCAGTTGGATCTAAGTTCACAACAGAGATAAGAGATACTTCCATTTGCAAAGTATTTACAGCTTAAAAAAAAAAACAGAAAATATGAGGGAGAGAGGGAGGGGGAGAAAGAGAGGGAGAGAGAGAAGCACGCCTCTAAAATGACACTCTGACATTATACCTTTGACAAAATGGACAGAGATAAATTATTTCAGAGCTGTGTTTAATGGTTTTAATGGTCAGATTAGGAGTGGGCCATTTATTCCAGGACACCAACTTCCTTTTACAATTTGATTGCAAAAGCCAGGCTAACATGGTAACTTATCAAGGTTTTGTTTTTTGTTTTTTTGTTTTTTAAATCCCACAGACACTGGGTGTATTTCCTCTGTTCTAGGTAAAACAACATGCTGAGTTTCCATGTGATGTGTATTTGGTTACAGATGTCTTCAAACGAACAAAGACAATTAAAAAAAAAAGCCAAATAAGTGTTTGAGGTGTACACACATGGGTCCTTGAATTCAGACGTCAGTAGACACATAAAATGTCAGTGGATGCTCATGGTCTGTAACTCTAATCCTGTGAGAGGGGCAGACGCTGGAGGTTTGGTGTCACCATCCTAGCTATACATTCAGTGAGAGGCCATCCTCTTAAGGGAATAAGGGGATAATGTAACAGAATGCCTGACATCCTACTCTGTCCTTCATGCATGTGCTCAAGACCTGCTTACTTACATACATGGTGTTCATAAACCATGCACAAGAGTAAGAAAGATCACTAGAAAATGATTAGGACCATATCATTCGCCTTTAAACATAACCCAGCTTCAGGCTTTAAATATGCTTTTCCTAAGACTTGTAGCTGCTGAGTGCAAGAGTTCTCAGAGTTCTCATGGTAATTATGATACTGCCTGGGATGCCAGGGTTCTGTCAAAGGCCACTAACACATGCAGTCTTCTAGCCGCAACACTCAAGCGTAATTACAATGCCGCTCTCAATTCAGATCCTCTGCACTTCCTGCCATGGTGACTTCATTCCGCAGTCAGCGCTTGCATAATCAGACTTGCCCTGATGATTCAGCCACAGTGCCTGTGCCTAAGACTTCCCTACAATTAAACCTGGGAAATAGAATTACTGTTCGTGCTCTCCTGTGTCTTCTGTCTATGCCCCTCCTGTCTTGGGTGTTTTTCCCTTTAACCCCAATGTTGAGTTATCTCAGCAGAGCCTCATGGCCTACAAAGTCCTCAAGCAAGTCTCACACACCAGTATTTTCCAAAGCAATGGGCATGTCCATTGTCTCATTCGATCCTTCTCAACACAATTAGCATGGGAAGGTTCGGAGAGCCAGGATTGGGGAAAATGTTGTATGTCATATTCCCAATCCTAAGGGTCCTTTAAATATATTCACATCTTAAAGGCTCTTCGAAGTCCTACAGTATCACATCCTTTGTTTAATACATGCAGATCTGAAATTCATTTACCTATAAGTCATATTAACTTTAATAAATTTTAATAAACATACCTGATATCTATTGGCAAATACCAAGCACTTCCTTGCCCTTATATAGAACTAAAACTCTGAGATCATATTCCTTTAAGGCAGTGGTTCTAAACCTTCCTAATGCTGTGAACTTTTAATATAGTTCCTCATTTTGTGATGATGCCCCAACCACAAAATTATTTTTGTAATTCGTAACTGTAGATTTACTACTGTTGTAAATTATAATGTAAATATCTGTGTTTCTGATGGCCTTAGGCATCTCCAGTAAAAGGGTTATTCAACCCCCCAAAAGGTCACAACCCACAGGTTGAGAACCACTGCTTTAAAAAATAGCTGAGATTCTGGCAAGTTAGCTGGAAAAATTAGCAACAAAACAGTAGGTAAGTGTTTAATACAGTCATAGATTATCAAAGCACGGTTGGCTTGAACCTACATTGACAATTTATCATTCCAGCAATTCGGTGTTGCCTGTTTGAGAAATCTTAGTTTTGGAATTTCTGCATTTGAATATTCTAAAGCAACAGACACAACAATTAAGCAAAAGTAATATTTCTACATATGTCAAATCAAATCCTATCTCTTTACCTGACTGAAGTAACTGAATTCACTTATCTGCCTTTTGATGCAAAAAGAAACAAACAAACAAACAAACAAAAATAACAAGGGAAGGAAAATTAATTTCTATAACTGTGTCTGAGCTCCATGCTTAGCCAATGCATAGCTACGTGTGTTGCCGAATCAAAAGGCGATCCTGGGTTTTCACTTCTATTAAAACAGAAGACACTGCTTTTGATAGGAACACTTCCTTATCCTCCATGTCCATCTCTCTCACCGTTTACAGTTTCTTCCTGTACACTTTATCAGTCACCTGAATCAAAGTGGCACGATTCAGAATTCAAGAATGAAAGATACTTAGCCAATATCCAATATCCAAATGCTTTCAGCAAAGCCAAGGGCAAGGGCAAGACTGTAAATAAACATCGACATTCATGTGGGCTAGAGAATTATATATTAATTATGGGGACAAGAAAGGGTAAGAGAGATCAAGTTGGAAGCTTTGCCTAGCACATTTTCCAGGGTGATTCCAATGCAGCCTACTTCCCATTTAGAACAGAGGTACTTGGAGCCCTACCCCCATGGTGTCTGAAGCCCCACCCCCATGGTTTCTGATGATCTCTGTAGCTTTTTATTCCCATATGCTTCTCCCTCCAGAAATACTGATCAAGGTACTTTTGAAAAAGAAACTATTTGTAGGCATTTTTTTAGCAGAAACAGGCATTATTGGCATTGACCTCAATCCATTCCAATAGAGGCCTACAAAATAAACCTAACCCCCAAATAAATCAAGACAACAGACAGTTTGTGGGAGTAGTACAAATCCTTGATGTAACAGAATAATGCTTTTGAAGGACCAGATTGCTCACTAACACCTCCTATGCATTCTTAGAGAATATTGATTATTCTAAAATATTGTTGTTTGGGGGCAGCTCAGTAGTATAGATTTCTGATTCTTTCTGTAAACTACAAAGCCATGCTTTTAAGTCTTACAAAGCCATCAGTACTTTTACCCAAACATGAGAAAGAATCTTAGCAACACATGAATCTTAAAACCATGTTATTAGGCAGCACCAACCCAAAGGAATAGAGAAAATTAGGAGGCCACTACTATTTCTTAGCTAAAACCTTTCAGGTAATTTTATAGACCCATGCCCCGGGTCATTCATTTTTTATGCTTCTGCAGCAAAGAGACATGCCAATTCCTTCTCCGGACTATGGATGGTAAAAAATGAGGTGTTGAGGAGTTACTTGTTTACCTTCCATTTGATTTAGAGACACCTCCCCAAGCCGGAGATGGAGCTTTTCAACAGAAACTAAAGACACATGACCCGAGAGTCCTTTAACCTGGTAGTCTCCACATCTCTATCAATCTTCTGGTTGACTCAGAAGTGGCACAATTCAATTCATGCATAAGAGATACTTGACCTAATCATGCCTTGCATTTAAGTCGCCCCTCTGACCCGGATGCTCTTCTCAGACACTAGCTCCTTTCCTTCAGAGTATCTTTTTCAACTTAGAATGAGCTCTTTTTATTTTTTTTTCCAATTTATTGTTTCTTTCTCTCCAAAGACCAGAGGTATTTATGTGGGAGAAGAACTCTAGGAATCTGGTGGGTAACAAGTGTTATCGCTAAAAGAAGGAATGAATAGAGGGAGAAAAGATGAAGGGTGAATGTTTGCCGGAGTGGGGAAACCATCCCTGGGTAGTTTCCGACAGCACAGAGTCTCTAAATGCACCAGGGAAAGGAACTGGTGATATTCTATTTTGCTCCTCACTTATTTATAAGTTATTTAGTATTTCCCCTTACTCTATCAGTATCTACTACAGGTTGGACTACATGTTAGCCGGAGCTTTAAGAACAACTCCACAGACATCTTACAACAGGAACAGCCATTGAACACAAAGAAACAAAGGCTGGGGGAAGAGAGGCCTCAAGGTCATGTGGAAAGGCAGAGGCTACTTTTAGATTTGCAAGCTGTGCTATGTGCTTTGTGACATCACTGAGTGGTATTTACTGCTTTGGCTCCTAAGCAGCTGATAGCTATAAAGCAATGCACAGTCAGATATGTGTAAGAGTTGTGTTTTGTCTCTTAATATCTCATTTTTTTCTTATTGGTTTCATAACATACTTTCTAAAATTAAAAACAAAAACTGGGCTCTCTTTCTAAAAGCAAGGGTTGTTTGTTTGTTGTTGTTTGATTGGTTGGGTTTGTTGTTGTTGTTTTTGCTTAAATCTAAGGCCCTCTGTATATCATCCTTAGTCCACAGTCTTTACTTCTTCAGGAATAGCATCTGCAAACCCACTTGCTTACTGATTTCTTGTTGTGAGTATTTGCTTGCTGCTTTTCTGGCCTATGTGGCTCCTAAAACAGAAAAGTACCCACAATCCCCTCAGTGTGGGTTCCTAAACCTGGACCTAGATCTGGACTTGGGCATGTTATTTGTCCAAGGAATTTCCATCCTACCATTTGGAAGTTGGGATTTTGGTGACTAACTGCCATTTCTTGCTTATGTCTTCTCCTTGTCTAACCTATCGGTGGCTTCTGCATAAACTAAGACATTTCTTTAACACGCAGGACTTTCATTCTTTCCACTGACACTTTAATGGGTTAAATTCGCAATCCCAAATCCTAATGTTGTAGCAGTGAGAAACCAGAAACTCTGAACCGAAGGCCTGTGATTGAAATCACAACAGTTGATCCTTTTAAAATATATATGGCAATTCCATGGCCATCCCTTGCCACTTTAACATCCATCATTTGTTACAAGTAAGTCTGGTAGGAGGGTTCTACTCTGAATTGGATTAATAAAACCTAGGAATTTGAATTATCTTAACAAATACTCAATTCAAAATTTATAAGCAATTCAAAGATTATTAAAGATTCAGGCTCAGTTTTCCCCAGAGTATACACAATTTGGGATATTTTCATTCAAACATACACAGAAGAATGGGAAGAAAGCACAGGCAATAAGGTATATTGGTACTGAAGAACAACATCATGAAAATGGTCTGTTATACATCCTACAGCCCTGTTATATTAAATATATTTACTGTAGTAAACCTCGCTGTGTTTCTATTAAAGTACAAGAAATTTAAGTGGGGGTTAGCACAGTTATGAAGCTCAGATGGAAGTGTCTCTTTTTCCCTGCATCCTTTTGAGGTAAAGTCTATGTTGCCCAAGCTGGACTGGAACTCTTAGATTCAAGTGACCCTCCCACCCAGCCTCACTGGGACAAGCAGGCTCTATGGTACAATGATGCGTGTTTGGATGAATGTTTAAAACTCCTAAGTATTTTAGGTACAGGAAGATGTGCATGTAAAGCAAGCATCACTGCGTGCTCCGAAGCAGAGGGGAGAACTTAGCAATGGGTCTTCTCTCTCTCCTACTGGTCTGATCTCTTGAGCTATGACATTACGTTCATTATGTGTATCATTTCTCCTTTATTCAATAATCGCTGTGATCCTTGATGTTTGAGCTCTGAATTTAAACTGGCTAAAAACTTGTCTGCATATTTTCAGCTGGGTTCCCTCTAACTTGAATCCTGTGCCCTGAGTCACAGAATTCCTTCTCTTATCCACAGAAAATGATCTAGTCCCTTGGGGGAACTATATGTTATTGCAGTTTTATTGTATTTCATTATGAAAGAGCAGATGGGAATTTTCAGTATGAGTTTGGCTGATTTTATTTTTTGAAGTGCGGGAAAATATTTCCTTGCGATTCTATTAGTCAGCTGGGCATTTCTTCTCCCCTGGATCGCCCTGGAAGACCTCTGTGGTTGGTTATCTGACAGCTTCATTAGTGGCAAGCTAGTGCAAGACAGGGTTCTTTGTATTTCAGGCTCTGACAAGCAGGTTGGTTTAGGGGGCATCTACTGGGGCAGCAAGCATGTTCTTGCTTGTTTCCTCTCTGTTCAGGCATGTTTTCACGTGGGGGATTCCATAGAGAAAATGAGGAAGTAAGATGTAAAAAAAAAAAAAAAGAAAAAAAGAAGATAGAAATTTATCTGTTGTTTTATTATGTTTTTTCAGTTTATTCATTTACTTTCATTTGCTTTTTATTCATTGACTCCATCTATTGGAATTACTTGGAGCTAACTGGTGACATATCCTAATCTTTCTGTTTTGCCTGTGTTTTCTAATACAATGTTTTTATTAAGTCTTTAAGGACTGCATACATGCATGCATACACTACATTTTGATCATATTCATCCTCACTTCTCCCTATAGCTTGTCTTAGATCCACAGCCTTCCCTCACCCTCATCCTCATCTCCCCTTGACTCCATGACAATTTTTTTTTAAATTGTACCCATGAGTACAATTTGTGGAGCCTATATACACATGGCTCTGGAGCCATCCACTAAAACAAGGATAACCAAGTAGATAACACCTTTAAAGTAAACTGTCTCTGCCTCTAAGACCATGATCCCCTCCCCTGTGCATGCTAGAACGTTAGCTGACTTGATTTTGTGCAGGTCTCATGCAGGTGATGATCGCGAACTGCTTTGACTTCATGACCAGTGGTCCCAGCATATCTAGAATACACCATTCCACTCTGGTCCTCTGCAACTTCTGGCTCTTACAATATCTCTACCCCCATCTTCCATGATGTTTCCTGAGCCTTGGAAGAAGAGAATATGATAGAGATGTCATATTTATACCTGAGCACTCCATAGACACTTACTCTCTGGACATTAATAAATGCTTGATTCTGCATTAAAAGCTGTCCACTGTAAAAAAAAAAAAAAAAAAAAAAAAAGCCCAGTGCCAGGTGTGGAGCACTCCTTGAGTGGTTGGTTGGTCATAAGTGACAATATTCCCCCAAACAATGCAGGCTCTTGACATCACTCTTGGATGCTCACCAAAGCTCGAGAATAAGACCATATTGCTAAAAATGCCATATATTTTGGCTACAGAACGTGGCAATATCAACCTGGAAGTGACCAGGAAGCTTCCTCCCTACTGGCTAGCTTTCATACTATAGAAAGGCACTATGTAGGATTCTGGGAAAGAAACATCAATAGTCTTACCCAGGGGTGAACTCTGTGAACCAGTAAGGACTGGACTGGCAAGGTTTACTCAGAGGTGCAACAGTGCCACAAATACTTGGGTGGTAACTAATTGCTTGCTGGTTTGATTTAAGGCCCACTCCACAGAGGAAACACAAGGTTAGTGTGGTGGCAAATCTAACCAAGAACCCACAGCTGTGGAAATAAGTGTCCCCAGGGGTAAAACTACTACTATTATTTTGTTTAACGCACACAATAGCATCTAAGCTCAGATATCTATACCCATAGAAGGCAGCTTTCCATCAGACTAAGTTTTTAACGATTCTTTTGTGATCCTTGATTGTGGATCACTTAAGTTTCCTTTAAGTATAGATTGTGGTGGTGTTCGTATGTTGGTAGAATGTTTACTTCATTCTCCTGTTAACAAACCTCTCGTTTCCTTTGAGCAGACCGTATCTCTCCATGTTCAGACCCTAGGTTTTGGTTTGAACTTTCTTCCTCTTCCTTTCCCACCATGCCTCTTCATCTCTTAAATTCCCTAGTTCTGAAGTTTCAGGCTAAACAAGGACATTGACAACCCAATACAGCTCCTACAGCTACCTTATCTAGGTGCTTCAAAATATCATTTTCAATCCCACAGTCTTCTGATCCCATACATTCTCCTCTCTGAGGCAGGGGTCTTTGACTATTCTCAATCTCACAGTCTTCTGTCATCACACATCTCCTCTTGGAGGCAGGGATCGTCAACCTCTTAAGATTGTGATCCTCGCTTTGGGTGCCCTGTTCACTACATGCTAATAAGTGCTGTAAAGTTGCAAATAAACAGATACACACATACCAACTAGGGTAAGAGATGACAATTATCTATTTTTAAAAGATTTTTTAAATCTATTGTTAAACTCATAATAACTAACATGTTTCATAATCACACAAAGCAAATATATCTCCTTATACTATTAGCCATAATGCTTTAACAGAACAACAGAGGACCCAACAATGTTTTCAAAAATAGTATTACTGGAATGTAAAACTGGACTGCTGGTTTTATGGTCCTGGGTAGTTACTGGTAGGAATCAAGATTTGTATTTTATGCAAGGAGATGGGGGAGGGTCCAGTCATAATTTCCTTCTCTCAACAGGAAAACAGAAATGTTCATGCTAACCATTGCCACCACAATACCTTGAGAAAAATTCTAGTTACATACCAGGCCACATGAAATTTATTTGTGCTGTATTGTCAGCATACAATAGAGAAGATAGTTGAGAAAGGTCTTTGTTATGCCAGACAACACCATTTTCCATACCCCAAAGACTAAGAACACCACAGAACGGATTTGAGCTCATCCATCTTTGTATGCCTACATTTTAGCAGGCTCTTGCATATTTGTAGATGTTAAATACATACTTACTATATTCTTTGTGACTAACACTATTTATTGGTTCTGAATCTATTATTTTAAAAAATTTAATATAGACAGTCATGGTAGTATATTTCTATAATCCCAACAATTGCAAGGCAGAGGCAGATGGAGCAAGACTTTAAACTCAAACTCAAAAAAAAAATCCTGAATATTATGGGTGATTGAGATGAAGGTGGTAATGATAAACACATACCAGGCCTGTGTATTCCAAGTGATTTTTCTTATAGTTTTCTCTTTCTTTTTTTGTTTTTTTTTGTTTTTTGTTTTTTTAGTTTTTTTTGTTTTGTACCTTGAACAAACTACATAGCTGAGCTGACCTTGAACTTTTGATCTTCCTGCCTCCATGTCCACCATGTTGGGATTACAGGCATGAGCCACTATGTCCAGCCAAATTATTGTCTATGGATATTTCATATCTGGACTCATCTACTCCCCAGAGCATCCCTGGTAGGTAGTATTATCATCACCTGATGCAGTGCTTGAACTGGTGATGGGCACATAGCAAGGGAGGGCTGGAAATCAGGCTCAGGTTCTCTGACTCCAGAACCTAGGCTCTTTCCCACTGTGCCCTGAATCCCACCAGGAGCACTAACAGGAGCCCTAATTGTTTGCTTTTACAAAAAAATTACTTCTTTTGTCATTTCAACAAATTCTAATATGTACATAATTATTTTCTGAATTTTATACAGGAGAAAACAGAAAGAAGCCTAATCATAAATATCATTCAAACACAATACTAACAAATTAGCTGCAAGAAATGGTTTGAATACTCTCAATAAAAACACATGTTATTAAATGCCTGAGGTGATGTGTGTGTTAATTGTTATCTTTTTGTTGTTAAGTGCTGTTACATGCTGTGTATGTCAACATAGCAAGTGGTACCCAGAAATTGTAATGCACAATTATTATTTGTTGGGATTAAAACTAGTAAATGCCACAAGTAGTGCCAGCCGGGATCCTTGGTGAAATCTACATACTGTTACACTATGTGTCACGCACACACTATGTATGATGGTTTGTATATGCTTGGCCCAGTGAGTGGCACTATAAGAAGGTCTGGCCCTGTTGGAGTAGGTGTGTCACTGTGAGTGTGGGCTATAATACCCTCATCCTAGCTTCTTGGAAGCAATATTCTGCTAGCAGCCTTCAGAGGAAGATGTAGAACTCTCAGCTCCTCCTACACCATGCCTGCCTGGATGCTGCCATGTTCTTGCTTAGATGATAATGGACTGAACCTCTGAACCCGGAATTCCTGAAGCAGGAATACCACTGCATTACTCGGCCCTGTTCTCCCTTCCTGAGGTCCAGTCTCCTTGTAAATGTCCTCTCCCCACTTCCCTTCATGCTGACTTCTCCTTTAAAATGTCTTTGGCCTGGTGTGAATCATTACAGGTGACAGTTGGGAGAGAACTGTAAATGTCCACTTTTGTCATTTTTAAAGCCATGAAAACCTTCACTAACTGGAAGCTTTTTATCTCCCCCAGAGCTTCATTTCAAACGCATTACCTCTGTCATCTTAAAAAAGAGAGGCTCTACTTGCTAGAAGGGCTTACAGCATAACATGTATTGAGCTTCTCCCAAGAACATCAAGGAGACAGAAGTTTTACCAGTTTCCACACAGCAGGCCCTAAGGACCCTAGCCCCATTGTGTATCTCTTTTTCTTGATTGCCTTCATCCTTAGACAAAATAAGCACTTAGGGTTTTAAGATGCATCCATAGTCCTATTAGTTTTGTACAGCTGTGTCTATAAAATGATCAAGATTGTTGATTGTCTGAGAGCTGCCGAGTGTTTGTGGAACCTCATTCAGAACGGTCTTTAAAATAAACACAGCTAAAGCCTATAAGAACCTTATTCTCCAAGTTGGTAAACTATGCCTTGTTAGTCCCATGCAGAGAAAATAAATGGCACTTGGTGGTCATTCTTGGCTTCAAACTGTGAGAATGAAAGCGACACCCTATGCTTTTACTTGCCAGGTCAAGACTCTTCCGCACTCTTCCGCATCACCATGCTCACTGAGAGATATTCTTGGACACTCACACTGTACTACTTCACACCAGATCTCAATAAGTTAGGAATCATGGTGTCCAACACTTTGTAGATAAGGGAAGTTAAGTTCAGAAAGGATTTCCAGAAAGACCAAAGTCAGAGCCACAGATGTCCAAATGTACCATCTGTGGATCTTTGGCACTACCCAAGCTCAATACACTTCTCTGCCCAACATGGATGTCTGAGGGATCCGCAACTAGGTCCTTTTTCATAAATGTGTCCCTTTAACTAGATCTTGTTAATGCTAATTTTTTTACAAATATTTAAATGATCTCTGTCATTATCAATAAGATCAGGCACCCAGTGCTGCTTTAGAGTCTCTTTCCTGGCTATACAAATGTCACACAAAACTATACTACTACCTTGTGCCACAACACACATTTGCTTTTATTTTTCTTTCTTTCTGTTTCATATTTGTTTGTGAAGAAAGAGTGTCACATTGTGGTCCAGATTGCCCTGAAACTAATTATGTGGCCCAAGTAGGCCTCACATTCATGATAATTCTCCTGCCTCTGCCTCCCCTACTGCCGGGATTAGAGGCGCAAGCCACCATGTCCCGCTATACACCCACATGCTCACAGGCTATCACACTAGTTCAAGACTGTGAGGGAAATATACTTTATTTTTTCACTATAAAAGAGTGAAAAGTATTAAAATCATGCATTAACTTTGAGGAGTAGGTTCACTTGTGGGATAGCAGCATGATTGTGGCTCAGTGTTACAGCTCTTGACACAGCACAGAAAACTAAGTTTTCCGGGGCATGAAAATGACCCCTGCGAACCTGTGTGACAGGCTGAAGGTGTACTTTCCAGGTATGCTCTAAGTCTGCAGGACTTCTAGGGGCAGTCTGTGCAGATGCACACAGGGTACAGGTTTCAAGCTTACAACGGTAGGGGAGAAATGGCTCTCTATCCCAGCATGCACTTTGGATACAGAAGGAAAGCTGGCGGTGAGCAAAAGGAACTGCTTCATTTGCGTCCTTATGGGGAACTGCTTTGTTGTAGCTCAGCAGCTTTGACTCTAAAACCAAGAGTCCAAGACGAGAGGGAAAGTGGGGGTATACAGGTAGTCTTTTCCCATTTAATGTAAAGACTCTAGACAGTCACTCCATCTCTAAGTTTAGTAGAACTTGATCCCCACCACGTAACACTCCCGACCCTAGATGAGGGGTCCATTTGCCTACCACTTGGCACCAGACATGTGTCGGCACTCACAGACACATTAGTAACACTCTTACATTTAGGATCCACTAGGCACGTGCCTTGGAAACCTGATGGAGGAGTGGGAACAGGTTTCCAAAAGCATTATAATGTATGTCATGCTGCTTTGTTGAAGGGAAACCTTGCTTCTATTTACAGCTTTAATAAGCTATCACATGAATCTTAATTGCATCACCTGTGGAGTCGTGGGATGTGTAAATTTAAAACACCTTGATCCGGTAACCCCAGATGTTATCTGCTTATCGAATATGCTCTCTTAAAATGTTCTCTTCTAACGAAAATTAGTTTTCAGATTAAAGTGATTAAGGAAAATTTACTTATCATTGCTTTTATTTTTTGATCTCACGTCCAAGGCGTCCATATTCATATAGTCATGAACAATAAGGCATTGTTTCTGATGCAGAGATGGTAAAAACTGCTGTAATTTGGGAAACCATTGGCTATGGTGATTGAGATTATATATGATTTTTAATGAAAAAAAAAACCCATGAAATTCAGGACAAAAATTTGACGCAACTCTAAATAACCCAACCCTCATTTATCAGTTGCTTCAGGATGCCATCCTGAATAGCATTTTCCACTCAAGCTCTGCTTGTCTATATGGCTTCTAGAGGGGCCGGAGACTCAGGCTCACAATGATACTCTTTAAAATTAACACATGATTTCGAATAGTTTCTTCTCTTTTGTAGTGTGTCTAAGAAGCCCCACTTATTAGATAAAAGAAACTCAACTTGTTCAATATTGCCTTCTGTTGTTCCCAATCAATATCATTAATATATGCATAAGGATAGTTTATAATTACAATCTATTCGGCAATATCTATAGTTTATTTTACCTATAATTAAATGCATTTTAATGTTCACAAACTACATAATTTCCAGTTTTTCAGTATCAAGCAACCAATATTGACTCAGTCTACATGTATTTGTTGGTGTGCTCATGTATGCATGCATATTATATATATATATATATATATATGTTTGTGCTCATGTATGTGCATATTGTGTATATATGTTTATGTGTATGTGTGTGTTCATGTGTCTGAGTGTCCACATGTGTGTCTGTGTGTAGTCTGTGCTTGTGTGTAGATCTCCAGTTTTTAACACCATTTATATCTTTGTTTCTGAATGTCTCTCAGTTGCTATTATCTTCAACATAACATAAAGATAAATTCCAATATCTCTTCCTTCAGAACTGCATACAAATAGCTTCTGTGGCTTCTGACATTGTATAGAAAATGAAAATGGAAGGCAACCTTTCCTTCCCCTTATAATACAGCTGCCTTTTTCCCTTAAATAGTCACATGATCAAGTCTAGCCTTTATTTGGCCCCTTTGCGTTCATGAAATAATTGTGAAATAAAGTAACTCTTTGTGTTTCTCCTTTTATACAAACTTTCCTAGAATGTAATATGCCCTTCAGTTTAAAAATTTAACTCAAATTGTCCTTTATTAGTATTTTTCTTGTTTTTTATTTTCAGCTCTCCTTTCTCAAATATACCAACTACGGGCATGTCAGCTCACCTCTTGCGGTCTTCCATACACACATTATTATAACATACATTGTTCATGTTTATTTCACTTGCCTGATTTTACTCAAGCCAAGCACCTAGACTTCTGATGGTTTTTGGCTGACTTAGGGTATCTGTGTAACTTCCAGTCCATGTTTCATTTTTTGCCTTTTGTTTATTTCTAGTGTCATTTCTCCTCTGAACGCTGCCTGCTGTTTCTGTTTTTATTGTGGCTGTCATCTCTGGACTCTGCCTCTCCTCTTGAAGTCTTTTCATAGGGCTGGCATTTCATATGAGATGTTTTGGGGGAGCCTTCCCCTTTCCATTTCCACATGTGAAAGGTTAGCTTTATGCATAGATTCTTTACTGGCTCCCTTTCAATCACTATACTTCTTTTTGTTTCTTTTTCTGGATATGTACTGGGCATGTGTATGGTGAGGGTGTGCTCACCTGCGCACATGCGTGAACACCAGAGGTCAATTTCAGGTGCTTTTCTCTATTGCTCTCTGCCTTCCTTTTTCAGACAAGGTCTCTCACTGAAGCAGGAGCTTACTGTTTTCTGCATAGACTGCCTGGCTCTGCAAGTGATGGCTGGATGTGTGCTGGGAAGATTGGGGGCCTCTATTTCAACACACTGACTCAAACTCTCTCCTCCCAGATGTTCTCTTTCCTTATTCTCAACCTGTGGGTCATGACCCCAAGCGGGGTCACATATCAGATACCCTACAAATTAGATGTATGTATTACAATTCATAACAGTAGCAAAATTACAGTTATGAAGTGGCAAAGAAAATCACTTTAGAGTTGGGGGTCACAGCATTAGGAACTGTATTAAAGGGTCACAGCATTAACAAGGTTGAGAACCACAGCTTAACATTAAAAACACCTGCCTTGGGTTACTTTAAGGAGGCTGCAGAGATTCCAGACATCTCTCTTATGGTGGTGTAGCCCCAACTTCATACACTGGCTCATTTAACAGGCTATCTGGGCATTAGAGACTAGACGGGAGACAACGGAAAGAAACAGTTGACAGAGTATGCCTCTAAGGCTTCCCCTCTCTGGCATTCTATCGTGTGGGGTGGGGTCTCCATGGAGATCATCTCTGTTTGTCTTATGCTCCATTCTGGAGCCAAGTTCTACTTGCTCTAAGAGCCTGAAATACATTCAGTTAAATGCACACACTGCTGATGGAAGTCAGAGACACTGTGTTCCGTTTCCCCCATGACCTTGATTTAATGTAAACTTTATGAACCTGGTCGTTTTTGGACCAGCCAAGTTGTAAGTTGGCTTACTCCTTAAAGACAGCATATCTTCTCCTCTGTTCTTTGCCTCTTTGATGTTGGCAGTGGAGTTTGAGAGAACATGGAAAATAAAAATAGCCACTCAATAAGCTCGGCGATGCCACTGTGTATGAATTTTATATTTCTTATAGTATGCCATCCAACTATCTGGGTAAACACAAGGTATTTCTAGTCAGTTTGCACAACACATGTCTACTAAATGCCTCACTGATATATGAAAAACCTGGACATTTGTGTATATGCAGGTGCCAGTGTGAAGATTAATGAGCCAAATCTAGAATTCACAAAAGCCCAGCTTTATAGCAAGCACTGTACAGTACAAGCAGTGTTACATTACTAGAGAAATAATGCTGTACAAAATGGACAGCTAACTACCATTACATCTGGTGACCATAATTACATGGCAAACTTAAAACAACATAGACTGGAAGAGAACCATAATCAGTCAGTTACCAAAGGTAACTAGAGAGGATGAGATTTGGCTAGAACCCAGAATTCTTTCCCACCATGCAATGCTACTCTGGAACCAAGAACTGAGCTGATCACACTGGGGAAAAAAATGTATCCTGTGAGCTCTTGATCCTCTTCTGGGCATCACTCTGGAATCTATGGTCTATATTCTGAGTTTGTATATGGTCTATACTCTGGGATCCATGACCATCCATCACAGAGATTGCCCTGGGGTCCATGTGGCTCTGTTACATAGTCATAGTTTGAAATTTGGAAACAGAAGCACTTGCAAGGGTTTCTTTCTTACAACCTAGTTAGGATATTAGTCATAACAGCAGGCCAGATCTGATACCATAAAAAATTATCTGTGTATATTTAACATATGTGTTTAAACATAAAATAGGTAAATATTTTTCTGATTCATTATGTATGGACAGGGCTTTTAATGGCTTACTTATTGGGAAGATATCTTTTGTCCTTTCCTACTCTTGTTTAAGTATAATAAACTCCTATCAGTACACAAAGCCAATTGCAGTAATCTTTAGCATCTTTCTAGTATAGCTCTCTACTCTTTGTTTTCATAAATTCCTGATTTATTCTTGACTTTTATTTTTTAATACAGATTTTATTTATTTGTTTTTATTTTTATTTATTTTTAATTTATTTTTTATATTCCATATTCCATTTCCTTCCCCCATCCACCCTCTGACTGCTCCACATCCCACACCTCCTCCCCACCCTACCCAGTCTCCACATGGATGCCCCAACCCTACCTGACCTCTAAACTCCCTGGGCCCTCCAGTCTCTTGAGGGTTAGGTGCATCATCTCTGAATGAACACAGACCCGGATGTCCTTTACCGTATGTGTGTTAGGGGCCTCATATCAGCTGCTGTATGCTGTCTGTTTGGTGGTCAAATGTTTGAGAGATCTCAGGAGTCCAGATTAATTGAGACTACTGGTCCTCCTATAGGACTGCCCTTCTCCTCAGCTCTTTTCAGCCTTCCCTAATTCAACATCAGGGGTCAGCTGGTTATGTCCCTTGGTTGGGTGCAAATATCTGCATCTGACTCTTTCAGATGCTTCTTGGGTCTTTCAGAGAGAAATCATGAAAGATCCCTTCTTGTATAGTGTCAGGCCTTGGAATCTCCCCTTGAGTTGGATCCCACTTTGGTCCTGTCACTAGACCTTCTTTTCCTCAGTCTCCTATCCATTTCTATCCCTGTAATTCTTTCAGACAGAAACAATTATGGGTCAGAGATGTGACTGTGGGATGGCAACCCAATCCCTCACTTGATATCCTGTCTTCCTGCTGGAGGTGAGCTCTATAAGTTCCCTCTCCCTACTGTCAGGAATTTCATCTAAGGTCCCTCCCTTTGAGTCCTGGGAGTCTCTCACCTCCCAGGTCTCTGATGCACTATTTTTAGTTCAAGCCATTTTATTTTTAAATTATTTTTTGAGAATTTCACACATACATATATGCTATATTTACATTATTTCTACCCTGTCCTTTCCCCTACTTCATCTCTTCCTGGCTTATTTCAAAATTATGACCACTCTTCCATAATTATATTTACACACACACATACACACATACACACATACACACATACACACATACACACACACACACACACACACACACACACGACTGACCACTGGATGGAGCTCATCTCTCATGCAAATGGATTCTTTCTCCCACCATTAACAGCCATTAACTGCCCACAGATCTTCATCCATCAGTGAGGTTGTGTGAAATTCCCACCATATATATTGGCTTGTCAACTGGCGTTGTCTTTCAGCTGGTCTTGTTCAAGTGGCCATATTGCTGATACTTTATAATTTACCCAGATCCTTCCTGCAGCTCTGTAATCTTGGCAACATATTCATTTAACTTCCAATACAAAGCTATACAATCTAATTCATTTTGCATTCTTATTTTACAGTATGACATTTGGTAAAAACAGATAACCAATACTAATTCAGCTGTGATAAATGTGCTTGGGAAAAACTAACATTTGGATAAAGACCAGGTCAACTTTGAGAGAAGAGATAGATGGAACTCATTGCCATCTATCTAGACTGCAGTGCCCATTTGCCTGGGGAGAAGTCCTGAGCCTACCATCTATTAGGTACTTTAACTTTATGCAGTTTTCATCTTAACTTGTCTGTGCCTCTTTTCCTCCATATGCAAAATGAGAATGGTATGTGCATCTTGTGGATCTCACTGTGCAAAGGAAAGACCACATTTATGCAAAGCACTTAAAAGAGAGCATAGAATGGGCACACTGATATGCATGAATATTATATATTCTTATGATCAAGGCAGATTCAATATATAAGAGATGTCCATCAGGGCGCTTTGCAAACAGAATGTGAAATGTTAGCTCACCTGGCAAGTGGGGTAAATTTAGACTGTTTAGAAAGAGCTGTCATTTCAGTATTTGCCTATCCATTAGTGGCCAGCATTTGATCCTAAGTATCCTCAAAAGAGGACTTAGATCTGCTTCATTCTCTGCACATGCATAATACATACTGCCTGCAGTCACTAAATATTTCCTGAGTAAATGAATAGAAGCATGTTCAAATAGAGTAAAATGTAAAGGTTCTACGCCATGCCCTCAACACTAACCTATAAATACGAATAGCTTCACACTTAAGAAATATTCTATCTCTTCTCCAAGCTGATCTTCACGGTAACTGAATAAGATATTTAATTCTCTCCAGATTATAAATAAGGAGTACAAAGTAGCTAAGTAATCTGTTCCAGGCCATACAGTGAATCACCTTGTGTTGTGGCTGGGCCTCAAACTCAGGACTCTCTGTGCCCTCGCCTGCAAAATATCCCTACCCACTTCAGATAGTCCTAAAATAATCCCAGCTAATCCTTTGTCTCCCTCAGAGCCATCTTCCCCCAGCTCATCCTCTTTGACTTCGGGTGTCCTTAACTTTCTTTAAGTCTAAACTGTAAGCATCAGTATAGGAGAGAAATGGCTACTCTTCCACTCAGGCCGTGTTTTCTCTTTCACTATAGTTCTATCATAAAAACAACCAAGCATGAGATTAAATGCAGTTTAGGAAATATGAACATCGCTTGTTTAATTTGCTTTAAATACTTTACCTTTGATGCATTTAATAACATAATTATGCTAATACCAGTAGTGCTGTTTTACATCAACAAGCACAGTTCTTTAGATTCTGTCAAGGTCGCCTGCTCCTGCAAGTCAGTCCCAAATTATTGGACAGTAGAACATGCTGCCAAGAGCAGTGAATAGACAGGTCCTTGGGACTTTAGAGACTAATAGCTTAATGACACCTGAGTGTAAGCTAATCCATAAGACATCCTAGCAAGTAAGACAAAAGGGACTACAGGCTCCGGGCTAGGCAAATACTCATGTTTTTTAATGTATTCGGAACACACGGCTTTTTTTATTCAAAACCATTCCTAACACTAAGTCTCTCCTATGTTATAGTTCCCTTATGAATGACTGGGTGAAGAGCATATTGCCACATCCCAACTATTAGAATGTAGGCACAGTGTCTTTGTTTCCATAGGGCTAAGTAATATTTCCCCCTAAATCAAAACCACCCAACGTTAAGTGGATTCAGTGAATTTACCAAATATTTAGTCAATTTTATAATGTTTTAAAATTTTTATTATTTATTATTTATTATTTACTTATCTATTTGATTTTTTTTTTTGTTTTGCTTTTTGTTTGTTTGTTTTTTGGGATGAGGTTTCTCTGTGTAGCCCTGGGTGTCCTGGAATTCATTCCGTAAACCATATTGAGAAAATACTTTTCAATCACTCATTTCTCTGTGTGTGTGTGCATGCACATAAAAGGGCGGAGAGAAAGCCACAGTGGTCAGTTCTCGCCATCTACCATGAAGCCCCCAGGATTGAACTCAGTTCCTCAGGCTTGGCAGCGGGTGCCTTGAGCTGCTGAGCTCTCTCTCCGACCCCAGTGTCTCCATGCTTTACCCATTACACCGGATGCCCTGAGAAGCAGCAACAGTGTCAGGACAGCCTTTTCCTTGACAAAATGGAAAGCTCAGAATTTGAGTGTGAGAATAAAATATCCACTAACCTGGGGCTTAAATAGAGTATTTTGGAGAGACGAACTGAACAGATTGTTTTTGGTGACCACGTACCTGTCAGGGAGAAAGTATTCAATGGTTTCCTTGATACTCAAATTAGAAAGAAGGGTTTTGGTAAAAGAGATGAGAGTGATTCGTGACATGAAGTGAAAACAAAGAGCCTGCAGAGTAAGAGTGTGCCAACATGGCTGTTACAGAATTCCCAGGAGAAGAATAAATACTTAAAGTCTGGATACATCTTCACTATAGAAATCTGAGGGGCTAGGGCTGGAGAAATGTCTCAGTGGATAGAGAGCCAGCAGCACAGGCAGGAAGACATGTGTTGAGAACCTCAACATCCATGCAAATATCCAGCACACTGATGTGTGTCTATAGTCCCAGCAGTGGGGGCAGGGCAGAGACAGGAGGCTCCAGGGAACTTGCTAGCTAACTAGTCTAGCTCTAACATCAGGAGAGATTCTATCTCAAAAACTAAGAGAACCAAAATGGAAATATATCCAATGTCAACTTCTGGCCTCCATGCATACACCCATACACATATGTACATATATATATATATATATGTATATATATATATATATGCACATATTCACATGCATATGCAAGGCAAGCATATGCCTCCAACACACAAAGAAAGTCTAAATGTCATAATAATAGAATCTGGCTACCTCAGGATCCTTAGCATGATGTAAAGTCTCTTGTGCCATGCAAAGTATCAGTTATAAATTCTAGTTATTAGGGTACAAACAGCTCTTCACTTCTGCTGCTGTGATAAATACTCTGACAAAACAGCAATCTGGGACAAAGGGAGTTTAACTCAGCTTACAGCTATGGGTTATAGTTCATCACTGTGGGGAGGTGAAGGAAGGAAACTTGTAGCTAGCCATGTCGTATCCACAATCAGGAGCAGAGAGAAAAGAATGTCTGTGCTTGCTTGCTTGCTTGCTTGAGCTCTGCGTCCTTTCTCCACTCAGTTCAGGACTCTCCGTTAGGGAGGTGGCATCATGTTGACCTTGCTCTCCCTAAATCAGTTAGCTTAATTCAGACAACCCCTCACAGGCATGCCCACAACTCAACAAAATATAGACAATCCATCATTGAGACTCTCTTCCCAGGCAATTAGGCTGGGCCAATTTGACCAAGCTAACATCTTTGGGAGCCATTGTTCAACCTATCCCAAGATTACATTAATATATTCTTCAAAGCCATGAGGTATATTGTTATAAAATGGTTTTCCTAATTTAAAAAAGTAACAAAATAAGCTATATATTCAAATGGATTAAACCTATCCCAAGATTACATTAATATACCCTTCAAAGTCATGAGATATATTGCTAAAAATGGTTTTCCTAATTTAAAACAAATTTACAAAATAAGCCGTTATATCAAACAGATTACAACAAGCAAAGAAATTACCTTGCAAAAGACTGTTTCGTTGATCTTGCCTATTGCTCAGCGGGTAATTATATATGTGGAAGGATCTCCAGAGCCTACCTTGCATTCACTTGGATGCCATCAATGTTGCTTTAAATAATTTTACTTAAAAGTTATTCATAGCCAACATTAATAAACAGGAGTGTTTCATAGTACTGTAATGCAAAGTAGTACCACAAGCTATGTTTGTATCGTCGGTCCATTTGCATGGAAGGTAGTAGGGATAAACACAGGTTCCACCATGAAGCGGAATGTCTGAAAGTTCATCGTAACATCTTCTAGAGCAAAATTCATTCTGTGACTATATTTAGTATGGTCATGTATGAAAGGTGTTTGATTAGTTTATAAGTAGATTTTATGATTACTGGCTTTAAAAAAAAGAAAACAATAAAAAACAACAACAACAACGAAAACCCTCTTCCTAACCCCCAAAAAAATGTTTCATAAAGCAATGTCATATTAAACCTTTAGCTTCTTAATATGTATTTTTCAATAAATATTCTTTAAGAGGGGCTATTCTTAGGAAAGAAGACTGACATTACAAGACATGCAGTCCTCCCATGCAATACTATATGCATGTTTTATCAGAAAGATGAAAATCTTCTATATCTGCCTGTTTGTCATATGACTAAGAATTGTTTAGTTTCTAATTTTGGTCTTTAACCCTCACCAAAAGGATCATTTTTAAACATACAACAAAAATTTCAATCCTATGAGGTCCTGGATTCTGGAACACCCACAAGCTATTGTCCTTACCTACATTTTGAAACTCCAGGCCAGTTGTAAGAGATAGTCCTTATTTTCACCCAAATACGAATGACTATCTGGCAATCCAGATCCAAGAATTTTATGAAGATAAATTAATTAGTATTTACAAATTTCCTAAGTATACATACTACTAGCAAATCTAATGAATTTCATTTACAAACATTTAAAGTAAAATTTGAATGTTGAAAGAACAACACTAGTCAGGAGAGCAAGAGATAGTGTTGTGTCATACAAGGAACTTTGGTGGAAGATCACTCACCCTCTAACTAAAAGGGGGGACATGCAAAGACGAGGTACCTTCTCGTTGCTCTTAACATATCAGCCAAATCACCTCTCAAGAAGAGCAGCCTTCTGAATATGCATTTCTCAAGGAAATGAGTTTCCTACTTGTAAGGAAACCAATGCCATAAAGTTTCTTTCACATTGATCAGCAGTAAAGAAACTGTACATTAAACTCTACCATTAATTTTCATTTAAAAACTGCTCTGCTGAATTCAAAGCTATTCAAAGAGTTATTGGATACATAAGGAGAGATCCAGTGAAAAATGGGAATTCACTCATGTTTTAATGAAAAGAGTCTAGTGATATAAAATCTATAAAGCTTGGGGTTTTTTTTTTGTTTTGTTTGTTTGTTTGTTTGTTTCATCTATCTCCTTAACTCATAGAGGAGGTTAGTTTAGGAACCCTGTAAAATAGAAACTCTTTGGAAGAGGCTCTCGCTTTCTCTGTTGCTTAATACAGGATAGAGTTAATCCTGGGTTGTAAGGAAATAAATGATGACTAAGCATCATCTCTTATCTAAATCACACACGGTTTCAAAGGACTGGGCAGAATAGGAAACTCCCCAAGAGCACAGATGCTGCCTTCCTCTTCTTTTATAAACCTCAGGTCGCTTCTAGAAATCTGCTGACAGAAGTGTCATTTGAATATGGTGAGAAGAAATGGGATGAAGGACAGGTGGTAAGAAAACAGCGGGTCGGGGAGAGAAAGAAAGACATAGAAAAGAGAGCGGAGTCTTAGAGAAAGGAGTCTCAGAAGGGAAAGGAAGCGATGAAGGGGGAGGAGGGAGGAAGCTAGATGCATGAATCATCCGCATCTTCTGATTCCTCCTGTGGAAGTTACTGAAAAGGTCCTATCTGATATTCAAATGACATTAATGCGAAACCCGTCAGTTCCAGGGTTATTTTAATGACTCATTGAGGAAATACCAAAGGCGGATACTTCTGTTAATAAGAGTGAGTTTGCTCTCTTCGGGAATATTTTCACAGAATCATCCATAGGTCCTTCTGTTTGTACAGGAACTAGAACACATCCATTAGGGTCAATGTGAAAAGACCCCCTGGTTTTCTTTCGAGCCTTAAAATCCACACTGATCATTTTTACCCTTTGCTCCTGAAGACAGGCTGAAACAAATATCTGTTGCAAAGGTGAGGGCCCTTCATGTTTGTACAGTTCACAGCGAGTCAGGTCTCCAACTGCCTTTCACAGAAGAGAAAGCTGAAGTTCAGAGGGCGCTGTCCAAGGTTCAAGTGCTGAGCGCTCCTATAGGCAGGACTTAACAGCTCTCCATCTACCTTGTATTGGAAAACTTCATATGAAAATACGCTTTCTCACCAGAGTTTCCCTCTCACTATATAGTTTTCTAATTTTTTAAAATGAGGGTGTCATGATGACCTTGAGTTTCTGGTCTGCTGTCTCCACCTACGGAGTACTGGAGTGGAGCGCTGTGCCTGATTTTACACGATGCCCGGCATCCACCTTTATTAGCTTCACAGATGCTTGTCAAGCACCCAGCCAACAGAGCTACGTCCCCAAGCCAACCTACTTAATCTCATTTCTTCTGTTATGTTTGTTCTTGTCGCTCTGTTGTTTTGTCACTTAAGTGTACTGTTACAGGCAGAGAGATTTAACTTGGTCTCCAAGGCAATGATATTGATCGACAAGGAAGCTTGAAAAAATATATATGGAAATAAATGTCCCTCATAACTTGTACGGCTTCTTTTTCAAAAACATTTCTCAGCTTGGCTACCAGTTGAGATCTACTAGTCAATCTTTAAACGAAATTCTGGGAAGTAACAGTGACATCCGGGAAGCAAAAAGCCTGTGAAATTATGCAGACACTCCCATGACAGAGATGGGGTTGTTTAAAGTGGAGGACACAATGAGGCACGATTTGCCAGCACAAGAAATAAGTCAGAGATACTAAAACAAGTGGCTTGTCCTTATGAAAATTTATTTTCCCTGAATACTTAGAAAGCTATTTAGAAAACAATTCAGGCCTTCGAAGAAAAAAAAATGGGAGCAAGCTAAGGAAGTAAGTCGGATGTTTTGGGGTCCTTCTGACCTACCTGTCACAAGTAACTACATTAAAAGAAGGGAAATCCCTGGATGGAATACAGTTGAGCTTTAAAGGTAAAAAGTAAAGAGTTCCTGTAACATTTGGAAGGGAAGGAAGGAGAAGGGGGGAGAGAGGGAAGGAGGGGGGAGGGAGGGAGGGGGGAGGGAGTGAGCTAAGCCAGAACCACTATCCTGACAATCCTACTACAATGTTACAAGATCACAGAATCATGGGACAAGGTCACTTTTGTGCTTGTTTACTCTCATCTCTGTGTCACAATGGCATTTCCACGCCATTGTTAACTGGCGGTGGCAAATGCTAAATAACCAGCAAATTCTGATTCCAAGTTGTAATGAAACCTGTGGGTTATGTTTCTTGAGAGGAATACATGATCTGACTAAGTGCTCCACAAACATCAGACACGCTGTGTATTTCTCATGCCAGTCATTTTTCCCTCGAAGTTTGTCTCCACTTTATACAACAGAGAGAGAGAGAGAGAGACAGAGAGAGAGAGAGAGAGAGAGAGAGAGAGAGAGAGAGAGAGAGAGAGAGGAGGGAAGGAAGGAAGGAAGGAAGTAAGGAAGGAAGGAAGGAAGGAAGGAACTGTTGCCTACTAAGTCTACACTGTTTGACCATGACCTCGCAGTCAGGAAGTGGCCACCAGCCAAGATTTAAATCCCATTTACTGGACCCCTAGAACTGCTGGTGTTACACCCTGAGCGACATTGCTTTTTTATTGTTTTTATTTATTATTTTATGAATGATATGAATGACCAGCATCAAGACACTTGTCTCCTAGAAACTATTCTTAAATACCAAGGAGAAAATTTCCTACTTTCTTCAAAGCTCACGTCAACACCGAATAGAGTCCTATGTGATAGACTTGTTCATAAAATTTCAAAGAAGGGAAGGAGGAGTGCAGCTAATTCCCAGGTCCTTTGCTGTAGTTAATGAGGGCACGTTATGAAAACTGTGTAGAAGTTTCCTTTTATTTATTTATTTATTTATTTATTTATTTATTTATTTATTTATTTATGTAGACTGTGAGCTATTAACTACCAAAGAGTAGTTATTGATATTTATAAATACTTATACTTTAATATATTAAGATGAAAAGGCAAGGGGTAGATTATTATCTAAATTTTTATTTCATCATGCTTAAGACCTCTAACTTCATTATATCATATAGTACATAACAGAAGCCATGAATGAAAAGCCTTGGATGAAAAAAAAACACAGGAAAAGGAACCTGGTTCTTTGTTAGGGGGGAAGGGGGGACTCTCAGTTCAATTAGTTCACCCACCAAAGCACACAAAACAAAGCACACTATCATATAAGCTTTTCAGCTGTTTATTACAACAACTAAGACTTTGGCATTAAAGAATGGCACTTTCCATTTAACTTTTAGCCTACAGCAGAATTCTAAATGATTCAGAGTGACTGGCTTTGAAATTCCTTGGAGCAAAAGCGCCTCCATTTTCTAACCTGGATTATTCTACAGCGTTTCCATCTGTAAACAAAGCAACAAAAGCTACAGTTGTCTCTCCCAGAGGTCCGTAAACTCTCATTTTCATTGAGGGTTTTGATAAAAAAAAAAAAAAAAAAAAGGAAAAAAGAAAAAGAGAGCCTGTTTTGAATTTTAGAGAACATTTCTTTGTACAGATGCATGCCTAGAGCCCTCCTGACATTTCAGCTACTTTTGAAACTGAGACCTATTTGCATAGGGCTTTTACTCTGGGGTTCAGAGTATTTTATGTGAAGGTGTATTCCAGGGCTCAAAGGCGTCGAACTGCAGGATTTAGCCGCAGTTACAGACAGTTTCCGTCGCCGTGAGTTTTCTCACCTTTATGAAGCACAAACCTTTTGAAATCTATTCCAATTAGCATAGAATTAAACATCTTCAAGCAAGACTTGCTTTTTGTACTTTTGCTCTTACTCCCATTCTCGTCTCCATTGTTCTTCCGTATATCCTTCCCCCAGCACTGCACTAGCTCTGTTCTGCTCTCACTGGCACTCTTACCCTAGTCACCCCTTACTTCCTGGGCACCTCTTCTTCCCCTCTCATAGCATGACGGTCCATCATGCCCATGAAGTCTTGGTAGCAGGAGTGTGAGGCTGCTGGTCATGTGGCATCCACAATAAGAAGGCAGAGGGAGATGAAATATACCCAGGAAGGGGATAGCTGTGTCATAATGTAGCTTCATATTTAGTTTATTGAGAAATCCGTATGGTGATTTCCATATGGCTATATGAGTTTACACTCCCACAGCAGCAAATAGAGTACAAAGCGCCCATACCCTTGCTACTGTTTGCTGCCATCCGTTTTCTTCATCTTAGCTATTTTGACAGGGATAAGACAGACTCTCAAAATGGTTTTACTTCATATTTTCCCCAGTGACTAAAGCTAGCAGGGACCTTTTAAGCTACTTTATCAGCTTCTGTTTCTTATGTTGAGAACTGTTATTTCATTAGCCTATTGATTGGTAGTTTTTGATCATAACAGTTTTTATATATTCTAGATATCAACTTTCTGCTAGAAGAAAAGCCACCACCATGTTGAATGTAATGTAGGTTCACAGAATCATGCCATGGGTCCCTGGGATTGAAATTAGTCAGTCAAGGTTGTGCAATGACATCTCTACCCATTGAGCAGCCTTACCAGATCCCACGAACTGATTTCAGTATCATCAGGTCCTGTTCAGAAACAACATTTCCGTGCCGATAACTTGAAGATTGTTCCTAAGTTTTCTCTAGCATTTTGAGTATTTCAGCTTTCAACCTAAGGTGATTATAGCTCTATTTAAATTAAAAATATTTTTGTTTTCAAATTGTGAAAAAGTAAGTGAAGGTAGTTGCATCCATTTGAGTTTTGATTTTTTAGGAACAAAATTCTGAATGGCATTCTTTTGCTACCAATGTTGACTTCCTTTTTTTTTTTTTTCTAAGTTTTTTTTTTTGTTTTTGTTTTTCTTGTTTGTTTTTTATATAGGGCCTTACTAAGCAGCTCAGGCTGGCTGAAACTCCCTCTGTATTACAGCAGATTGACCTCAAATTCTCACACTTCAGCCTCCTGATACTGGGACTACAGGGGCTTTACAATAGCTAACACACGAAGGCATGTTAAGGGTTGTCATCTGCTCCTCAATCCTTGGTGAGAAACGACTATTAAGAAATGATGCTAACACATGACACAAAGCTGACAGAGTCTACTGTAACCACTGATAACATACAGCGTCTCTAATACATTAGATACACTCTTAACTAGACATTGTCATGTACTGGATCCCAAACAGACTTTTGGAACAGGTACTATTATTAACCCTATTTTGAAGCTAAAAAAAAATTGAGGTGCAGACAGGTTAAATGGCTTGTCCAAGAACCTACCTGAGGCAGAAACCCAAGCAACATGAATCTTTAATACACATAAGTAACTTATTCTATACTACAACGCTGTATGGTAACAAAAGTAAGCAACCAATATTATCAGACCTGAAGCCACACCGGTGATTTCAGTATTTAACAGGAGCTGATGGGTATATTCTTGACTAGTAAAGCTAACTCCAAGGAAAATTAGCATTATTCTCTTTACCTACAAAGAAATTTACTATGTAGCCCATGGCCAGGTGTCAGTCACTCAGTCATTGAGCAGGAACAAATCGCTTGCCTGTTCTGTGCCTCACACTCAGTGATAGGATCTAAGGCAAGAGAGAGCCTTGAGATATACACACACACACATGTGTGTGTGTATGTGTGTGTGTGTGTGTGTGTGTGTGTGTGTGTATGTGTGTGTGTGTGTGTTTTACCATCATTCCACATCTGTGTTCTTGCATTTGTTTGTTTGTCTTCTGGCCGTTCATTTTGATCTCCATGTAACTAGTCTTTCTCCATTGTACCTATTCAGTCTTGTCACCACCACCCCTTATTCAGATAAAAACCTACATACATTCATACATACATACATACATATATAGAAACACTCTACAATGACTATAATATAAATTTAACACTCCTTTATCTGATATTAGCTATTGATTAGAAGTTGACTCTGGTGGGCCAGACTACCCTTGTTTTAATTGTTTCCCATGGGCTCTGGTCTATTTAAACAGAGTAATTTTGGATTCCCTTCTAATTTCTTGATCAGATTAACCTGAATCTTGATCCTGCCCTTCCCCCTTGACATTCTGACTACCTAAAACACCACCCCCTGCCTATGTCTGTACCTAGAGAATTTGGAAAGTCCAGTTCAGATGTCGGTTACTTCCAGAAAGCCTACATTGAACCCACTAGCGAGATGTACTCTTCTGAATGTTGATGGCTCCCTTCCCTTTGCCTATTATGTGCATTGAGTTATGTACTAGTGTGCACTCTTTTAAGGGGAGTCCAATTACCTTAACCAAATGTTTGTACATATGTATAAAGAAACTACCCTGAACACAGAGTATCTATTAAGTAGTGTCTCAATAAGTAAAATTGTGAGTGCATTTAATTTAAAAAGTACACACATGTTATATTGTCATATTTAAAGTTGCAATAATATTATGTGGAGAACTGTTTAGGGGAGGAAACCTGAAGTTAAAGTTATTGTGTTTTTGAATATACATATATGTACACATGTTAAAGTTATGTTTATATATACACACACACGTTAATGTGGATAAATGTTTATATACATTAATGCACACGTTATATTATATGTTTATATACATACATCATACATACAAATGTTAATGTTATTTTTACATAATACACACATATAAAAGATATTTACAAATATGCACATATATGTTGAAGTTATGCTATGCATCTATATAAATGTATATAAATTTACATACATATGTGCATAAAGATACACATATATACAAAATCACTTGTTTGAGTTAAGGTAGGGCTACTTGTGAGTCTCTTTGCTATTGCAAATACTGGTGGTTTTTTGTTTGTTTGTTTGTTTGTTTGTTTGTGTTTCTTAAATTTGGACACCTAAAGTGGTGTCAGGTTGATATTAAAGAACACAGGAGGAGAGAGGAGCTTCACTTGTTTTTTAGTGTAAACCAGTAAATTCCACGGGGGGGGGGGGGGGATTTTCTGGCATGTAATTCCTAACTTGCTACCAGAGGTGTTAGCAAAAGAAGAGAATCAAGAAAGATGAAGAGATGCACTCACAGCTCACCTTTCAGAATTCAGAATTCACTCTTCTGATCAGATCAGGCTGCAAGCTTGAGCTGCCTCAGCTGAGCACACCATAGGGCTTGCACTGAGTCGAGCCATCATGTTCTCCCCTGAGCTTTTTTCAGAGTCAGGTTTTAAGACATCCAGTTGAGACATGAGCCTGCACAGTGCAAAGAGTCTGTCCATGTAAATTTCTCTCGTTCACCATTTAACTTCTAACCTAACAATTTTACTTAAAGTTTTATTCTCAGTTTTCTTTCCTGAGAATTAGAACTTTGTAGCTTCTCTCAGGTAATGGAAAGCAAACTGTGGCATGGAATCAATTGTTCCAGCATGGGATTGTACCTCCTTCCTCCTCTTAGTCAAGACTTTACCATCATTTTATTAACCTTATTAGGTATCCTCTTCTCTGTCATTCCCAACACAGGGAAGTTCAAGGCATGCCTAGGCTATATAACAAAACCTGGTCTCTAGCAAATAAAAACTATGTAGAGATCTGGCTCGACCCTTAAGAGTGTTTATTACCTTGCAAAGGACCCAGGTTCGATTCATAAATTTCACATCAGATGCTGCATAATTACCTATAACTCCATTTACAGGGTAGCTAATGTCACTTATATCCTCTGTGGGTGCTCACACTCTTGTGTGAACAACACACATTATTTTTAAAAATAACAATGAGTCTTTAAAAAAGAATTCAATTGACAACAATCAATTATTTGCAAGTGATATTTATCCATAGATAGTGTAGCTGTTAATATTAGCAAAAAGGGTTGCTCTAAAACTATATGGCAAGCACACAGTTTTCTCTAGCTCCTCATAAGTGTGTTGATATACTACAAAGTAACAACTATGCAAGGTAAACATGAAATTATTAAACACACACACGCACATATACACAATAGTCTCAATTAAATGTATTTTAGTTGGGGGGAGTTAAGTATTGGCTTTGAAGACATCTTTATTTTCTACGTAAGAGAAACCGCATGTGGCTGGTGTATATGGGGGGGGGCACTAATTGGATCTGCATCTCAGAGCCATATGCAGAGGAGATTTGAATGAAACATGACTGGATGTGGGAAGATGGACTAGGAAGAATAGAAACCAAGGCGACCCCCACATTGGGTTGAAAACAAAGTGGAGAGCAAGAATCCATTTTTAGAGTGGAGTATTGACAGAACTATTTTATGACTAAATAGGTGTGGGTGGTATAAGGGGGAAGGAATCAGAAATAACTCCCAGTTTGCTGACTTGAACAACTACAGGGGTGGTTGTTATCGTCAGTTCAGATCAGGACAACTCGCTGCACAGTGGTAAATTACAATTAAGCAGCAGCTTGTGCTGTGGGGATCCGGGGTGGGGAATGTCAGGTTGAAAATATCAAGTGACAGCTTCCCCCAAATACCAACACTTAAGCAGTAGACAGAGCAATGCTTTCTCCTAAAAGGAATCTGAATGCATAAATAGGAGGAGAGAGAAACGATTTCATGGAAGCCATACAAGAAATTGTATGTGCTATGCTGCTATGGTATGACCATGGACAATAGCAAATTCATCATGACAACTTACTTTTAGTGACATTGTTCATATGAAACATTTCCGAATAAGCATTTAACTTAGGGTTTCTAATGCTTTGATGAAACACGATGACCAAAAACAACTTGGGGAGGAAAGGGTTTATTTGCCTTATACTTTCACATCACTGCTCATCATCAAAAGCAGTGGGAGTGAGAACTCTGAGCAAGGCAGAGACCTGGAGGCAGGAGCTGACACACAGGGATGCTGCTTACTGGCTTGCTCATCATGGCTTGCTCAGTCTGCTTTCTTATAGGATCCAGCACCACCAGCCCAGAGGTGGTCCCATCCACAATGGCTGGGCCCTCCCTCATCAATAACTAATTAAGAAAATGGCCCACATGCTTGCCTACATCCTGGTCTTATGAAGGCATTTCCTCAATACAGACTAAACTCCCTCCTTAAAGATGACTCTAGCTTGTGTCACGTTGCCATAAAACTACCCAGCATAGCTTTCATAGAAAACTATCAAATTTATAAAGCTTATCCAAGATTAGGTTAAACATGCTTACATTTAAAATATATTATATGCATGTATTTTGCTGTTGATTAGCAATCTGAAAAAAAATCTTCTGGAAGTCAAACTAAATTATAAAGTTACTACCTTCAGTGTTTCGAATGTAATCTCATCAACATGCTATATTACTTTAGTTTATAAAAACAAGCAATTACATATCATTTCCTAGGAATAGAAGCTACAGTGTTAGAGATAAACATGTGTTGACAAAATGACAAAAACATGTGTCCAACAATTGGAAAGGATCCAAGGACAGTGTGTAACCTCTAAAAAGTTCAACTTGTTTATGAAAATCAGGTTAATATATTATTATATCATCACTATTTAAATGGACTATAAAATTAATAGAAACCAAATAATTTGGAAAGCCTATAATTTGTATAAATGGCATTTTTCACATCAGCTCTATTGTGCAAGCATTGATAACAAAGCAAATACTTAAACCCGTCTGCTCTTGCTTCTTAAGCTGTCAAATATTTGGAACAGCAATTGCTGAAAATCATTAGCCAAATAATTGACATAACCAGGATTTCATTATGATTTTAGATACATATCTATGTGTTCTAATGTCCAATGTTCTTATAGATAAATGTGTAAAATATCAATGTTTGCATCCATCTACTGTTTAATGCCACAATGATACATACAGATTTAGTGGACAGGGACAATTTACCTAGAAAATCCCAGTTAACTTATAGCGAATATGAAATGGTATTTTAAGATACTATATATTGTTGTTGTCCTGTTGCTATGGTAAAACACTGTGACAAAATCAACTTAAGGAAGAAAGAGTTTATTTGGCTCACAATCCCAGTTGTAGTCAGCCATGGCAGGGAAGTCACACCTGTGGAAGCTGGAGACAACTGGTCAACCACATCCCATCATCTGCTGTCTAGCTAGCACAGAATCACTGCGTGCATGCTTGTAATTCAGCTTGCCCTCTCTGTTTCACACAGTCTAGAATCTACTGCTCAAGGAATGTTTCCACCCACAGTGGAGTTGGGTTTTCCACATTCATTCATTTAATGAAGACAATTCTCATAGACATCCTCAGAGGCTAGTCTTAATCTATACAATCCTTCACAAGTATTCCCCGGGGAATTTCTCCCTAGATGTGGAGCTAATGAGTCTAATCACCACAAAGTGCACTAAGTATTAATTTTTAGATAGAATGAAGATTTGGAATCCAAAGTATAGAACATCCTGGAAATGTAATAGGATGTTATATGAGTGGATAAGTTTCCCTTTACTTTTACAAAGCTTCAACCTGTCATGTGTTCTGTAATAACACATGAGCAAATGGCTCACTCTGAGATGATCACAGAACCATACGCTGCACTATTTTAGCACACTTAACATTAGAACCAAAATTACAACTTTGCAAATTGTAAGTAGAGAAAAATTACAGGTTTTATCGGGTACAACAACTGTTAGAAACCCAGAGTACTATGCCTTATGAAATTATATTTCCAGTTAACATAAATGTCAAAACAGGTTACTTACTCAATGAAGGTTTTATAGATGCAAACATTTCACTGTACAACAGATAGAACTTTGCATAGAAACCCCTTCCCCTTTAGGGACTTCTAACAGAGTCCAGAATTTTAACAACTGTTTGATAAGGTATATAAGATCTAAAACATATGCATTCTTTCACCAAGTGGTGATTAATTAACCAAGCTGTTAATAAGTGGAAAAATTTAACACTTAATTTTTGAGTTCTTAAAAACTTTGCTGGATATGTGATTACTAGGGAGAAAACCAACTGGTGTCAGCATGTTGGAAATGACCATCAGTAAGGGGATCTTTTTTTTTAAGTTATGCTATAATATTGTCAGCAGTGTAAACATCGATAAAATCAGAAGAGAAAATCCATGCAAATATGAACCTACAAAATCTAAACAGGCACAGTTTCAGAAATCACTGGAGAGACAGTTCAGCCATTGAGAGCATTTGCTGCTCTGGCAGAGGAATGGAGTTAAGTTCCCAGTAACCATAGCTCACAACCACCTGTAGCTCCATCTCCAGGGTTCAATGTTCTCTTCCAGCCTCTGCAGAGAAATGGCCTTGCCATTGCCCTTTCTCACCCTTCATGTCTTACTGTTGTGATTCAATCCGTTCTCAGTCTTTCTTCATGCTTTCTTTTATACCCATGTCTCCAAATCTCTTTCCTGTGCTGCACACTAAATCTCTGTGTATGGAAAACTTAAGCACCTTTGTTTCCTAACGATGACAACATACAATTGCTAGTCCTAATCAGAACCTTGGGATTCACTTAGCATTTCCATTCATATTTAAAATCCAGCTGGTAATTTCATTCATCCTTTCTGTTAATATCGCACCAGTCCAATGATGTGCTGCAGACTTGGTTCAAGCTTCCATTCTTTCTCATCTTTACCAGCCCAGACATCTTTACTTAGTCAGTGAGCTTCCAGGCTTGCTCTTAATCTGTTACTGAGACAAACTAGAAATTTGGCCCTAGATTAACTTTCTTGTTTTCATTTCCTAGTTTTTTGATGTTTTGCTTAAAAGTTTAAATTTCTCATCACACATAGGCCCAGGCCTCCTACTCCTCTTTGCTTCTCTTCTGCTCATCTCTTCTGTTCCTTCATATGGACTTCAAGGGCAGCTACATTCTCATTTGTATATTGAGTTTCTCCAGAGGGTTCTCTTACTTCCCTCTCACAGATGCATAAGGTTTATCATCTCCATAACCTGCCTCTGATATCACCTCCTGTGTTAAGATACTCAGGTTATCTTCTTCTTTTTGTTAGATTCTAGGTTTCTAGAGGGCACTAATAGAGACCCCATTTTCCCATAAGGTATCAAGACATAGAATGCAACTATTTGGGAGGTTGTTTTGTTTTGTCTTAGAAAGACTTGCTGAATGAATGCAAACTGGGAGATCTTAACCCAAAGTGTGAGTCTGAAGATGAAGATAACAGCTGGCATTTAATTTCCATAGTATTTATGAGTCATCACATCCCTGTTCTTGTTTTCCAAACTGTGTCAGGAAAGTATTTCATGAATAAAGAGGGTGGGGGTGGTAACAAGAAACTGGAAGAATACAAGAACGATGCCAACTAATGTTCTAGCACCCTTTCTCGTATGTGAAATAAGCACACAATAAATGCCATTGAGAAGTTGGATAGCTTTTGACACATACTAAGTAGTTTGCTCTATTTATAACAGCATAGGAAGATACCTTGTGGCTCTTGGGAGTCTTAAGTCTCCATAACCTCATTAGGAATTCACACCCAAGCATTAGCTTAGAGTGTCTCAGCACATCTATTCTAATCAATTTGGTTCTCATTCCTACTGTCCGTTTACAGTGACAGAATATGCTCAGGAAAGAAATTTTTTTTTGCTAAGTTCCCTAGTTCTCACTTATTCTGGTATAATCATGTACTGCCAACTTCTATTTTTGAACATCCAACTAACAGACTTGAGTGTGTCTATGTCCAAAATAATATTTGGCCTTTTTCTCAGTATGGTCTAACTTTTTTCTCTATTAACAAAGCATCTATTTGTCTTATGTATATGTTTTCTTTAAAAAAATATTTATGTGTGTGTGTATGTATGTATGTGTGTGTGTGTGTGAGAGAGAGAGAGAGAGGGAGAGAGAGAGAGAGAGAGAGAGTGTAACATGAGCATGCACATACTCTTGAAGGTCAGAGGGCATTAGATGCCCTGCACCTGGAGTTACAAGTGGTTCAAAAAGTCATCTGCTCCTAGGAACTGAACCCAGATTCTCCACAAAGCAGTAAATACTCTTATCTATTGAGCCAAGTCTCTAGCTCCTTATGCGTTATTTCTGAAACTGAACACACAAAATATTTATCACTATTTTACCTTTAGCAGACACTGTTTGATCTCTCCAGAAGAACTGCAATCCCCTAGAGGACTCCACCTGGATTTTCTCATTCCTTCTCTTTGTGTGTGCCACAGCTGTTTAGTGAACACTTGTCAAGTTGACCTAACTTACACTTGTAGAAAAGCAACAATTCCCCTGTTCACTGATGTTCCAAGACGCATTTTTCTTACTATCTCAGTTGGCGCCTGTTCTTAGGGTCTAAGTTGACATCATTCACCACTGTCACGTCCTAAGAATATCACTGTTATGTGTTTTTTTTTTTAATTACAGACACATGACTTCTTTAACCTGTCTGGGGAAGTCGCATGTAATATTTTTCAAAAGTATCCATAAAATCTAAGGGAGGAGAGGGTGAGGGAAAGAAAATCCTACCAAGAGACAGTCCTCATTGTCGTAGGGCTCCCAAATCACATCTTTGAGGGTGGGTGGGGACACCTTGCATCCAAAATGGTTGACATTTGGGCAGCGGCTTCCATTATCAACCAGGGAACTGGCACAGCGTTTACCCAGCTACTAATGATGGTGTTTTCATCCTACGATGCCATGCTATTTATCTGGACTTCCACACATTAAAATGTCTAAACTGGAATCCTTAGGAATAGATGTGGATCAAGAAAATGTCACGTCCACAGTGAAGACTCGTGTCCTCAGAACACTAAAGGGCCCCATTAGAGATTGTTTCCCTTCATTTAACATTCACATTTTTGGCACAGCGTGGGACTTAATAGTGCCATTGTTATAACAAATGTGGTTAGAATGTTTGCTGAGTTCATTACACTACTTTCAAAACTGATGACTAGGCAGGGAGCTCCACTTGTCCTCCACCTAACAAAGGTGTCGTTCCTGGTGGATTGGCATTGCCTGAGCACTTTGTGATCAAGTTACAGAATGGTCTTCTTGAAGGTTCTAGACATAGAAGGTTCTAGACATAGAAGGTTCTAGACATAGACACCCATATTGAGATGGCAGGTATTCTGATTAATTTGATGCAGTTCTAGGTAAGTGAGTATATGCCCTGTCATTAAGAGGACTGCTTTAGGTTGGACACAATGACCCACACCTTTAATCTCATCACTCAAGAGACAGAAACGAGTAAATTTGTGTAGAGCTCTAGGCCAGCCTGTTCTACAGAGTTCTAGCCTAGCCAGGGCTACAAAGTGAGATCCTGTAGTTTTAAAAAAGCAGAAAGGGTGCTGTCTTAAACAAAAATTTATTTTTGTTTTTAAAATGTGTGTGTATGTGTGCATGTATGTGTGCTCATGCGTGTGTGTGTGTGTGTGTGTGTGTTTGTGTGTGTGTGTGATGTGTGAGTGTATGCATGTGGGTGCAAGTATTTTTATTACTGTTAGAAGGTAGGAGATGGGAAAAAAAGAGGGAAATATCAATAGGCTCAAGAAAGATCTAGAAGGCATGGGCAGAAGATTTAATTGCTTAAAGAAAAGAAAGAAGCACAAATGGGAATAGACTAGACCAGAGCATTCATGGCTCAGATTTGTAATACATTAAGTGCTTTTTGCTTCTTCCTTCCTTTCCTTCTTCCTTCCTTTCCTTCTTCTCTTTCTTTCTTCTTTCTTTCTTCTCTTTCTTTTCTTTCTTTCTTTCTTTCTTTCTTTCTTTCTTTCTTTCTTTCTTTCTTCCTTTCTTTCTTTTTCTTTTCCTTACTTCTTTTTTTAATACAGTAGCTAAATAAAATAAAGGCATGTGTGTAGGTCTCCTCTCAGACTGGTCAGTGACTGGTGGAAGAGTCCAGCTGCTCAGATGGCAGAATCATTTCAGCGGGAGGGGAGACAGTAAATTTGAGGGTGAGGAATAGTGACTGCGATGCAAGCTCCGTTGTTTTTTTCTTCCCGGAGAAACAAGATTCATAGCTACTGCACATGGTTCTTCCTATATTCCAGAGATAGGAAGGATGACAACAGCCCCCAGATCTGGCCATAAGTCACAGATGGTAGCTGCTGGGGAAATGGCACTGGGGTTTCATAGCCTCTGTGTAGTATCTGAAGACGAGGCTCTTATTCCCTATGTCCAGTAGTTAAATGAATGGAGAACCACAGAAACAGTGGTGGCTAGCTCTAGTACCCAAAGCATGCCACTAAGACCTGGTGGGCAACCTACTAAGAAAAACAACCTAAGAAAAAGTTATCCTGAAAAAGCAGGGTTTCCTTTTCAACTGAAGAACATTTAGCTCCCTTGTCTCCTTTTCTTACAGAGAATGTGACTAGGTTTATAAGGATTTCCATGCCCAACTTGATGATACTATATACAACCTATTCCCTGAAACTCATAGCAGCCTACTTGGTTCAGTCTCCAGACCATTGACAGTGGGTTATAAGAATAGTTAACAATTCTTGCCACAATCCCCACTCTTTGTTTTTTGTACATATCAGAGTCTTCCTCCATATCTGTAAGTCTTTGTGGTTATTGTTTGTATCTGTATATTGTTCTGTTGGTTTCTAGTCAATATGCCTGGGGTTTGTGCATGCCAAGTCTGTTGTGCAGCCTAGCGCTGGTACTGGGGACACCACTACCCTCAGTTGACCTCTGACCCAACATTCTATTTTTGCAGACAACTTGGAAATTGGATGAGTTTTCACTTGAAAACTCAGAAAAAATATCTAGATTCTGAGTCTGAATTGTAAACTTATCACCCCCCCACCCTGGAGGAGTTCAACCATAAAAGCAAAAATATTACTTTTCTTTGATGGGCGAAACTTGTGATTCTGTAAGCTGAGGGAGTGGTAATTCTATGATGAGAAGGCTTAAGCCTTTGTTTACTGTACTTCTGGGGCACATATGGTTGTTACAACCTAATGAGAGGGAATGGCTTTTACAAACATTCAACTAATATTAAGTATAAAGATTTAAAATAACCTAGATTTTTGATATGGGAACTGATGCCAAAATTTAATAAAAAGCCTGCTTCTAAGGAAACAAATAGAGTTAACTGTCTTTCCCCATATCTCCTCCCTGATTCCTTTTTTTCCTCCCCTTCCCCTTCCATCCCTCCTTAATTATCCCAATTCAATCTCTTCCTTTCTCTGTGACTAAATATTATATTCCTCCTTCCTAGGGAGATCCCACTCTACCTGCTGGTCCCTCCCTCTATACCTGACCTCTGTGATTATACAGATGGTAGCAGTTATTGAATGCTTAAAAGCTAACACCCACAAGCAACAGATGGCCAATACAAAACAAACTCAATGGTGGTTTTGTAGATGTTTTGCCTCATATTGCTTAGTTTGGGCCATTTTTATTGTCTTGCTGGAATTTTCCTTATATATGGTGGTTCATAAGTTTGTGAGTGTGCATGTGTGTGTGTGTGTGTGTGTGTGTGTGTGTGTGTGTTTTGTTTTGTTTTGTTTTGTTTTGTTTTGTTTTGTTTTTTGAGACAGGGTTACTTGGTATTGCCCTGGCTGTCCTGGAACTTACTCTGTAGACCAAGCTGGCCTCGAGCTCAGAAATCTTCCTGCCTCTGCCTCCCAAGTGCTGAGATTAAAGGTGTGCGCCAAGACTGCCTGTCTAAGTTTGTGGGTTTTTATGGATTCGGGAGTTCTCTGTGTGTGCATATTTGTTGTAGTTTTTCTTTTTTGATTATTGTTAGTTTTGTTTGCTTGTTCATTTGTTTACCAGTTTGTTTTTTAAAAAGAGAAAGAAAAAAAGAAAGAAAGAAAGAAAGAAAGGAAGGAAGGAAGGAAGGAAGGAAGGAAAGAAAGAAAGAAAGAAAGAAAGAAAGAAAGAAAGAAAGAAAGAAAGAAAGAAAGAAAGGGCATGGAGTTGGGTGAGTGAGGAAATAGGATGGATCTGGAAGGAGTTGGGAGGCAGGAAACCATGATCAGAATATATTGTATGAAAAAAATTAATGATAAAAACGCCAGAATGGACTCTCTAAGCATAAAATGCCATGTTTGAAGCATCAAGTTTGATACTGTTTGGAAAGTTTCCCAAATCCCCCACTCAATTCATCTCCATGTGCACTCATTATGCGAAATGAGAGCTGTCTCTCTGGCATGGAATCAGGCTTCGTCTTCTTCATGGTTGACATGCTTATATAACATTAACTTCGTGAAATGACTATGTAAGTCATGACAATTTCTGTTTTTAATGGCTTGTGCTGATGTTTTTTAAGAGCTCACAGGGATGGTGCAAGGATAAAGGAGCTATTTGTCTCATCAGAAAGCATGACTCAGCAGAGTACCATGGGAAGTTCATGGTCTTAAGAGAAAAAAAAAAATTGAATCTAATCTGGGTAGTTCTCCATGCCTCTCTCCCTGCCTCTGTCTAGTTTCATACCCTCAGAAAAGTTTCTTTATTTCTCAGAGCCTTTACTTCCTTACTGTGCCAACAAACACAAGTGGACTTAACTAGAAAGCTATAAAGATTAAATATGAACCAATAAGCAAAGCAGCTAGATGCTCAATAAATTGTCTCTCTGTCCTCTAGCTAGCATGGCTCTTAGCAAAATTCCTAGACTTCAAAAGGCAAGGATCTGATAACTTAGTAAAAACAGCCATCCATAAATGGTCAAAAGTCCTTAAAGTAGCAAATATTGAAATATGCAGAACATATTGTAGTCCCTTTCTGGAGATGTATCTGCTTCCTTATTTGCCATTGCCCTTGGCACCATGCAGTAGTGGTTTTTATGTCTGTGTTTCGTGTATGGACCACCAGTCCTTCTCTTGTTCGTATGGATGGGATAGAGTAAAGGTATAGAGGATATAAGAGGGGACAGACTGCAGCTGCCTTTTGTAGTCACACGGTACAAAGATGAGTCTATCCAACAGTTCCCCACATCTCTGTCTCCCTGAGGAGTTGCTAAAATTATCTAATTGCCTGATCTACTGACTTTCTGTTCAGCAATTTGGGATACTTAGACTGATGTGCATTTTTCTCTCCCTCAGTGAAACAGATACAGGCCAGATTAGACCAGATTAAAAGTAGATAAGGCAGGTTTATTAGGAGGCAGCTCTCCGGAGGGTTCACTGATTTCACAGGAAGAAGTCAGTGAAGTTGCATATCCAGGCTACAGTACTGGGGTTTCATAGAGCTTAGTCGAGGAGTGATAACTTGCTTGTGTTTTGTGGAATCCTAGGAGCTGGAATTGTGTCGATACATGGTCAAAAACTAAGCCCCTGGATGGGCACTCATGGGTGGGTTGCTAGAAACTCAGAGACAAGGAGCGATGACATGTGAGCCCAGAGTTTTCTCCAAGTGGTCAGGGGAGTTTTCTTTCTGTGGGATGGGTTGGGGTAATGAAGGCAGATGGGATTTGCTACCTTGTGTGGGATATGAGCAGAGGTTCCAACTAACATGGACCTGGAGGTTATTCACTGGCTTCCTGTGGCCACATCCACACTGCAATTGAGCCACCAAAGCTTGGTAAGATGTCCACTGCCTACAGTCATATTTATTGACTTTTCTCGATATGGTCCTGCTTCTTAGTCCATTTAGCCCTGGGTTGTACAACTGAGCAGCATTTGTCTTTTTGAAAGCCCTGTAGTAACATGTATTAGATGACCATTTTGTGACAGTAGGGCTTAAACATTATTAAACCTTCCTTGGTCCTAGACTGTTTGTAATCAGCCTTTAAAGATCTGGAGGAGACTAGAATTTTCAGGAGCCCTACAGGTCACCAAATACCTTCCTTTCTGTAGGAGAAGCTGTACAGTCTCAGTGACATACACTATGGCGATGGTTAAAGCCCCAAGGATGCCTTCCTGGCTCCTAAAACCCAACTCTAATCTGCTTGTCTCAAATCTCAGGCTGGATAAAGATTTACTGTGGGATAATGCACAGAAATTTCTGAGTAGGCTGTATTTTTTTTCTTTCCTCTAACCACATGCTGAAATGTTATATTCATTCAATTTCTGCAATGGGGATGTATCATTGCCTAAAATGAAACAGAGAAGAAAAGGGACAAAATTTAGAACACTTTTTGTGCTGGCTAGTTTTATGTCAACTTGACACAAGCTAGAGTTGCTGGACAATAGAAAGCCTCTATTGAGAAAATGCCTCAGTAATGCATCAGACTTATAGGCCGGCCAGTAGGGAATTTTTTCAATTACTGATTGATAGGGGAGGGCTCAGCCCATTGTGGGCAGACCCATCCATGTACTGGTTGTTCTAGGTTCTATAGAAATCAGGCTGAGCAAGTCAGTAAGCAGCACCCCTCCATGTTCTCTACAACAGCTCCTGCCTCCAGGTTCCTCTCCCATTTGAGTGCTTGCCCTGGCTTCCTTCAAAGGAAGACTACAGTGTCAAAATGTAAGCCTCTCCAACTAGCTTTTTGGCCATAAGGTTTCATTATAGCAGTAGAAACCCTGACTAAGACCCTAACTATGCTGAACTCTCCAGGTGGCTAATATCGGGATATGCGTAGTGGCCTCTGCTTTCCACAGAACTGAAGCTCCCATTCACTTAGGAATACAGATCTATAAATCAGCCTAAGGAGCCTTGGTGCAGAACTCTGTCTCATCTTCTCTGCCTGTTGTGTGTGCTTCTCCCTGCCTTAATTTCCCACGTGCCTTACACGGGCCTCACCTGACAGCACTGCCGCTCCCACAAATCTAATAATGTGAGTTTGCAGTTTCAACCCACAAGGGTAGATATGAGAAAAAGACCAAGAAAATAGCTTTTGATCATTTAGTTACTTCAGCCAGAATAAGTGAACCAGGGATTCCCAGCACAGAGGACATCTAAACTACCCTGCCTTTAGGTAATTCCAGGCTAATAGACTGTGCCCGTTGTTATAGTCTCTTCTTGGGCACACAGGAAATTCTGCACAGCAGAGAACATGCCCGTTTTTCAATCCATGGCCCAGTATCTTTCACTATGTTGACGACTTACTGTCTATTACCTCCACTACGATAATAAGGCTCCAGACTTGCCAGTGGTTTCAGCAGGAATATTTGAAAGCTTTGTGCTAACACTTAACTTCTGAGATGAAAAGGGATAAGGACATGCACACTGATGCTTTTCTCCCGTCATTCTTCACTCTCAGCTCCCAACTCGGAACAGACAGAAGCAAGGACTCAGATCTGGCCAGGAATTTCTACCCTCAGAGCACAGCCCGGTGGGTCAAGTGTGTAGCAAGGAGATATTTACAAAGTGAAAATAAGGGAAAGCAAAAGCAAGGATAATGCAAAACAAAAACAAACAAACAAGCAATGGAAGTATGAAACTAATGGCACTAGATAGCAGCATAGAACTGGGTTGATAAAAACAAAAGGGAGACATGACAATAGGGGATCCAAACATGGTTCAATGAGGTGGCCCTGGGTCTGGAACTGAATTAAGCGAAGCCTGCCAGTGCTCACATGTTAGTATCAGAACGGAATAGTGTCAGAGTGCCAGACTTGGAGTCCCAGCATGCAAAACCAGGTTCCTCCAGCAAATAGTTCAGCTTCCTCAGATATAGTGGGTAAGATAGTTGTTCCTAACTGTGAGGATCAGTATGAGGAATAAATATGTTTAAAATATTCAGCATAACACCCAGCCCTCACTAATTATATATGAGATAGTCATCATGCGGGAGCTTTTAATGGGCCTCCATGGGTGAGTAGATAGGAGATAAGGGAAGGCAATTTGGGTACTAACTTCCTTTTATATTAACAACGTGAGAGGAAGAAAAAGATGGTGTGCGTTTATGAAAGAAATTATTCCTGGTTAAGATAAGGCTGAAAAGAATCAACTCATTTGAGCATCTCATTGACTCATGAACTAGAAACCAGAAACCACACCTTGGAGTGACTGTTGCTTCTGCTTACGTATGCAAAGATGGGAGATGGCCTGTGGACAAAGATCACTGGCAGCTCACATACTGTGTCTCCCTCATTCATTCCCAGTGTTCAGAGTCTCCAGGTTCAGCTTTCTATCTACCATTCCTGAGACTTCCTTAAAATATTTCACAGGGTTTCTAGAGGACCATGTGCTCTAGATGTGTGAGATGCTAATCAAAAAAGTTCATGCTGAAAGACCCATGTCCATGAAGTAAGAAAATATCTGTTCCTCTCCCCTGCAGGGACCTTCTGTATCCTTAGAAGGAGATCTTGATGATGCTTATTAGTTTGGGATTGAGGTGTTAGCTGTAAAGAGAACAAATATCAATCAGTGGGAATCAAAAGATGCACATGGTAAGAGAAGGGGTAGAAGTGAAAACCTGAAAGGCATTCCTGTGTCTGAGTGAAAACAGAGTTTAACCATGGTATCCTTGAGCCGACTTGACTCCAGAAAGACGCCAAGAAATGCACTTCTCTTCTGGCCACTTGACTTGAAATTTGGTTCTTGTGTCTCTCCCTTTTCATTTTATCTAAAACAGCAGAAGGGACACAGCCTTCGCCAAGTTTCCGCCAACATCTCACAAATGTTCGTGGGATAAATGCCCATGAGCTCTCTGACCCTAAGCTCATTAGGCTAAAAGCTAGTCTGCTTGATTCATGTTTTATTCCATTGCAATCAGAGGTGGCTTTCTCCTTAATTCTTCTCTCCATTATAATGTATTCTCTTCAAAATAAATGTTTAGAGGGTTATGACTATGACCCCATAATAAAGGGATTGCCAATATGTGTTAATTAGACCCCTGGAATTGTGAAAAATAAAGGTTCGAACCAATCTTCTCATAATGACTTCAATGTCATACTTTAGAAAACTGGTCCTAATCATCCTAATCACAAGAAGGCAATCTTGGATCATCAGGTGAGATGTTACTGAGGGGAAGTAACACTGACTGGAAAGACCAGACTGTCAGTCAAGAAAAACAGGGTATCCAGTCTCTCATGGAATAAAATTAACAGCTGTCTGATATAACATAGGCATCTACTTCTCTATCTAATAAGTCTCTTGAGTGAGTCAGGCTAACTCAACTTGGGACAAAAACTAAAATAAAGTAACTGGTTTAAAAACAAGTAACTTCTCCTCGCTGTCTTCTCTTTTCCACCCATATCTATCCCCTGCTATTTTCGTGGTGGAACAAACAACAAAATAATAGTATCGTCTATGCAGACAGCATTCATGGGATAACATTCATATACATTAGCAATCAAATGATCCATCTAAAAGCCAGTTTGTGTGGTTTTGCATGGCTTTAGTAATTAGTAATGCTCTGGGGAAAACTAAAGTCTGATCAACATAAAGATTTTCTTTTGTTCACTGAAAAGACAGGATCAATAACTTTGCAAATTGAGAATCTCGAGAAGTGATTGCACAGCTCCCCAATAAACAGCAATTTACTAACCAAGAGAGAAAGCACCCTAAATACAAATGATCACCACATTCGCAGATCAGCATTTATTTCCTTGAAAACCATGCATATGATAAGAACTGCAAGACAGCTCATGAGGCAGCATGCAGCTCTTAAAGGAAGCCTACAGGACCAAATCCAACAGGCAGGTCATATGCCAAAACGATCCAGCTGTAGCAGACAGGAGAAAGGCCAAATGGCAATAACTGGCAATACCAAGAATGGTAACACATTATAAACTCAATGGTAACAAAGAGCCCATGTGCTGTTCTCAAGCATTTCTCTGCTTTCTGCTTTCTCAGACAGCTAATGCCCAGTCGTGTAACTAGGGTATGCATTCTAACTTTCTTTTAATAAAGGTGAAACATCTTGTTTTAAAAATACATTCATAATGAGACATTGTTTACCACTCTTAATTTAAAAGCGTAAAATGGTGTTCATCATTTGTGGTCTACTGACTGAGATAGTAACTAGCCCAGGTGGTGATAGTAGAATAGTAAAAGTAACTAGGTAGAGTGATGTTGGAGAAGGAAAATGGTACCAACAGAACACAAAGCAGAGACAGACAAAAGCAGCCGAGGTTATTTATGCTCACAGATTGCGTATTGAACCTAATGAGGTAATAAGAGGCTCAGAAAACTAAGATGAGGTCTCAACTCCAGTGACTGAGAAAACATGTTAAATCTAAAATAACCTTACCCAACAAATAGTTATGTGTATGCTACACAACACAAATTGAATCTTTGAGCCTCACAAATTATTAGCATAGTTTTCCACATTCAAACATATGCATTGGCATGTCTTTCTTTCCTACTCTGCAATTCACTTGGTTTAGTAATAATTAACCCCACAAAGACTTAGAGCAGATTGTTTGAAGAGTCTCTGGGCTGCTTTGCTTTAGCGTTGACTTATAAGAGAAAGTAAATTATAAAACTTACACAACAACCAGTCAGATGACCGGGACCTGGAGTGGGGGCTGAGTGGTTAAGAGCACACACTACTCTTGCAGAGGGCCTGGGTTGAGTTCCCAGCATCCATTTCAGGCAGATCAGAACTAACTGTAACTCCAGTACCAGGGCATCCAATGTCTTCTCCTAGATTCTGTGTGTCTGTTGTCAAGCATGCATACACACACACACACACACACACACACACACACACACACACACACACACACACACAATTGAAAATTAATATTTAAAAAATGACATTAATTCTCAGTGAGAGTTTCCAGGCGAGAATGGTGACTGATCAAATCAAATGATACCACATAGAAAACTTTGGACTTAAAGTCAGTATGTAGAGCAAATCTCAGGGACACAGCTGCAAACAGTTCATAGCAGTACACATGTGGAGCACTGGAGTGGGGGCCCAGTACGGTGATAGCTTTGCTAGGCATGTGCAAGTTCCTGAGCTCGTTAGTGCTTCATTAAAAACATCAAATAGTAAATGCAGATACATGCACACTTACACAAACGTTGTATACCTTATAGCTTTTATGTTGCTGTGTGATAAGCTAAGCGTTATTCTTAGCAGAGGCTATCTTATATTTAAAGATTCTTTAATGTGCACAGAGTTAAGAGATGCACCACTCATAACTTACCCATAAATTCATCACTTGCTGCAATATCCATTTATCAGCTAGACTCTGCTATCAACAGTGCGCTAGAGGCAGCTCAGGCTGCACATAACTTTAAGGGTGTGAGATCAATATACATTTCCTCCCTGGCTTCTATTCCTGGGTTTCCTTGGCTAGGCTGTGGTGCTCGGTTGCATGTACTGCATGCACAATGCATGCTGAGCATGCCTGGAAGAATCTGCAATGCAGATAAGTGAGAAGCATCGCCCTTAATTTGCATATTGAGCCAGCACAGTAAGAGATTTGTCAGACATCAGAGCTTTTACAGATCCCAAGCCTCCCCTGTGCCACCCCTCCTCCATTTTTTGTTTGTTTTTTTTTTTGTTTGTTTTTGTTTTTTTTAAATATTAGGTTGATTTTATTCCTGCAACTACATTTGTAGCAATAAAAATATATCCTTAGCTATGCCAATGAAATGTGAGATGTGAGTAGTGGATTTCTCCAAATGACTGAAGCTTATGGGAGAAGGGAAAGCAGCGGGCCAGAAGTTGCTTTGGCAGAACAGGCAGGGAGCTTAAACAGCAAACTCCAAGGAGGACGCAGACAATTAGATTTTGTCTGTCACTTCCTGCAGGGAAGCATTAGACCACCTTCCCTCCACAGCTTGAGTGGAGAACACGTTGTTCTGCCATTTCTTCGGGCTCTTTCGTAGGCTGACCGTGATATGATTCCTCAGACTCCTGTCCTGAACGGAATGTAAACGACTCTTGTGAGTAACAGCAGAAAGAATTTATTGACTGCCTCTCAAGCTGAAAGCACACGCAACCCGCTGCTTCATAGTATGCGTTTAGATTCCCCAGCTTATTAAAGCTAAGGTAGGTTGTGCCGGACGATGAGCCTTTTCTCAATGGGCTCGTCTCTCCTGATATTTCAGCAGCTTAAAATTTATACGCAGAGCTTTGCATGCGCACTTTGGTGCCCACGGCCGTTCTTAACTTACCCAAAGGGACAGCACAAATTGAATTATTTGTGGAGGCGGGGAAGCCTGTCCCACAAGTCAGCCTCACAAGGAAAAACATTTATTTACTGAACATTTGGAACAGTTACCAAGAGATGCAAGACAATCTGTTTTCAAGAACCTCACAACATGAGAAGGTAAAATATTTATAGAAACAAATTACTGAATTTAAAAAAAACAAAAACAAAAAAAAAAACAAAAACAAAAAAACAAACAAAAAAGCCAATGATTTGTGCAATGGCAGGAAGCCAGAACCTCATTGAGGATACTGTCCTCACAGGAATGAGAGTGCACTGCTGGGTGGCTTATTCCTCTAATTTCCAGCCTCATAAAATGCACAGGTTGTGCTAGATGGTCTATAGACTTTGTCCCAGTCTATGGGAACAATATGTAGGTGGGTACATCTACTCTTAAATTCAGACACTCACTACGTGCCTTCTCTGTGACAGTTTAAGGACAAGAAGAGACAATGGCCACAAAAAGTTATTTCAATACATCTGCTCTCTGTTAGGTATTAAAGGCTCAAAGGCCAAGGAATGCCATGTAATTCCTTTCCAATTTCTTTAAAAATGAAATGAAGTTCTATGAGTAGGGTCTACATAAAAAGAGAAACAAGTTTGTTCTTTCTAAATTTAAGTCAGCTTATTTATTTTCTCCACAATATGGATAAGTCAAGCTGCAAACTATAGCCTGGCAACACCTGGCTGAAGATGTCGCTTTATCACTTGGGTATGCAACCTGGTTCCCATGGTAACTCTTAGTGGCAGGGATGAGGTATGGGGGGGATGAAGTATGGCAAGAATGAGGTATGGAAGGTACACGGGGGCCAAAGGGGCTGCCTTGCAGCTGCTGACGGTGACTTGGATAGGAGTATTGGCCTGCTTCAGTCTCCTCTGTAGTCTACTCTCCCATGGGATATGAGCAGTAATTTTACTTGGAATGTTATGAGACAAACTTTTAGATTAATAAAAAGTTCACATAGTTAACAAGTATTCCCTTCCTATGTCATGTCCCTTATCCACACAGCTCATAAGAAATCTAAGTTTCTTAAATCGAGCCCAGAGATACTTCAGCCACATAATCAACCTTTAGGATTCTTGAGGAGAGTTCATTTGCCAAGCTTACATTCCCACTTCCAAGTTGGACGAACACAGCCTAACTCTGCATATTCACTCAGAGTTCTCTGTCTAAAAACTGTGAGGCAGCCAGAATTTAGTGCCGTGTTCCCTAGACTCCACTGGCTGACCCTTCCTGGCCCAGGAACCGCAAAGTTCCATGGCAGAGATGACTTGAGTCTACATATCCTGCTTCAGACCCTTGCAGCATAAACATCGTAGCAAAGGGCACAGGAGCACACAGCATGGTAAACCTCATCAGTCCTCCCACTAGCAAGTTCACTCCATGGGTCCAAGTTATGTTAAGAGCTTCCCCCACGAAGGGACCTGGAAGAAGGAAGAGACAGAGGAACTGCAGCAATGAGTAAATGGTACATTTAGCAAACATCAGTATAAACTACAGTCTGCATCAGATGATGTTGTTACAGTGTGAATGTGAACAGTTCTCTATGGGCTCATCTATTGGGTATAGATTTCCCGGATCATGGTATTATTTTCTGAGGTGGCAGAAACTTTGGGAGATGTAGCCTAGCTGAAGGAGGCTGATAAGTCTCCCCTGTATACATAGACTTGCTGTCACCTGTAACTAAAAGCTACTCTTCCATAAATACCTCAAAGTTATATAAAATTAAAGTTAATTGTCTCTTCTCCTGATCTTCTACTTTAAGAACAAGTTTTGTTTGTTTGTTCATTTGTTTGTTTGTTTGTTTTTCTGGACATTAGCAATTTGGCTTTTAGAACAGTATACACTGTTAAACATTATTCATCAATCCCTGTTCATATTGTTATGAAATAAGTCTCATGCTTAAATTGAACATACAGACTTTTCAAGATCTCACAGGATACTGCTGCTGGCCAGAGTAAACGTTTTATAAACTTTACCAGTGGATGGAAATCATCAATCCCCAGCTGCTTTGGCCTGTTGGCTTTAGATTAATAAAAAGTTCACATAGTTAACAAGTATTCCCTTCCTATGTCATGTCCCTTATCCACACAGCTCATAAGAAATCTATGTTCCTTAAATGGAGCCCAGAGATACTTCAGCCACATAATCAACCTTTAGGATTCTTGAGGAGAGTGCCCTTTGCTACGATGTTTATGCTGCAAGGGTCTGGAGCAGGATATGTAGACTCAAGTCATCTCTGCCATGGAACTTTGCGGTTCCTGGGCCAGGAAGGGTCAGCCAGTGGAGTCTAGGGAACACGGCACTAAATTCTGGCTGCCTCACAGTTTTTAGACAGAGAACTTTGAGTGAATATGTAGAGTTAGTCTTAACACACACACACACACACACACACACACACACACACAATGCAAATGGAAAGCATATGCACGCACACTCATACTCAAGAGCAGGGCAGGACAAACACAACATGCTAAAGCTATGCTATCCTGCAGGAGGGATCTAGTGGGAATGATACATTTACTTCACCTTGATGCCCTCTTTGAGGGCAATCAACCTTTTAAAATATTAAAGTTGCCCAGCTCTTACTGAGGATCAAACTAAAGCCAGGATGGCATAAAAACTTAGGGAAGGGAAACTGTGTTCTTCCCAGGGTGATGCAAGTCTTCTGGGTGTAAGAGCCATGTGCTAACTGAAGGCGCTGCGTTTTACTTACTTTTCTAATGCTATGATAAGACACAGGATCAAGGCAGCCTATAGAGAAAGAGTTTGTTTGGGGCTTACTGGAGGGAGTTAGAGACCATGACCATAATGGCAGAGAGCATGCCAGTGGGCAAATAGATATGGTACTGGAAAAGCAGGAGGACCTCAATTCAGATGTCCAACATCCGTGTAAAAGCTGGGCAGTGATAAGTCAAAGGCAAAGGGATCTCTGAGGTTTGCTGATTATAAAGCCTAGCCTGAAAATCCAGCTCCAAAACAAATAATAGAAGGTAGTGTCAACCTCTGACCTGCACACACACACACACACACACACACACACACACACACACACACACAATGCAAATGGAAAGCATATGCACGCACACTCATACTCAAGAGCAGGGCAGGACAAACACAACATGCTAAAGCTATGCTATCCTGCAGGAGGGATCTAGTGGGAATGATACATTTACTTCACCTTGATGCCCTCTTTGAGGGCAATCAACCTTTTAAAATATTAAAGTTGCCCAGCTCTTACTGAGGATCAAACTAAAGCCAGGATGGCATAAAAACTTAGGGAAGGGAAACTGTGTTCTTCCCAGGGTGATGCAAGTCTTCTGGGTGTAAGAGCCATGTGCTAACTGAAGGCGCTGCGTTTTACTTACTTTTCTAATGCTATGATAAGACACAGGATCAAGGCAGCCTATAGAGAAAGAGTTTGTTTGGGGCTTACTGGAGGGAGTTAGAGACCATGACCATAATGGCAGAGAGCATGCCAGTGGGCAAATAGATATGGTACTGGAAAAGCAGGAGGACCTCAATTCAGATGTCCAACATCCGTGTAAAAGCTGGGCAGTGATAAGTCAAAGGCAAAGGGATCTCTGAGGTTTGCTGATTATAAAGCCTAGCCTGAAAATCCAGCTCCAAAACAAATAATAGAAGGTAGTGTCAACCTCTGACCTGCACACACACACACACACACACACACACACACACACACACACAATGCAAATGGAAAGCATATGCACGCACACTCATACTCAAGAGCAGGGCAGGACAAACACAACATGCTAAAGCTATGCTATCCTGCAGGAGGGATCTAGTGGGAATGATACATTTACTTCACCTTGATGCCCTCTTTGAGGGCAACCAACCTTTTAAAATATTAAAGTTGCCCAGCTTCACACAGTGCAAGTAGTAACATGGGTAGCAAATGAGAGAGCACCCAGATACCATGGGGTGGCGTTATTTAGATAGGGCAATGGTGAAAAATATAATCTCGAGGGAAAAAATCAAATTCTGATGATTTGGGATAAGATACAAGGAATTTGAAATTTTTAAAGAAGTGTCTCCAGTAATTATTGTCTAGTACGCTTGAAGAACATCATGATAATGTGTTCAAAGGCAAAGGGCCAAGAATTTGAGGGTAGAGTTAGCAGACAGGCCATTATTCACTGCATAGATTCATGTCATTGGGAAGGAGCTTGAACCCAAGCTATAACTTAATATTCTCTCTTACCCATTTTACAAGCAGTATGGTTCGTTTGTTTTAATCGGAAGGATGCTTCTGTCTGTGAGGGTTCCCTTCTTTGTTGTAAATCCCCTAGTGATGCTGCCAATGGATATCTCAAAAGAACCAAATACTAATCTCCTAGGAGCAAAACAAATGGAAAACAAGCAGAGGGTTGTGCGTATGGAGAGAAATTGTGAACAAACTGTGAAATGAACCACATGAGGAAGCTGACTCATTCTACCAGTGATATTGATCCATTGAAGCCAAAACAAAATCTGAAGGCCACTTAGTTAAAAAGACAGGATGTTTTGTGCTAGGAAGGGTTATGTAACACTGACTATCTCTGAGATGGTCAATGAGAACTTAATCCTTCCTTGGAGACAGCAAGCCATGAATACACCTTAGTCACTAGCCAGGCCCCTTAATTATGTTCCTCTCTACATTCCAGATGCTTAATATCTTCAGCATTTGAGAGTAAACTGACGAATACTAATGATCCCTGTGTAACTCTATACATTTCATATAAGGAAGTAGTGGTGGCTCAGCAAATAGGACAACAACAACTCATACATACCTGGTGGTTACCACAAAATTACATAAATGAATAAGTATACATGTCATAATGTAAATTCATCTGAATTAGGATATGAAATATGTTCTAGGACACCAGAAAGGAATATATAGGATGAAGGTTTTCAAATGGACTGGAGATACACCCCAGTTTGTACTGTGTGTCTAGAACTCACACAAACAGACCTATATTTGATCCCCAGAAGGGAATAAATGGGTCATAGAGGTTACAGACCCACAATCCCAGCCTTCTACATGGAGGCAGGAAGATCAGAATATTCCCAGGCTAGTTCAAGTCCAGTCTAGAATAGAAAGCCTGTGCCAAAATGTAAATATTTTAAAATGTGTTGAGCCGGGCGTGGTGGCGCACGCCTTTAATCCCAGCACTTGGGAGGCAGAGGCAGGTGGATTTCTGAGGCCAGACTGGTCTATAAAGTTTAACAACTGTGGCTTTTTACATTGATTTTAACTAATACTTTAGAGATTCCCTAATAGACAAGGGCAATACTTCTATGATTCATTCATTCTTATTATGGTAACATAATGCATTCTCAAAGGCTTGAAGATAGAGCAACAATGTCACAGTGCGCATATGGGTAAGGAATGCTTTCTGGGGCCGCTTAGCCATTTCACATTCAACTGAAGTACCACTTGAGACTCTCAGTAACTTTGAGGAGAGCTCTTGTATTTCCAACAAGTAACCTGAATTATTCATCATAACTATATTTAAGCAGCTTGAAGGTTCCCAACTGCTTGGGAAAACAGTTTTCCCAGAGGATTATGTTCTTATATTATAGGAAGTATAGGGGATGTGGCATGTGTCCATCACTACAACATTAAATTTAGCATCCGTGCAGACTCCCTTAGTTAAAACTCATCTCCAAAAACCTGACCAAGAAAAATGATGTTTCAGAAGAGTACTGTTTTCTTTTTTTAAAATATCAACAAATAGTAGCAGTGAAAATAAAGGCAGGTCATCTCTTACAGACAGAAAGTCCTGAGTCTGGTTCTCAGATTCACCATTCAATACCTGTCTATAGCACTTGCATAGCTTCTTGAGCCATCAAATGTCTGCAAAAGATCCAGCAGCAGTTTTTATCTTCAATGTGAGTCATCATTAGGACAGGCATTAGAACCATCCATGGTGTCCCACAGGTACTATTTATTGGAATAAATCTAATAGAGTAGGAAGCTCGTAAGAGGAGATTTTAAGGGGAGAAGTTGAACTACAGACACAAAAAGCATGAAAGGACAGAGATACGTGATAGAACCATTCATAGTCCCCACTATAAGTGGACCATTAAGAAAACAAAAAAGAAGACACTCTTTTGACTAAGATAGCAAAGGCAGACTGGAGGCAGACCATACTGAAAGCAGACTGGCCTGTCCCAGGAAATTTCTCAGGCAGTGAAAATTAAGCATAAAATATAATTGACTCAATATTTTCAAGGCAAACAATGCTTCAGAAAAGACAGGTAGGGTATTGTCACGGGCTTTGTTCTTTATAAGAATCTCTGTGTGTGTGTGTGTGTGTGTGTGTGTGTGTTGGTTTTTTGTTTGGTTGTTTTGTTTTGTTTTGTTTTGTTTTTTAGGAAATGAGGCATGGGAATTTGAGATCACAGAGTGACAAAGAATAGAAGAAGAAAGGCAGAGCATACAGGTTCTTAAAATCCTTGCAGCTATTGGCGATAGATTAAATAGCCTAGACAACTTCCATGTCCCTCACAACAAACTGACATCGTATGACTCAGCATGAGTACTGGCCGTTATAGGTAGACAGGGGATTCTGGTTTTTGAAAATCTATATTTTCAAAGTCTATTTATATGTGTTTTCTCATTAGCATACTACCGTCCTTGCCTTTTGTGTTCTACTGCACATACACACATAAGCACGCATTATATTATTGAGATCATGGAAGGATACTTGTTAAGTACTGAAAGAAAACAACCAAAAATCCTTTCTGTGGCACATAATGTATGCTCTCTCCGATGAGTGGAGCTGGTATCACAGGAGAGTTGAGTAGCTAAACTTTAATGATGGTCACAAAATATGATTAAAAAAATCTTCCAATGAAGTGCCTTCAAAATCTGCTGGGACCTAGTTAAGAGGAACACACTTGGTATTCAGTCTGCATAGGAGGACAAATTTCTACAATATGCAGTTACTTCCACATTACTGGAATGTGCCTACTACACATCTTTGTTCCTAACTTTATGATTTCAATTTTTTTATTCTGGTTTTGAATGAAGATTATTGTGTAAGCTTTAATGCCCCTGTAGCCAGTATTCACCCCTGATAGGAATCTATGAACACTATCTCTTAAGTGTCTTTGTAGCTAAGGGTTAAATGGCATCAAATGATGTTCACGAACTCCATGAAACAATCATATTACCTAGAACAATGAAGACAGCAGAAATATACATAGAATCAAGACTCTTCCACCCACAGCACAGTATATAATAGTTTTCAGGCAAGAACCCTATCTAACCACACTAGCAAATAAATAAAGTACAATATAGGTCACCTTTACAAGGTTCATACAGTTAGACCAACAGAGTATTTGTACATAAGTACAAATAGTATTTATGAGGTCTAGGAATTCAGAAGATCCAAACTTCTTCTGTACAAACTGCCTGTCACTAGGCCATATTACACAGAGCAATGAAACAAACCCAAGTGTGTTTATTCATTTCATGTTAAAGGATGCTTTGACAATTTGACCTAGAGCAGTTCTGACCTAGGCAGTGTTTCAAACAAAGAGCTCATCCTTGCTCTCAGTTGCCAAATGTGCCTTGAATCTATAGAGACCAAGTAGGTAACCACATCTCCCCACTGAGTAATTAGTATTAACGTGTTGCAAAATTGTCTTGTCTTTATGTTTATGAAACTTTATTTTTCCCAAAGCAAAAGTACTATTAAAGCTAAGCATGCACAGATGCACAAACTACAACACCAATCCCTGGATAAGTAACCTACTAGTTAGCTAAACCCTGGCTAAGTAGCTAGTAATTAGAACCCTTGGTAAAACGAGACAAAGAAAGTGGTCACATAATCCATATCCACTCCACCTCAGCTGAATGGCATCCTGAACTTGCTCAAGCTCTTTCCAGCCTTCAGTTATTCTCTATTGACTATAGGCTCACATCACCAGGCATTGGTGGGGTTGAATGTGAGATTATCTGTGAGGTCACTGTAATATACAATAAGTGACAACTGCTGCTTTATTCCGATTACAAGTGCTTACTGCACTCCAGATTACATTGTGACTATCCCCATAAATGTCAGTGCTGACATCTCTGCTATTGTAAAACAAGAATGAGCATTAACAACAACAACAGCAAAAAATAATAATTACTGTAATTGTTATGCTATAGTACGATGCTATTATGATTGAAGTACAAAATCCAAACATTGCATCTGACAGGTAAGTGTGATGTGAACAGGTGGAGAAGAAAGAAGCAAGAGGAAAAGCTTGTCACCCACTGTAGAACCTTTATCATCTTAGGAAGGTGCACTTGAGGTTATATCAGTATCAACTAGGAGCAAGAAGCATGTGATGACCCAAGAGAGGACAGGTTTGTTCATTTTCCTGGGTACAAGAGAGTGGGAACTGACTGAGAGATTGTCTTTATTCTCCCTTGACAACTTAATTAAGTTCCCTAATTATTCACAGTCACTAAGCCCTGCATTTTCAGCTCTGCCTCCTCTTGGATTGGATGCTTTTCCACTCCGATAACTAGTTAGAAAAGTTAGCTGATCTAAATGCTGTCTCCCCAAAGCAAAGAACCACTTTATTCATTTATAGTGCCACATAGGAATTCAAATATTCAAGGTGTACAGCATGATGTTCTGATATGCATGTAAGCTGTAAAATGGCTTCCACAATCAAACTAATATAATTTCTTATATGTACTTAACTGTATACAAACTTTTCTAAAACTATAGTAAGGCAATTTAAGAACTGTAACTATATTGCAATATATATATAATATATAAAAATCATAGCCACAATGCCATAAATTAAGCCTCCATAATTTTTCCATCTTATAAATGCAAATCCCTTTGAATAGCATCTCCCTATTTCCCTCATAAACATTTCTACACAATATCATTTGACTGTTCCCTGGTATTTGCCTTTCCATGATTCTATGTATAAGTGAGATGGTAGAGTGTTCTCCTTTTCTCTGTGTCTAACTTATGGTACATTGCACATCACCCTCTATATATATATCTGTCTTGTCACAAAGTACAGGAGCTCCTTCCTCTTCAAGACAGAGAATATTAGAATATCAGAAGTGGTTTGCTTCAAAATGGGTTCTCAGTAAAATGTTGTGGTTGTTGGGTCCCTTGTCCGTGTCCTGACCAGATCTACCACAAGCACTACACCAAGTTTCTTCTTAGTTGGCTCTCCCACTCTTCAGGAGTCACTGGATAATGATCCTTTCATGTTGTTTCTATCTCTTTATCATTGAAGACAGTAAACAATGTATAAGGGTTCAACCTTACCCACCACCAGTTCTTACAATCAAAATAACCACTCTCTAACTGGCTGTCTTAGTCAGGGTTTCTATTCCTGCACAAACATCGTGACCAAGAAGCAGTTGGGGAGGAAAGGGTTTATTTGGCTTACACTTCCATACTGCTGTTCATCACCAAAGGAAGTCAGGACTGGAACTCAAGCAGGTCAGAAAGCAGGAGCTGATGCAGAAGACATGAAGGGATGTTCTTTACTGGCTTGCCTCCCCTGGCTTGCTCAGCCTGCTCTCTTATAGAACCAAGACTACCAGCCCAGAGATGGTCCCACCCACAAGGGGCTTTCCCCCTTGATCACTAATTGAGAAAATGCCTTACAGTTGGATCTCATGGAGACATTTCCTCAACTGAAGCTCCTTCCTCTGTGATAACTCCAGCTGTGTCAAGTTGACACAAAACTAGCCAATACACTGGCAAATGATAGACAATTCATGGGAAAGATAACTGATTGCTCAAAGACCCTCATATTGTCCAACAACCTAGGAAACTACAGTCTATCTAGGGCCTTTCCATAACCTCCCACTGACTTTTTTCTTGCCAGACTGTGATGCTTGTCTGCTGCATCCAGTACAGTCACATACTTCCTTCCTATAACTACAGCTTTCTAAGATCCTAGGAAATTATTCTGTGATCACCTTCATAGTCACACTGTCTAATGAAGCATCACATGACCTGACATGGCTGTTCTGGGATTGTGCAGAGACCACATTCTTTTTCTTTTAATATCATGTGTGTCCATGATGCGGAGGCATGTGTGAAGGTCAGAGATGCTTCTCTCTTTCCATCATGTGGGCTCCAGGAATCTAACTCAGGTTACAAGGCTTATGTGGCAAACAGCTATACCCACTGATCCATCTGGTCGACCCTTCCTTCAACATTTATTGTGTCGGTTATACCTGGGAAAGTGGCTTCATTGCACAGTCAAATGACTAGTTCATGTGTTCTTAGAACCAAACTCTTCAGAGTACCTTTTCCCCCCCCTCCAACTTGTTCCCTGTGTTCTGGGCAGCAAATCCTTTTTACAAATTTAGGAAGCATGCTGAGTCAGACACGAAGAGTGCTCACAATATTATTCCAAGTGCAAATGTTATACTCCCCTTAGCAAGGGTCAGCTGCTGTTGTCTGTGGACTATGGCAATATATTCTTTAGAATATCTACAAACCAATATCCCTGAAATCTAAGCTAAGAACAATTAATTCTTAGTTTCCGTGAATGTGAAACTAACTAGCTCTACAAATTCCTGCCTATCTTCCGGGCTGTATTAAAGAATTTGTGAAGTCATAAATCATGGTACAAAGTGAGGGATTATTTATATCATGATTGAAATGTTTGTTCTTCCTCCTTTGGTCTTTTAATTCAGTTAATGCTGCCAACTCAGAAAAGGAACCTTCTCGTTGAGGATTGATAGACATCATCAGGATATGCAAATGAGCCCACTCAGCCTTGAGAACCTAATCCTTTAGTCATAATGATTGTGGTCTCCATTCAATCTAAGTTAAGTACACTACTGGCAAGGTAACAGAACATGGACTTTTCAAAATGATGGGAAGCAAGGCACGCTGCCCTCGAGTTGCTTACATTGTAACTGGTACAAGATTAATGAAGAAGATCACCACTTTACAAGAATATAGAATCTTGATGGATGATCTAAGTGAAATGACATGTCAAACAGTGAAGAAAAAAGCTTAAAAAATGGCAGTAGCTTCAGTAAAGAAACATTAGAATGCTTTAGGAAATTTTAAAGAATTGAGAGATGTTGGTGAATTGCAAAAAGTACACTGGATATTTTAGCTAAGGTGCAGTCTGTCTTTGTAGTAACTCATTAGCTTAAAACAAGCCTCTCAGACAAGGGATGAGAGCTACACTTACCTGGGGAGGAATATGGGTAGGTATACTTATTTAGAATGTAGTTATAATCTATATTAATTCTTATTTTTTGAGAGAATTCCATAAATTAGCTTACTGTCACTAGCAGGATAAACCACAGCCCATTAATGAAGGAAGGGGCACCGTGAAGTGACTATTGAAATAACCTCCCAGGCTCATCAGAATCTTATCGAATAAGTGAAAATCTATTTGAATTGATCTAAAACAAACAAACAAACAAACAAAAAAACCCTATGGATTCTATTAAAACCCAGCTAAGAAGCTGATAGTTTAAGGAGAAGCTGGAAATTGAAAAATAAGAAAGCTTTGGAAGAGTTATCACCTTGTCTCCTCTAGGGTACATGGCTTATTAATCTCGGAGACTCAAAGAAGCAGAACTGAATGGAGGCCTTTTATCTTTAGCCCTCCTGAATGATAGGTAGCCACCCTTCCTTTGCTCTGCTAAGCAAGCCAATGAAATCAGCTACAAATCACTGCACCAACACTTCCTAGATAGCACTGGTGGCTCATCAACAAGCTCATGTTTAAATGTGATACCAAAGTTCTTTTCCTCTTCCTACCACTTTCCATGTGCATTTGTTTTTCTTACTTTGTCCCAAGCTATTTCAGCATCTGATATTTCTTTCTTTTCTACACCATTGTTTTATGCAGAGAGCCTCTGCTTCCATAACTCCTTAGCTTCACTCTAAAACAAACAAACAAACAAACAAACAAACAAAAAATCACATAAGATTACAAAGGCCTAACCAGAATAACAACCTGGTTTTAAAATCATATCAATGTTTCAATGAAAGAGATAAGAACTTTGCATAAAGTCAATTCTTGTTGCCTGCCGACCTTCACATTCACCCTAACCATGCTTGTGTGGGAGAAATAATATCTTAAGAGTTATGTGCATATTACAATATGTAACTGTATTTAGGTACATGTTTGCTCAGCCTCTAATTAGAAAGGATACAAAACAAATTCTTCATTGACAGATATGCATATAAGAGGAAACATAATTAAGATTACAAAGGAAGAGTCACTATTCGTCATTCAAGAATGTCTAGATTCATGCAAGATTGTAGGGAATTGGTGCTAGAAGTTAGGAAATATGAGGAAGCTTACATACTGTGCTGAACAAACATAATCAAAGGAAGCATCAAACTACACAATTTTCAACTTTCAAGCCATAGCCAACCCTTAGAGTGAACACCAGAGAACAAATACAAAGGAAAGGGATGCTGTACTAATGGCCAACCCTGACAAATATCAGCTCATCTGATGACGTGATATGTCCAAGATAAGTGGATGCTACTCATCTCATTTTGTAGATAAGAAAGTTAAAGTCTAGAGATATTAAGGGATATATTTAAAGTCACTCAAGCAGTAAATGCAAGCCAAAGCTGTTATTTATTTTTTGTAACTGATAGAAAATCTGCTCTTGTAAGAAAAAAAAACTTATTGAAGATTTGGCAATATCTTTCTTTCTGTATACACTGGTGCTACTATTTTTCAAAGCAAAAAATCTCCAAAGGTAGAAATTGGTGACACTAAATACCAGCAACAGAATAACTCTTGCTTTAACATTGGAAATATACAGTGGGACTCTGGAGGAATGAGTGCTGGCTTCTCACTGTTCTCTTTTTGGTCTGTCTTCTGTTTGCAAAAGACGTTACAAATACAAAACATTAATACTAAACATAAAGGGGGAGGGGTGGTGTTCAGATGGATGTAATAGAATTTCTCCATTCTGAAGTAACTTTATCAGTTTAACATTACCCCCACCCATCTACAATACTTTCCTGTAAGTTACTTAGAAGATGAATCCCAAAATTCTCATTGGCAAGATCCAGGCTTGTTTTTCTGCAATGGGAAGCATTGACAAGAGATTAGAGAAAGTAGAGAAGATAGAAAAACTCCCATTTTTTCCCCACAAAAGCCCATAGGTAGGTGTCTAACACTCGCATAGGCTTCAGGCATTCTGAACATCATGCCAAGGTAAACAAGATCAGCTGCAGATTTTTATCTTCTCATCTTTTGAGAGTTAATGTGCTTTTCCTGATCACAGTCTTCTAGACTTTCCAGTGTCCCATAAGCACCTTATTTCCCTAAGTTAACTTCTGCCTATAAATATTAAAAGTGGCTATTTATGTAACCAAAAACATTGCAACATGTCCAGTAAATGTTCATTATCAGAAAGACTTACACTAACACAGACTTACATGGAGGGTGGTTAGAAAGTTAGATACCAGTTCAGTTAGATACTGAAGACAGACTTGCAGCACTGTGAAGTAAAAAGTGCTTCGTAAGGACTGATATGAAACTGTATAAGGACGGATATGAAATTGTATGTTTGATCTCTCTAAAAATTGTTTCTTTCCTTTTGTTGCATTAAGTGATTTAAGTTCACAATAGCCTGGGCTTGGACAAAACAGAGTCTGATGAAATCATGTGGAATATGATAAATGCTTTGGCTTGCAAAGGTAGAATCTCAAAAAGTCAGAGCTATTAGAGAAAAGGTGATATGTATTCTGGGCCCTACAAAAGAAGCCATCTTGCAATTCCTACAGCTGACAAGAACAGGAACGTGACAGAGAGGCTGTGAGAATTAGGGGTAAGGAGGCTTCCTTGCCAGGGATACATAAAATGGCACCCACGAGGGGACTAATGCACATGTGCTGTGATTTCACTAATGCATGCAACAGTGGTCTACCAATGGCCAGTAGTTTTTAAAGAATATTCTGGCATCTGATTTGCATAAAGTCACAAGTACAACTGGTATGACTCTGCTGAGTATAACAGTGTCAAATCTTGCACAGTTCATGTCACTGGGAATTCCATCAAGAGGTGGCTTAGGCATGAACAATCTGTAAGGTTTTTTAATCCCACCAGGTATTTTTTAAATGGAAAATTCTAGAAGGATCACACTTTTATCTAAAATCCTGGGCTCTTCTAAAGGGAGATTATCTGATAATGTATAATGAATATAATCTTTCTACTCTGCATACATATACATCAAAATGCCAAAATGACAGAGGCAGCTGGATGAACGCTGGGGTAGGTCTGTGTCTGCTCTGGGAGCATCAGATAGGCGTGAGTTTAAGACTTCACATTTAATAGTCTTGTTTTTTGCCTTCTGGTCATTGTTTTTGCCTGTTAACACTTCCCTCTGTGGGTAAGATAATTATGCTCCTTTATGCTTTTGTGTTCCAACATCTGCAAATCTAGAACTTCATGTGTTTCAATATAATGGCTCCTCTAAAGCCTGTGGCACTGGATCTGCCTTGTGTTCGAAGCCACATCACATATTAACACATTAGTTAGAATTTTCTATGGCAATTCTTCCCTTTAAACTCCATAAGAAAACACGCAGAATGTATTTATTATTAGTAAAACATAACTGAAATTGCCAGAGTCTAGGGAATTTTTAAGAATTTATAAGATTCAGAACTAATTGTTTTTAAAGTCTTGAAGGACATTTACATTTACATTTGCTTTTATATCATTTGCATAGCTTCAAGTATTAGTCAGCATTTTTGTGTACAATTATACGCATACGCTTTATTGGTACTAATTCTTTATAGTATCCCTAATTAGAACAAAGCAGTTTTGACTCGCTTCCTTTAGTCAGCAGTTTGTGTTTTAATTTCTGTCCATGTCAGTAAGGTTATCCCCACAAGGCAAAGGAAATGTATTTCTTAAAAGGTTTGATTTAGTGAATTACATGGTGTCTGGAGTGACTGTCCTCTGAGACCAGCCACCACCATCTTGAACAGTTCAGCTGTCCTCCTTACAAAGGATACGCCCAGCTGGGATCGTTGGAGGTCTATGAGCATCCACTACAGAAGGGTGAAGTAGAGCTTGAGTATGCAGCTGCCCTCAACCACCTGACAATGTGGTTAGTGGAAGATTCAGGACTCTCCATCCATGTAGCTACAGCGAAACCCTTGTCCACACCTGTAAAGGCTGTTCTAGTATAGCCTCTTAAGGAAGAAGTACTTTACTTCCCTTGCAAGTAAAGGCTAACCTATGCTCTCTAAAGAAGCCCAAGAAACTCTTAGTTCCCCAAAGTAAACTTGGATAGATGGTGGTGTTGTTGAGACCTTAAGAGAAGAGGCAGATGTGAACATCCCCCTGGAAATGAGTTTTATCGGCACATGGGTAATCAGGAAGTAAGTTAGGACCAGTTATGTATGACTATGTCTTAATCAGGGAACACAGTGCTCCTGAGTCATAAATGGAACAGTAGTTATATCACTTATCTCATATGGGTGAGACTTTCTGCAAGACAAAGGGCAAGATTGCTTGCCTGGAAAACACACACACACACACACACGAGCGCGTGCAACTTTCAGCTACAAAAAATAAATAACAAAGTAAAACAAACAAAAAAGCAAAAAAAAAAAAAAAAAAAAACCCACCACCAACAAAAAAAACATGTTCCTTTCTCTAAAGAAAAGAAAAATAGATGAGGCAGGAAGGACTTTCAATAAAGACTATGTAGCTACTTGAGTTGTAAATGAGCTATACAACTTTCTTAGCTTCTGTATTCTGCCAGCACCTATGGCTCTAGCCAGCATGCTTACAGCATGTGTAAGCAGGCATGTGACCCAATAAGCACAGTGGTAGCTGTGCCCCCATGGCTCCATGCAGAAAGGCTGCAAGGCCTCTTCTTAGGCCTGAGAAGCATGGAGACAAGATGAGTCCCAGAAGCCATGTGTCTAACCCCAGGTTAACTACATACCCATTCTTCAGCCTTGGCATCTTCTAACACTTGGAGCTAGAAATTTCTGCCTTCTTAACGTTGTAATCAAAACAAAAAGGACCTTTAAGATTAGATGGTCTTATAATCAATAAGGTTATATAATCAATATAGCCATATACTATTGTCTCAATGATTTATGTAAGGGTGTGGATTACTCCAGCATTATGACAGATTAAAGGAAAATAACAATTGACGGGCTAGCTAGCTATTCAGCAAAGCTGCTCTTTATTTTTTGGGCTCATGGAAGTCCTGTTTTCCCAGTCTCTTTTCTATTACAAATAGCCATTTGTCTACACTCCAACATGAGAGACATGATGTTGGGTATTTCTAGTTATGGGTAAGACACCTCCCTGAGCAGGTCCTCCAAAGAATTTCTTCATGCATGAGATGAATGCAGACATCAAGAATCTACAAGAAAGCTGAACCACAGTTATAAGAAAACATATCCACACATGGCCCATTAGGGAGCACACGTGCTAATCTTGGAATGGTGGAATGCTATAGAAATGATATCATGATCAACTTATCTTTAACCAATGAAAGCTGGGCCTTATCTTTTATATAATGTAGTACCCAAGTGAAAAATAGGAATAGAAAAAGTTAAGTGTCAAAAGAAATTACTCCCGAAAGCAGACTGCCAGTCACAAAAGAACACCATCAAAATGTCTTTGGTAATTATTCTTATTTCAGAGTTTTGATGATCAACAAGACGCTTAGGAGTTTGTAGAAAATGTAGTGTTCTCTCAGTCTTCCCAGGAGTGACGAGCAAGTTGATTTCTACTTTCTCTACTCCAGTGATGTCTTCTTTCACTGGAGTTCAATCACTCTTATAAAAATCATGTTCTCTAAATTAGCCATGCATCTCTCAAATATGTATACAGGTATACATATGCACATACATATATAAGTTTAGCTAAATATGAAATACTACATGTACTGTTGACGTCAATATCAAATCTACAGTCATAAGCCTTAAAGGTCTTCTGAATCCCTTAGCTGCTAAACAGACTGTGTTTTCCTTGCGTCAAATATTGCTCAGACGTAACCTCGTTTCCTCTCCATCTCAAAATGTTTTGTTTTCCTCACTTTGAAAAACTTTTGTGTGAGAATTAAAATTGTAAACATTATAAATCTCCTCCACTTTGCTGCCAAGTAGAGGAAATGTAAATAAATATTATAGCATTTAAACACCCATTTGTAATTTCAAGTAAGTGGAAATAAAGTCAACTGGGAGCTCCAAGGGCAGATTTTTGTAGACAGAAAAAAAAAAAAATCCTTATTCAAGTGACATACACTGAAGCTTGACCTAAAGTGTGTACAGGTAAAGGCCGGAGGCAGATAGGAAGTACTATGTCTTGGGATGTAAGTTGTACCCAAACTCACAGGTGGACACGGAACAATAGGCTCAGATAAGCCATGTCATGGCACAGAGGCTTACCATGTCATGCAAAAGGTCCCTATCATGCAGGTAAATCTGAACTTCTCATCCTGTCCATTTTCTAGAAAATGCCTTTGTGAGAAAAATATGTCATCTCCTGGGAATTTTCATCCCAAATTTTAATTTGTAGCCTCATGGCTTTTAAGGCTTCTGTGGAATGATTTGAATGGTTCCTTAGTCATTAAGTTGCAATTAAAAGTTGCCCAAACACAAATGCTATAATCCAGAAACTCAACACTCAAAAACATGGCACCCAAAGGCAAGGTGATATCAGGAGAAGTTAAAGCTGGTACAGGATTAGATCCAAACAGAGCAGAAGCTTTGGCTGGTGATTCATAACACAAAGAGCACACAGCAAGCATAGAAGGCAAATATGAAATAGAAGAAGTTTCTACTGTACTATTAAAGTTACAGAGGCTATTTTTATGTATTTATGCTTAAAGTATGAGAGTTAATTTCCAAAAGCTTATAATAGAATTTATAGGAAGTCTTATTTTTGGAGATCAAATTCATCCCACTGAATCCATATGAATCTTCCTTCACAAAGCTCACTGGTATTATATATCTATATACATGTATATTATCATATATAAATATATTACACATGTTCTTATATTTATGTAGGCATATAAACATAATATACTAAATGAGCATTCTCTCAAACCTATGCCAAAAACTAGAACAATAGTTCCAGTCTTTACCTATCAAAAAATCCTCTTAACTAAGATACAAAATATATTTTATTTCAAATTCATCAGCATCTCCCAGATTTACTTGTAATCCCTCAAATCATGAGATAGACACTAGAACTTTCCCTCTTGTGGGCTTCAAAACAATTTTGCTCCTTAGTTTTGAAAAATGAGATTTCTGTTTATGTGGGTGATTGTATGCCATTGAGTGTTTGTCATGTTGGAATGAAGATGCTGTGTGTGTGTGTGTGTGTGTGAGAGAGAGAGAGAGAGAGAGAGAGAGAGAGAGAGAGAGAGAGAGAGAGAGAGAGAGAAATCTGAGGGTCCATTTATTTCAAGATAAATATTAAGCATTCATAAATACTGAGTAAAAGCCAACTAAGACACAGTCATGACAATACTTTTAAGGAAACTATATACAACAGAAATGAAAAAAATTGATTATGTATATTTTATGTATCTGTATATCCTAGAAACATTGCAAAGAGTGAACACCTCAGTAATTTTTTTGTTCAGTATTTCTTATTTAATATTCAAGGAAAAATAGACCATGGCACACAGAGTAAGCAGAAAAACAATTGCCCTCTTACAAAATCATTATTCCCTGTTCATTTCATTCCTTATATAACTCTTTGTAATGATGTTTCCATTGATCACTTTAGTACCAGCAACTAGTCAACAAACTTTAATAGGTCTCGCGTCACGCATGTATATTAAGCATGCATGTGCTTGCTGCTTAAAAGGTATGAAATTAAACAAAGGTAATAACTGAATCCAGCATTCCTCAAACTTATGTAATAAAGGGAATCTGCTGGCCTCAGCTGGATCAAACATGTGATCCAAAAGTGATTACTTCTAGCAAACTCTCAGGCAATTCAGAATGGGAAACTGGAAAACAGATTCGGACTAAGTGCCCAACTCTCCTGTGCATGAGTTGGTCATTAATTAATGTGTTCAAGCTGGGCATGCTTACGTGCTGGACATAACAAGAAAATAAGGCACACTTCCAGCCTTACAAATGCATATAATAAAACATGTGAAAGGCTTGCCTGAAAGTACATGCACCATGCAGTGAGAAGACAAGGGGAGCAACTGTGGGTTCTGCTGAAAGGGTTAGGTGAAATCTATTCCTAGCCTCATACAAAGAAACCCATCAGCCAAATCTCAGAAGGGTAGGGGCTTGCTAAGTCACCCGGCAAAGGAGTGGCAGATTGATAAGAGGAATTAGGACTGGTACTCATATGCTAAATGGATTGGCTGGCTAGACTATTGGAGGATGGATAGTTTTGGAAATTATTTAAGAAGTAATGAAGGGCAATCAAACTGAAGTAAAGTCAATTATACAGAGAAGACAAGATATGGTATATGGTAAAAGAGAGATTGGATAGGCCTAGTAATTGGATGTAGACTGGGAGGCAATGGAGTAGGTAGTTCACATTATAAGAATGGATCAAATTTGTGGTGAGGAAAAGAATTTAGCATATGTTGTTGGCATATGCAATAATGTCTGGGTTTGGTGGTTGTTTATGGAATGGATCCCTGGGTGGGGCAGTCTCTGGATGGTCATTCCTTCAGTCTCAGCTCTAAACTTTGTCTCTGTAACTGCTTCCATGGGTGTTTTGTTCCCCATTCTAAGAAGAATCGAAGTGTTCACACTTTGGTCTTCCTTCTTGAGTCTCATGTGTTTTGCAAATTGTGTCTTAGGTATTCTAAGTTTCTGGACTAATATCCACTTATCAGTGAGTGCATATCATGTGTGTTCTTTTGTGATTGGGTTTTCTCACTCAGGATGATATCCTCCAGATCCATCCATTTGTCTAAGAATTTCATAAATTCATTCTTTTTAATAACTGAGTAGTACTCCATTGTATAAATGTACTATATTTTCTGTATCCATTCCTCTGTTGAGGAACATCTGGGTTCTTTCCAGCTTCTGGCTATTATAAATAAGGCTGCTATGAACATAGTAGAGCATGTCCCTTATTACAAGTTGGATCATCTTTTGGGTACATTCCCAGGAGTGGTATTGCTGGATCTATGTTCAATTTTCTGAGGAACCACCAAACTGATTTCCAGAGTGGTTGTACCAGCTTGCAATACCACCAGCAATGGAGGAGTGTTCCTCTTTCTCCACATCCTTGTCAGCAGCTGCTGTCACCTGATTTTTTTTCAAGCAGATTTCTGCATTTATTGCATAGATCGGATTGAAATGGCTTTGAGTTTGAGTCTTTTGAGAAGAGCTATTAACTCTCTTCAGAGTCACATAAAATTTAAGATTTGCATGTACTCACAATTTATGTCTGTCTTGTTTTTGTCTGTTTTTTTGTTTTGCTTTGTTTTGTTTTTGTTTGCTTTTTGTTTGTTTTTTAATTAGGTATTTATTTCATTTACATTTCCAATGCTATCCCAAAAGTCCCCCACCCACCCACTCCCACTTCTTGGCCCTGGCGTTCCCCTGTACTGAGGCATATAAAGTTTGCAAGTCCAATGGGCCTCTTCCCACTGATGGCCGACTAGGCCATCTTCTGATACATATGCAGCTAGAGACATGAGCTCTAGGGGCTACTGGGTAGTTCATATTGTTGTTCCACCTATAGGGTTGCAGATCCCTTTAGCTCCTTGGGTACTTTCTCTAGCTCCTCCATTGGGGGGCCTGTGATCTTAGCCATTCTGACTGGTGTGAGAACAGGACCCTGATATAGCTGTCTCCTGTGCGGCTCTGCCAGAGCCTGGCAAATACAAAAGTGGATGCTCACAGTCATCTATTGGATGGAACACAAGGTCCCCAGTGAAGGAGCTAAGAGAAAGTACCCAAGGAGCTGAAGGGGTCTGCAATCAAATAGGAGGAACACCAATATGAACTAACCAGTACCCCAAAGCTCGTGTCTCTAGCTGCATATGTAGCAGAGGATGGCCTAGTCGGCCATCAATGGGAGGAGAAGCCCTTGGTCTTGAGAAGATTATATGCCCCAGTATAGGGAAATGCCAGGGCCAGGAAGCAGGAGTGGGTGGGTTTGGGTACAGGGATTTTGGGGAGGGTATAGGGAATTTTCAGAGAGGAAACTAGGAAAGGGGATAGCATTTGAAATGTAAATGAAGAAAATATCTAATAAAAATGTGAAATTTTAAAAATAAAGAATTTAGCATATGCTAAGTTAGGGAATCAGGCAAGAATTTGACAGGTGTATCTGACTGGGACACAGCTGAAGATGTGATCTAAACCTTCAGTAAGAATTTCCATTTAGAGATAGATTCAAAGTCAAGAGATAAATGGTGAATACAGATTTGGGCGCAGTTGCAGGCAGAGAAAGAGTTGCACAATATGGGAGAAAACCGAGGACCCAAGGACAGAATTGTGACCATCCTTGTGTTTCAGGAATCATCAGAGGGGGGAAAATAATCAAAAGTGGAACACAAGGAATGAAATCAGGAGTCATATGATTTTCCCCTTTATGTATTTATTCACTTTACACCTGGATCTAAGCCTCCCTCCCTCCTCTCCTTCCAGTTCCACCCTCACACATCTCTCTTCCCACCCCTTTTCCCCTTCCACTCTAAGAAGGGAAGCCCTCCCCGATGGGTACCAACCCACTGTGGCACATCAAGTCTCAGGCAGGACTAAGTGCATCCTCTCCCACTGAGGCCAGGCAAGGCAGTCCAGCTAGGAGAAAGGGATCCAAAAGAGAGGCAACAGAGTCAGATTCAATCCCTGCTCTGCTTGTGAAGGGGACTCACATGGACCAAGTTTTACATGGGTTCAAGGGATTTGAAGTCTGGCCTTCATGCTTACATGGCAAGCACGGACCTCCTAAGCCTTCTCATAAGCCTCTCTTTCTACGTTCTGGAAGTATAGAGATTCCCTGGACACATTTTAGCAGAGCTGGCAGTTAAGTCTCTTTGAACACTCAATACTTAATTCATCATCTTCCATTCCAAGAAAAGTTAATTCTTTTTCTGATTCCTGATCATTGAAGTGAATGAGCCCCCTTTGCTCTGACCATCACGAAGAGCTCCTTATCATCTAACCTCAATGGCTTTGGTGGGACACACTTTAGAATGTTTACACTGTATTTATCCTGCTATAGTTTGTTAAGTGTATGCAATCTATTTATATGGGCATCTTTGGGGGAAATTTTGGAAATTTCCTCTATTGAACTCTTCAAACCATGCGTTCTAGACTCTTGTTGGGGAGATTTATTTTCACATCTTCTTAAACCTTTTATCTAACCTAATGTCTTTGATACAATACCTCATTCCCCACCCCATGCTTTAATCTTAATATTTTCCAGTTTGCTAATCAAATACTCTGCTGTGCTTAACCTCACCACACTTCATTAACCACAGCTTCATTCAATTCAAGAACTACCTGATTGGTTGTTTTGTGTGGATTCTAAATTTAGGATGATCATCTGAGACCATTTTCCTCTTCCCTTGATCATGTGAAGGCGTCACAGGCATCTCCGAGCCCCTTCCTACTGTCTGTCTTTCACATCTGCTTCCCCTGCTGCATTCTCTCTGCTTTACCTTCTGTCTGTCTAATTGTTCTTACTACACAATGGAGATGGCACAGAAGCAGCACTGGATCTTCCAACCAGAGTAGGGGTCTCCTGTCAGAATAGTACTTGAGAGCCCAGGGAGTCTGTGGGACTGGGGCTAGGCTGCATTTTTAGGGTGTCCTCTGGTGTTTGTTTTCCTCTATTTATAATCTGTGACAATCCCTGAATCTTAATTGAACTCTTGGTATGTCTTTATCTCCTTTATCTTCTGATGGGAAAGAAGTAACCGCTCTCTCCTCTCCTCTCCTCTCCTCTCCTCTCCTCTCCTCTCCTCTCCTCTCCTCTCCTCTCCTCTCCTCTCCTCTCCTCTCCTTCCCCCTTCCCCTCCCTTCCCCTCCCCTTCCTCTTCCCCCTTCCCCTCCCTTCCCCTCCCCTTCCCCTTCCCCCTTCCCCTCCCCTCCCCCTTCCCCTTCCCCCTCCCCCTCCCGCTCCTCTCCTCTCCTGTTACCCTTTCCTTCCCCTTCTCTCTCTGTGTGTCAGAAATGTTTGACTTCTTACCCTACCCATGTGCCCACAAAGAGGTTGTTGAGATCTTGGAGAGAGTTCAGACTGCATTTGAAGTTCTCTTTTCCCTGTTCCCTGCTGCCAGCTTCTCTGGTTTGTTTCCTCCCAGAAGCCTGCTGAGGTTTTTCCCTCTGCTTTGCTGAATCATTCAGCCCAGGCCTGGAGCTTCCTGTGCAGCCCGAGGACACAGCAAGCATCCAGTGGAGAGAGCTGACTGTGCTTTAGATGCCGCGGATCTCCAGTTTGCTATCTTAACCCTGAACAATCAGTACAAGTGTTGCTGGCTTTCCTGACTCCCAGGAGATACATTCAGCCTGGGCCACGTCCAATCCTCAGAGCTCAGAGCAAGCAAGCACACACACACACACACACACACACACACACACACACAGCCAGCAAGTGCCCCAGGGAACGAGAGAGGAGAATCAACAGAAGGCCTCCGATCTGTAGTTTAGTTCACCAGGTCCTGGTTCTTCCCACAGCTCTGAGAAAAAGAACTAATTTGTCTTTGTTGTTCTGGGTACTGCAACAGAGAAACCAGCCTGCCGTGACCTACTAGAAAATGGAAAGACTATTACATATTAATAGCTCAAATTGGTTCTTTAAATTATACTGAGACTAAACCAACTTCCGTGTATTTTCCATTTGCCATTCTAACTTTGAAATCTAGAGAAACACTAACATCTTTTACTCATTATGTGTCTTTCAATATTTGAACAAGTATTCTCCTTGTCTCTCAGTGTAAATAGCAACACTTACTATCTTCATTTTTCATAGTTCAGTCCCCTGCTACACTCATCCCCATCATCACATGGTGACAACTGGCTGACATCCCTCTTATGAAAATATGAACAAATGTCCCAGAAGCTACAGTTAAGCCTAATGAAAGATCAGCAAGAATCATATCAAAGCTAATTCAATGCAAAGAAAGTTATTTGATGAATTCTTTTAAAACCAATGTGTGGGGGGCGTGGGGGGGGAGAAGCACAAGAGAAAATAAACTGTCTGAAATTCATAGAGTGGGATGAAAGTTTCCCAGAGAAAAGAAGGTCATGACAAAATGTTCAGTATGATGACAGGAGCAGTTGAGTTGGTTCGAAGCCTGAGTCTCAAACAGCTTCCGTGTATTCTCCGGACTTGAGTATGTCTTCACATGAGTTACCCTGCATCATCCAAGGAACTTTTGGCCAAGGTCAAAAAATGGAAATGATGATACAGTTTCTTAGTTCAAATACAGATGCTTATTTGGCTCGGCTGCCCCTGGATGTTTAAATTGTCAAAGTAGTGCCAAGCAGCCATTCTTAACTCTTACCATGAAAAAATAACCACAATATTCCTGTTCTTTCCACGAACAAATCTTAATGGTGGCAGAAGAAGGTTAAGCTGTCTATGGCAACATCTTCCCTCTCCCTGCTCTTGTCTCTCCACAGGTCTGATCTCTGTGATATAGACAGTACACTTAGTGAGGACTAACACTCAGGGATGTGATACCAGCAAAAGGGTCCTCTCTCTCTCTCTCTCTCTCTCTCTCTCTCTCTCTCTCTCTCTTCTGTATATCTCTCTCTGTCTCTCTCCCTGACTGTATATCTCTCTGTCTCTGTCTCTGTCTCTGTCTCTTATTCTCGTGTGTGTGTGTGTGTGTGTGTGTGTGTGTGTGTGTGTGTGTGTTTCTCTTGCCCTTTTAAAGATGCTAGCTAATGCAACTAAAGCATGCTTGGACAGGGGAAAGGAGAACGTAGGACATGCTCAACCCATAACACCACCATTTGGTCAAACTTGAAATAGACCCTCCCCTCGAGTTCTGTTTGGCATACAATGGAAGAATACCAAGGAATCTCAAGATTGGCTTAGTTGGATCATCTGAGAATAGTAGTGAAGTAGGAAGACTCATTCCAGGGGTTGAAGTCATACACTAGAACAAAACTGCACCTGCCTGAGATGTAAATGCTCAGAAAAATGCTCACATGTTTCCCTGTTCCCCCTGGAGGAATGTATACAACAGCACCAAATACATTCTTACTACTAATGAGGCTTTTAGAGAGAGAGAACAAGAGAGCCATTATATCTCTCCTTTTAAATGTGTTAAAGATTCTCTTCTTAAATTCAGCTGTACTGGATTACTAGGGATGCCATCGTGATGCAACACGCATGTCTTAGATGACAGAAGCTTACTGCTTTACAATTCTTGAGGCTACATGTTCCAGACCAAGTTATAAATCTAGATTAAGTTAGGGATAGAGTCTGGTTTCTTCTGAGACCACTCAGATAGTAGATCTTCACTATCTGTGTCTTCATATAAGGACCCTGTTTGTTTCTAGACCCCAAACTCTAGTCTATCTTCTTCCTTCCTCCTTCCTCTTCATTTTTAGCTCTTTATGAATTTCATAAAATGTATTTAGGTCATATTCATCCCCTTTCCCCAACTCACCCCATAACTGCCCCCTGCACATAATTTGTGTTATTTTTTGTTTTGTTTTGCAGATATATCTAGTTCAGTCTGTGCCGCCCATATACACGTGTATGTGTGGCCTTCCACTGGGGTACAGCTGGCCTATCAGGGACACACCCACAAAGAGTCCTCTCCTATCAGCTATCAATTGTCAGTAGCTCTTCAGCGAGATTTCTTTCATTTAAAATTTGTGTTTATTACAAACTTTAAGATAGCTTTTAAATGTGTGTGCTTGTGTGTGCTTGTGTGTGTGTGTTTGTGTGTGTTTGTGTGTTTGTGTGTGTGTGTGTGTGTGTGTGTGTGTGTGTGTGTGTGTGTGAAGTGAGTTCATGTGAATTCAGTGGCCTGCAGAAGCCAGAAGAAGGTATCAAAATCTCTGAAGTAGAATTACAGTTGTGAGCTGTCCCGCACGGTTACTAAAAAACAAACTTGAGCCCTCTGCAAGAGCAGGACACACTCTTAAGTGCTGAGCCATCTTCTCCAGACCCAAGAAATGCATTTAAGAATCCATTTAAGCCACACATTTAAGAATCAAGCTACTTAAGAACATTGTCAGTATTGGATGCATTAATTCTAAAAATATGCGGCTCACAACCTCCTTCATTAGGTGCTTAGGAGTACATTCAGCTCCTGAAGTGGCTACTTGAGCTGGGAGAGAGAGGGGGGAGAAGGGATAGAGAGAGAGAGAGAGAGAGAGAGATTCAGAGAGTCAGATCCATTCACAGTTAAATAGAGCAAGGCCCCACAGTTGTTTCTCCCTGGAATTCTTCTATAAATAAGCACCATTTAGAAGTGCCCAATAGATACATGTAAAGATATAATGCTCAGGACACTTAAGATTAGGAAACACACTGAAACCTATTTTACATCAAAGTAGAGAAAGTAGGTTCAAATTTAAAGCAAATATCTTATTTCATCACTAAAGATAAGATCAGAGTAAAGAGCTATGCTGAGATGGGAGATAGTTCTACTTAAGTAATGGTAAGGGGCTGGGCAACAGAGACCACAGCAGACCCGGGCCTGGGCCTTGGCACAGACTGGGCACTGACAGCATTAAGATCAGAAAGAAACAAGAAACACAAATTGGAGCCATGCGTCTCTAACTTCATGACACTACCTAGTTGCGGTTACACCAATGGCTGAGTTCTTCAAAGTCACAACACAGGACTCTGTTCCAGGCCAAGAAATTCCACAGACTCAAGCTGCAGTCAGAGGCAAATGCTATTTACAGTCCAAAGTCTGAGCTGATGCAGAGGGCCCAGTGTTTGGCGGGCACCTTGTAAGTTCTCCGTGTTATTAATCACTTTGGGTGGGAATGGAAGTGTGGGGTCACTGATGGCACGCTTCCCGAGTTGCAAAGGCCAGAACAATGGGGCTAAAAATTAACGCCCTCATTCAGAGCCATCTATTTTTAAAATCCCTGAGAAGCAACACACAGGAAGCTTTTACCACGTTAGCCAGCAAAATCTGAGCTTTCAATCAACAATTTCTTTCACTGAAGGTGTGGAGTGTGGAAGAGATCCAGAAACACAGATGGTGTCTCACATCTGCACATGCAATTTCCTTTTCCTTCATTTTTTATATAAGCCCCTCTTCTTTTCTTAAAAAAAAAAAAATTGATAGAATTTTTCCAGTAGAACGGAGCTAGCAGCGCTTATCGCTTCTGAGAATGTTCCTAACCTCCATCTCTCCATTTTAGCTGCAATCGAGGTCTTTTAGTATATGTAGAAAGATGAGGGAAAGATCTTATAAAGTCCCCTTTATTACATCCTGAATAATTTAATAAGATCTGGTTCCTCCAAAGAGCTAAAACTTTTAAACAGCCTTCCCTCATCCTGATCCCTAAGTTTGTTCAAACTTATTCTTCATAGGTCTTAAGGCCACATTGACTCTAGAAGATTGTGCTATTCATATTGAGGGGACAGTAAGGACGGTGGCTTGCTCAAGGTCACTTAGCTAGTTATGGCAAAGGAGCATGATAAATGAGGAGGAGTATCATAAACCACATTTTACAGGGACGATGAACAGGAAGGCAAATGGGTAACTCTACCTGCAGGAACCATTTCCAGAAACCTGTAAGGATACAAGGCCCTTCTTTTTATAAAGTAAACCAGATATATTTGAGAAGACAGCAAAGACTTACATGAAAAACTATAAGGATGTTACAAAATTCTGGATATGGATACCATGCTTTGAACTAGTGCTTCACTCAGACAAAAGGGAAAAAAATTAACAAATTGAAATTTAAGAATGAAATACTGGGAAACCAGACATAGCCATGGAAATGTGGATAAGAGGGGAAAGTCATAAAATGACAACATAAACTATGAAATGTTTTTAAAGGAGCGGTTGGCTTGCCTTATAAAAACACACACTCTATGGGAATGAAGGGCATTTGTGGGCACGCCATCTCAGCAGTCTGATTGCTCTGACAAAGGCCTTTCTCCTGACCTTCAGAGCCAGACAATCTGCTTCCTGAATATCTCTATTGACTGTATCTTTACCTTTATTTTTTTATATATACCAAACTCTTAGCAAAAGCAAATTCAAGCCGGTTGACCTTGAAATGCATTCTGTTTCAGAGGATGCCCAAACATGAGAGCATTTCTGCATTCTGGGTCCTGAGCATTAATTATCCTTGAGGTGCTCTGTTCATTCACCTCTACTCTATATTTTAAAAATTAATTTAATTATTTACTTTACATCCAGATTGCAGCTTCCCCTCCTCCTTCTCCTCCAAGGCCTTCCCTCTCACATCCTCTCCCTCTATCCCCCCATTTCTTCCTCATAGAAGGGGGGCCTGCCATGGATATCAACCCCCTTGGTCTATCCAGCTGTGATAGGACTAGGTATATCTCCTATTGAGGCTAGACAGAGTAGCCCAATTAGGGGTAAGGGGTCCAAAGGCAGGCTACAGAGTCAGAGACAGCCTCTGTTCTTACAGTTAGGGGTCCCACATGAAGACCAATCTGTGCATCTGTTTACACATGTGTAGATGGCCTAGTTACATCCCATGAGTGCTTTCTGGTGGGTAGCTCAGTCTCTGTGAGCCCCTATGGTCTCCAGTTAGTTGAGTCTGTAGGTTTTCTTATGTTATCCTTGACCTCTCTGGGTCCTTCAATCCTTCCTTCACTCTTCCACAAGAATAGGCAAGGTGGGGGGTTTGTGGAGGGATGGAACTGGGTTGGAGAAGAAGTAGAGAGAAGAACAAAAGGGATCAAGTGTGGAGAGGACAGAGGGAGAGAAAACTGGAATTATGGTGGTGGCATCTCTGGAATGACACAGAAACCTAGGACAATGGAAACTCCTAGGAATCTATGAGGGTGAGCCTAGCTAAGGCTCCTAACAATAGGGGATATGGAACTTGAACTGGTCACCTCCATCTTTAATCCTTTGGTCTCTACCCATCTTATCCCCCTACCCCAAGTCTTCTGAAACCTGCCCAGGCCACTCCTACTTCCATGGCTACTATCACACTGACATTATATCTTTTTTCTCTCCCGGACTCTCCAGTGGTAGCCTAATATCACTGAACACAGATACTCATGCTTAGCGTCTTCTTTTCTCTAGATTGCTAGTTTGTTAGCACAGGTTAATGTCACTCTCCAGCTTAACCACCGCCCCCCCCCATTGGCTAGCTTCCATTTGCTTTAATCAAATTCAAACCATCTAGAGTTATTAAATAGCCTCTGAGGAACTAGGGAACATGACTTTGATCGGTTTACCCTCTTTACCTCTCAAAACCACTGGTGAATTTCCCTCAGATGAGAGCATCGCTCTCAGACTTTTGCTTGACCCAAGAAAGCAAATATGATGTGGAGAACTTCTTCTCCAGAGAGTAAACCCAAGTCCCCAGAAGTCTCCTGTGTATTTGAAGGGCTGCATGTTTATGGTGCCCCTTACTGACCAGTGTACATGTAGTGTCCATGGCTATGAGACAGGGCTGGGCACAGTTGCTCTTTGAGACAAGGGAAGGAAGGACTGGCAAGAGAGGTGACTGAGAAGATAGATGGGTAAGAGGAAGGTCTCTCCTCAGTTAGACAGTCAAGTAGAATCCAGACAATTAATGTGTTATCAATGCAATCCTTAAGCTCAGGGTGATGCTAGCAAGTCACATATGAGGGAGAGTGGGGGCCAGAGCAATACACCAGCAACTCATTTAATGTAGGACCTCCATACAACCATTTGTCAACCATTTGTCTTCCATTAAGAGCTTCTTGAAATCTAGATACAATTTCTAAGATAATCTATTTCATCTAGAACCTACGTCATGAAGTTAAAGCACCAATAACTCATAACACCCAGGGGAGCAAAGCAAAATCTATACTTATACATTTTGGAGGCAAGATTTACACTTCCAATTTTATTTCCTGGATGTTCGTCTGACTATACTGGGGTAGGGATTATAAGGGTGATTTATGGGCACAAGCTGTGTGTAAGAAACTCTACTTTTTGGAAGAATGTTCAGTAGCATCATAAACACACATATCTGTGGCTATGGCTCAGCTTGCTGCCAATACTGCCCTGGGTGTTGAAGGAACATAAACTACAAATCCAAGATCTAGGAGTCATCAAACTAGGTAAAACTTTATGTAAATGTCTAAGGAAGTGTGGGGTGTGGGGGGGGATCCACAAATGTCTCCAGAGGACCAGGTAATACATAGGAAAGATAACTAGTTGTTCTCAGGACCCTGAGATATAATTGGAAGAACAGTCATTAACACACAATAATGCTTAAGACATGCCAGAGAGAGCACAAACACTAAGTTCCTCCAGCTCAGGCAAGGATGGTTACATAACTGTTCAATGTTTTTTTCCTTAAGCCTTCACGCTGTAGATAGAATTGAATGTGCCTCCTGATGAGAAGCAGGGAGCTGTAGCAGAGGGAACATGAGGTAGCCTGGAGGAGGGCCAGCCTTAGGCGCCACATTGCTTTTAGAATGCCCCCTTTCTCTCAGGAAATAAAGTGATACGTGGTTTATAGAAAGCAGCACGTTGTGTTCCAGGTTACAGACAACTTCTTTGGGGTTTGGACCTGAAATTGTAATGTTTGGTTGTTTGTATTACAACATCTATATAGGGGTGGAAAAAGAAGCCTCCACAGGGCAATTTCTACCTTCTATAATGATTTGACTGTTCATAATTTTAAAACAAAGCTGACAATGTATGGAACAAACAGTAAGTCAGGAAGACATGTGGTTCACCGATACTAACCAAAATCTGAAGTGTATAAAGAATTCCCACTTGGGCTGTTTTATTGAGTCTTGACATCAAAACCAACCTGCTAGCATACAGAGATTGTTCTTCTCTAGGAGAGGAACGTTAGGATTTTATTATGTAGCACTCCTATTATAAATGTATGGGTATTCACTCAGTTGACATCATCTTTCTCATCCCTTGGGTGAGCACAGAATGGTGTAGCCAAGCAGGAAGTCGGTATCTTATTCCAGAGTTAACATTCTCGGTGCTTCATATCCACTCAAATGCCTGATGCTGGACCGACATCCTTTCCACTAATCAGCCAACAATTCTGATAATGCACAAATGTTTCTCTCTCCTTCCTTCAGTCTGACAGACAAAGTTATAAATTCGTGAGCACTTCAATCGGATGGCATCTCAAATACAGATTAATGTGGCAATGGTAGTAATTATCGGGGAAACGACTGTTGGCAGAGCATTTAAAAACTACTTAATTCTCTGGGCTTACTTTGGTTATGTACTCAAACAGCAGCGTGGGAATGACAGGAAGAGAAAGCACAGGGGGGGTGTGGGGTGTTTCGATCAGTAGTGATATTACAATCATCTCTTTCATTTACTGGCGATTTACTACTCTAGGAAGCATACATTTATCAACCTCGAACTAACAACAAATCTGGAAGGTGGGGATTGCTACATCCATTGAGCAAACACCAACATTGTGGCTCTCAGGGGTTAGCCTGCCCAAACTCACTCTTCTGTAAGTAATGAAGAGTCATGCTGTGCTTCAAAGCCCACTGCTAATGATTCAACGCATCCTTTCTCTTCTCCTATTTTCTCTGTTCCCACAGCCTATGCACACACCTGTCATCCCTCCTCCATAGGCATATGCTGTAATCTTCCGGGACTCAGCTGAGGTACCACCTCTCTTAAGCCATTCTGACGCCAGCCTAGAAGAACTGAGGGTGTTCCTCAAAACCAAGAGCCATGCTTAGTTATCTTGCAATTTCTAAGTCACAGCCCAGCTCCTAAACCTTAACTCATATTCAGGAAACAGGAGTGCCTGCAGTCTAAACTGGATCCAAAGTGGATTACACGTAAGCCCATTCACCAGAATGGTGTCGCTGAATTTCTGTCAGGTGTCTCAAATACACAAAGATGGCCTTTTAGTGTTGGTCAAGGAATCTTTAAACATTAAAAATAGGATGATTTTCATGCTATACTTCAGTTAGTGTGGCTACCCCCACATTTGCTGTTCCATTCCTCTGTTATATTTATTAATTATCAAATACATGAGCTAGCTTGAATGACTTCTCCCTTGCAGTCCATCTGTGCTTTCTTCTCAATAATGTATTGAAGTCATGAGTGCTGGATTCATTGCCTTAGTGATTCCCAGGGCACGTGCCGTGATTTCACTGCAGCACTGAACAGAAGGAGAGCAAATGGGCGAGGCAGAAAACACTTAATCAATATCACTCCTGGCAGAAGTTTAAAACCCCAAGCCCCCAAGCAGATTTTTGTAAAGGCTGAGATCAAGGCCCCAGTCTTTAGGAATGCATTCACTGTGCTATGAGTTTGAGACCTGCTTTCTTGCATACTAAATTCCCAATGACTCCACAGGCTTCTCAGGGTGATGAAATAACCCCCGTGGCCCAGAGGCAAAGCCCCTGCAAGAATGAGGCTGAGAATGTATGGTTTCCAGGAAGAAGATCTTTACCTCCTAAAGCTATGGAGTTGAAGCAACAGATAAAGTATTCGCTCTAAATTGGTGTGGGGCAGACAATTTTAGACTGTCAGTGTCAAAGGGTATCTAAAGATTATACATCAGACCTGGGACTGGTGGGGTATGCTTGGAGCTGGATGGATCCAGAGGATAGACCATAAAGTTATGAGCAGAGAGATTGATGAGCAGGAGTCACTGACTACATCAACTGATGCTGAACCAGGCAGGCGTTTCTACTGCAGTTGTGTGCTCAGTCATAAGCCACCTGTGTGCTCTGACAATAAAACAGATGCTTGCCCAAGGGTCAGGGAGGGCAAGTGTGATCAGGGGACTACTAAAAAGCCTGCATTGTACTTAAAGACTTCTGCATTATTAAACATCATGAAGTCTGAATCCCCCTAGATCCCATGAGTCTAATTTACTATAGATGGAGTCTTGCTTTCTTCAAAACCATGTAATTTGAATAATCGAAGATGGACTTAAGATGCAGTTTCTACACCATAACATACAAAAGAAACTGTCTCTGCCCCTTCATTGAACACATGTGTGAATGAAACAATCAATACAACAGTTAGGCAATAGGTTCAGCAACCTTCCACTGTTCTTCAGGGGCTACCCCCTAAAATATGCAACCTTAAGTGCCACCCAGAGTATGGTCTTACTTATCATGCCTCTTTCATGAAACTAGAAGTTGCTATGCCAGTGTGTTACCTACTGTACACATTGTAACAGCATCCTTGCAATTTTTAACATATGAATTATATATGTGATGCCCTTTTGAGTAATGTGTTTTCTTCATATACCTACACGTACAGACATATGTGCTGGGAATTGAGTTCGTGGAGTTATACATGCTAGGCAAGTGCTCTACCACTGAGCAATATTTCCATCCATTAATTTGTATCTTCAAACTGCCCTTCAGAAGGAGATAAGAATTGTTCATTTGTGACACAACAAGAGCAACTGGATCTTAAGAACCTAGCGCATTTATCGGGTGACTGAAAATTTGCCCTTACTGTAGTCTCAGGTATATGTCCCTTAATAATAAAAAGCAAAATGAGGAAATCCTTAAAATATAAATCCCAGCACTTACAAGGCTGAACAAGGAAGATGCCAAGATGTTGTCCAGGGAAACCTTGACTACACAGCAAGCACTGGACAAGCTCAGGCAAGGCCTTGTCTCAACAACAATAAGATGCAGTTAACCCATCCAGACTGTGCCAGTTATACTCATGAGGCATTTGGAAAGGTCCCCATTACAAACTCCAATTCAGTTTAGAATTCAACAAGTTTCCAAGGTCAACAATTCCAGTTCAAGGAAGAGATGCCTTCTTCTTGTATCATCTCTTAGGGTAAGCATGATGTCAGGGCTCAGATGTTTCCATCTAATCAATCACAAAATAGTAAGTACTAAAATTGATCTCTGCCTGCACTTACAACTAGTCTAAGATTTCTGTCGGTCCTATTTCTTTCCTGATGCTGTGATAAAATATCATGATTAAAGGTAGTTTAGGAGCAAGGGGAGGTATTTGGCTTATAATTACAGATGCCAATCCATCAGTGCAGGGAAGTCAAGACAGGAACTAGAGGCAGTTTGTCACTTCACATCCAAGAACAAACAGGTATACACACACATACACATATACACACACCACCCATACATGTGCCCAAAGAGCCCAGAAGAGGGTGTCAAATCTTCCAGAGTCACCATCGGCTGTAAGACAACTGATACAGGGGCTTGGAATTAGACTCCAATCCTCTAGAAGAACAACAAGTGCTTGTAGCCATTGAGCTACTTCTACAGCAACCTATCTTTAGTTTTAAATGTATTTTTGATGCCTACTTTGAACCTCAAGTAGAAACCAAATAATTACATTGCTTCATGAAACATGATAGACCATTGAGAAGTAACATCTCCCCTTTTTTTTTTCTGTCACACCTCTAATTTTTAAATTAGCTTTTATCAAAGCAGAGTTGAAAGGGCATTCTCTGATTACACATGGGCTGATCAAACAGCACTGTAGAAAATATTACCATTTAGCTTGCTCATTATCTCTAAGAAATGAAAGACCTACCACATGCTATGACATGATGGGAAAGGAAATGTCCCCTCCCCAGGATGAGGCAGCTTATGATCAGCAGGTTTGAGTGTGAAAGGGGAAGCAGAAATGAGGTGAGGCGGCATCAGTATAACACTGAGCAAAGCTAGGTACCCTCCTCCTGCCCAACAGCCAAATGAAGGCGAAACAAAACACTAATGAAATCTAGACATTGAGTTCTGCTTAAATGTCAACAACAGCTGCATAATAACAAAGGTTATTTTGTTAGGTCTTATCTTTTTAAAAAGCTTATGTTTGTGGGGAAAAAAGGGTAATGAATTAAATACATATTAGTTTACCTATTGTGCTACACATTACAGACAATCTATTTACCTGCCTGTCACTCTACTGACAAGAATTCCAAAGTTTTATCAACACAGAAGCTTGAACAAAGTCCTGGGAAGTCTGTATTCCCTGTTGAGTTTACAATCTAGAAAGGTAGATAAGGTTAATTCCTATGAAATGATAACAATGTGTAAATGATGCCCAAATGACCAGTTCAAACAAGAGGCATAGGTACAATATCTCAGAGAAATGGCAGATCTCACACTTCATCTTCAACACATCCTCCCGTCCTCCTAGGAAAAAATATTTTTCTTGCAGGTGAGATATATGAATTTTTTCTCTTTCTTCTCAAGATCCCTAGAGCAGCCAATAATAGATCGTGTGTGTGTGTGTGTGTGTGTGTGTGTGTGTGTGTGAAGGGATGCATGGATAAATGTATAGAAAAGCATTATTTCATACCAATGTGTATATAAACATAAATTCTAAGACATTCACAGCAGAATCAGATTTTTCTGAGTGATTTTCATAATAGACATTGGATGTGTTATTTGACCTCAAGTTCAGCATTTTCATGCAGATTGATATATATCTACAATATTGTCTCAATTAGCTGCAGATAACTTCATTTAAACTCTGGATTAATTTTATAAGTTTGATTTTAAAAACTCAGCATTCGTCAGTATGTAATCACATCACTGGAGAACCTATACAAGGTTTAGGAAGTAATTTAGTTTTTGTATTGTAGAAGGGAATGATTTTTTTTTTAAAGAATCAGATGTTGCTAGGTTTTTCCTAGCTGAATCCAGGGCAATCTCTTGGTCTCAAACAATCCCACTGTCCAATCCTGCTGCTGCATCTGTAGCTGGGGCTACAGTGCTATAATCATCATGTTTGAAGGATCTCACATTAGAATGATGTATAATCAACACAGACTGTCCCACAGGGAAACAGACAGCCAATAGGATCCAAGGAATATGGGCTCCTGTGGAGTCTGGGATGTCACAGTCCTAGCACACAGGACAAGTATTGTATGTGGACATAGGGTAATGCAGAATCGGAGCTGGGGAGGTAGCTCAGTGAGTAACGCACCTGCAGGGCAAGGTGAGTGACCCAAGTTCAATACCCAGAGCCTATATAAAGGAAGGATAAGAAGGGACTTCAGAGAATTGTTCTCTGATCCAACTCTTCCTACACACATCATATATCATACATCCACATCACCATCACCACCACAATCATCATCATCATCTTCATCATAATTATCATAAATGCAGCTTTTAAAAGAATCACAGAACCTATTTGATAAAAACGTTGAGACCATAGTAAACTAAAAGAAGAGAGGAAAACATCTAGAAAGCTACTGGAATATAAACGACCACCAGCCACATAAATGCCACCAACCATAGGATCTCATACAGAGACCATCTCTGAGACCACACTGCCCTGTCAGTCACACACACACAAACACACACACACACACAGAAATCTGTTTCAGTCTCTTCTGGAGCAATGTCACAGTTATCTGCTTCTTGTTTTGTAGTTTCTGAAACAATTGGTGGTCTTTCAGGCATATAGAAATTTGTCTCAAGCATCAACTTCTGTATCACAAATGCACTATTATAACTCCCTGTCCTGCCCCAGAATGGAGGGGAAAAAAAAGTCAGAGAACAATGTTTTCAAACCAATTAGCCACTGCACCTCATTGCACAGAGGTATGAAGAAATAGCTTTGGAAACGCAGCTCCAAGATTAGCAGAGCCTTTGAGCCGTAGTCTCAATTTGGGTCTCATCACTTCACCTGGCAATGATGCCAATTTGGTAGGCATCGGGCTGTGCAGAAAGATTTGCATGTAAATGAACACTGTTTTGGGGCATTTTGCTCTGCTTCAGTAACGGGGAAGCAGCACCATGAACTGGCATTACAAAAATAAAACAGAGGTTAATGCAGCAAGGTCCGGGATAGGGCCCATTACTGGGAGGGCTAATTTGGCAGGCACGTCAACTCCTGGAGATCACAAGGAGTTCTAGAAAGCACGAGAAAAATGCAAATGGAGAGAGAATTTTGAAGGACAAAACAGGAATAACATCCTGAAATTTATAAGAGGAAAACCATCACAGAATTGATATTTCATGTAACATTCACTTCAAGGTTTTAGACATTAAACATATAATTTGCAATTTTCATAATAAGATAAATATTAAGCCAGGAGTGGTAACGCACACCTTTAATCCCAGCACTCAGGAGGCAAAGGCAGGCGGATTTCTGAGTTCGAGGCCAGCCTGGTCTACAAAGTGAGTTCCAGGACTGCCAGGGCTACACAGAGAAACCCTGTCTCAAAAAAAAAAAAAAAGATAGATATTAAAGTAAGTCTAAGATAAAGCCAGTTTCACAATAAAGATTATGAGTGAAAGATTTAAAAATAATTAAAACTTTTAAAAAGAATCCAAGCTTTATGGAGTCGGCATTATGTGCCTCAACAATAGAGTAGATTTCTGATAATTCATTTTCAAGCACTACCTCTAACCTGAGGTTATATTACTATCTTGGACCTCTTCATAATTAGATGTTCATATATTCCCCCAGTCATAAAGTTCCCACAAAGCTCAGTTATCCTAGAATCTGCTCACTTCTTTGCAGTTGGCACTAAATACCTTCTTATTCTCCAGTTATTTTTTTTCACTAAGTTCATAGGACCATTTATAAGTATAGTATATATAAGTATAGATATATCATAAATATTATAAAATACTAAAATGAAGTAGAAATATAATTCTCTTCCATCAATGTTCTAATCTGTTTCAAAAAAGTAATAGTAATACCTCAGTGGTTGGTGTGTCTCTCCTTGGTTTACTCTTTGGCTGACTGCCTTTGTGTCAGTGATTCTGTTTGTGCAGCTGCCTCTGCCATAGCCATTTGAGGTTGTGAGAATCATAACTGATACAAACCAGGGGCTTTTAAAAGATGCTGGCATGTTAAGTGCTGACAGATGCAACAAGGTGCATCCCCAAGCAGGACAAAAACAAGCCCGAAAGGGAGAAAGCCCGGAATAGCAAAGCAGACAGCCCCACACCAGGACAGTGTGTGGGAGTCTGTGGTGGACTTTCCACATGATATTTGACAAACTTCAAAAAAAAAATCCCTTCCTTAGCCCTGCCAGTCCCTACTACAGTAACCCAGCACCTCCAGTTAGCATCTTGTCAGCTAAGTCTTAGCCAGATAAAACTAAGTACAAAAACAATAGAGAAATAGTTAATAATCCATGAACTCAAGAAAGCTGTGGTCTAATATGAAATAAAACTTGTAAGAATAAAGATGGATAAAGACAGAAATTTAAAAGCATTCCTATTGAGTTGTGTATGTAGCTTAGTTGGTTAAAAATAATAATAATAAATTGCCTAAGAGGCAGGAAGCCCTGAGTTCAATCCCCAGCACAGCAGATAGCTAGGATTGGTGGCAGACAGATTCTAGCACCAATCAGAAACTAAGTCAGCAGAATTAGGAGTTCAAGGGCATTCTTGAACTACATTGTGATTTTTGAGGTCACCCTGGGCTGTATATGAGCATGTTCAAAACAGTTAATGATTAATAATAATAATAATAATAACCCTACCATGAAGTAGATCTGAAATAAAAGTTACCTTAAGAATTTAGAGAAGGATTACTGGGGACAAAAGTAAGGAGTGGGGTGAGCAGCAGAGAGGAGGCACACTTCCTAAGTGGAGCTCTGTCTCTTCCGTGACTACTCATGTCAAGATGGCACAGGCCTATGCAGAATCCATGAGGACCAAACTGTGGCACATCCCTCTGCCTCCAGCAACCACGACCCGAAGAACAGATGAATGTTTCTGTGTCGTTTTGTAGATGCTAGCACGATTTATGAAAAGAACATATAGATAATCCCTAGTCATCCCCTGCTGCAAACTAAAAACAAACCAAGAAATACAGTATTCTCAAGGAACAAAGTTATCTTCACAGGTAGCTACATCACTAAAATATTCCAGATATATTTAAGTGAATATATATATATGTATATAAAAAGACAAAGAGCCTCTCATTTTATAAGTCTCTTCCCATTACTGAAGCACAATGAGAAAACGACTGAGATACAAATTTGTAGATACTCATGTAGCTACTAAATCTAGGAATCTTTTTTTTTTTTTTTTTTGTACTCTAAATGTATTTTGCTGCAAGGGGAACTATGACCTTTCAAATCGAAATCTTATTTTTCCTATCTCACGACTTCACTCTGTTTTAGCTTACCATAACACAGCTTTTCACATAAAGCCAACTGAACCATTGTGCTCCTGCAAACAGCGTTTCCCTACACACTATTCTCATATTGCAGTCACTGGAAAAAACTTTATCACTCTCTTCTCACAATCTCAAAATAGCAATAGAAACTTTAGACAATAGTGTAGAAGTTTAAAAATATAAATCAAAATGGAGTACTAAGGGCCAGATTGTAACTAAGAATTTCCAAATACTTCAGGGTTTTTAAAATTAGACCTACTTAAGGCTTAGAGATAGATAACATAATTTGGGCTCCTAATTAAGCACCTCTTGAAAATGTTTTTAAAAATAGTTTACCAGTGGAACCAAGGTGATTAAAATTAACGAGTCAACAGTCTGTTCTGTGCATACTAATTAACCATTAGAATGTCCCAGTGTTCCAGAATAAAGAAAACACTTTCTGGGCAAAATATATGATCTCCATTGAAGACTCTATAAAAGTAACTATCCAATCACTTCTCAGCAATATTGACTTGCCACTAAATCTGAAAACTAACAACAGAAGTCTCAAGCAGAAATAGGCGTCCGTCTCATTTGCCATCGTTAACGGATGAATGATGTTAGAATCACCCAATCGCAACACAATGTATATTATTCTACATCTTAAAAACATATGTATCATGCTTGTCTGGCTCACCCTGGCCACTGCTTTTCTTTATTCCCTGGCCTCTGTCTTGCCCCTGACCTATACTAGAAAAGTTTTTACTAGAAAAAATATATATATATATATATATTAAGGGAAACGCGAACAGAATTGGGCCTGGAGAGATAGTTCAATTGGTAAAGTGCTTGTCCTGCAAGCATAGAGACTAGAGACCAACCTGTCTGATGCACATTTTAAAAGATGGGCAGAGTAGACCACTTGAAACCCTACAACTGGGGATGCAAGGACAGGTAGGTCCTTAGGGCTCCCTAACCAACCAATCTAGACCATTTGGTGATTTCTAGGCCAGTGAGAGATGCCGTAAAAAACAAATTACATAGGTGACCTCAGGACTCTATATGCACAAGCAGTTGTGCACATGTGCACACGCACCCCCCCCACACACACACACACATTCAAACACACAAAAAGCACCAGTGATCTCAAAGGTAATTAGTAGCAGAAGTCTTTGTATTTACTAAAAATGGACAGAATGGAGAGTCTGATTGAAAAACAACCTCTCCCGATCCCCAAGTCAACAACAGAATTTTAACTTTAAAGTCATCCCTGGTTCCCCTGAGCAATCTCAACATACATGAACACTGGAGTATTTTTATGATTTCCATCCAAGTCCTATAGTGCCTTTAACATGAAAACTGTTCTTCATACTCCAATGTAGTAAATATTAATATCACAAGAGTCAGAAACCAGTTCTGTTAAAGGCATCTCTGCCTACCTACATGATAAATCATGTTTTTCTCCTGAGGACCTTGGGTGCCGAGCTACAAAACTTTGGGGTAGCCTAGAAAATCCTAATGCTTGAACCACTGCAAATAAGAAGCCTGTTGGGAAATGGTGTTGAAATAATAGAAATGGACATGTTGTGCTCAGCTCTCTAGCATAGGAGGTTGAGAACATGATAAGTGTTAGTGAAGAAGAAATTAAGTGGTTATGTAGTCAGGTAATTACTCCTGCACCTCTCCAGAAGAATATTCTCAGACTAATTATTTAAACTAAGTCTCAGTTTCCTCAGCTGTAAAATGGGGATCATCATATTCATTGTGAACTGCTAAAGGCTTTGTAGGACTTAGATAACACAAGACCAGAACTAAACAACAGGGTACGTGGCACATAATCAATGTCCAGTGAATTGTGGTGGTGATGATAATGGTTAAGTAGACTGCCAGGTGTCAGTGAAGAATCGGACCAAATGCCCATAGCTGACCTAAGAAGCCAAGCAGAAAACAAAAAACAGTGCTACAAACCAAAAGGCATTAAGTAAGAAAATATCCAGCAGACATTGACTCTCAGCTGGAGACGCAAGCTACAGTGTGATACAGGCTCACAGGGTTTGTCTTCACGTGACCCTGAGTTTTTACCATCTGTGTCATCACTTAGAAATTAAAATAATAATTAGTGACATGATTTTCAAGGTGAGAAGTGAGCTGTTGGGAAATCAAGTCTTAATACTGTTCAAATAACACCACAGAGATTCTCTTCTATTTTACCTTTAAACAAAACTACTAGCCTGTCCACAGAGCTCATGCTTTAAAGGGGTGAACAACTGTCCCTGACAAATTCCTAAATATATAGTTGCACACACCGTAGCAAGATGCAGGATTAGTCCAGAAAATCAACTTGTGTAATGAAAGCAGAGGTGCCCAAGTGAACAGTGACATCAACAGCATGGGTGCATTATAAGTTACGAGTCCTCTTAAAGAACTACACAAGCAATGTCATGATATATGTGCATGTGTTGATATTTCTCAATAAAATAATGTACCTGAGGACACTGATTTCCCAGAATAGCATATATTTCAAATTCCACATCTAACCCCAGAGAAAGAGAAATGTTTCAGATAGGATTACCTCAAAAGAAAAAGCTGAAAGAAAGAGAAAGCACTTGCTACTTATATATTGTTTATATTTAGTTAACTGTAGGAATGATTCTTAAATTCCTACATTTTTATGCATCTCTATAAAGACTGGACATGTTGATCACTACAGTGAACAAGATTATGGTCCTTTAAATGAGTATAGTGAAAGCAAAGGTGAGAGAAGTGGGTGTATGGAATGGTGTCTAAAAAATAGAAAGACATTTGGAACTAGAAGAGAGAGTTGAGACAGATTGGCAACACTGTACTAACTTAGTACTGCTAAAGAGATGTCTGCATTCAAAGATGGAAGTTTCATTGGAGGATACAAAGTGTCAGCCAGATGTAGTACTGTGTGCCCAGAGTATGGGGCACTTGGGAGACTGAAGTGAGAGGATCAGGGTAGGAGTTCAAGACCAGCCTGGAATAAAGACTTTGACTGAGGGAGGTGGAGAGGTGATGGGGAAAGAGGGGAGAAAGAGGAAGTGGGGTGGGGCGAGGGAGTCACAATGCCTGTCTCTTATTTCATAAGATAATAAGAGATAAAATTAATTTTTAGAAATCTGTAAGTTCAGGTTTTAGACGAATAAACAAAAGGAATGTTATTTGCCTCTGAATTCTAATGTACAATGAAGACAACGAGAACAGAGAATGATAAAGGCTCCATCTCAAAGTGTTCCTTTGTGAAGCATCTCTGGGGAACACCAGTGGAGCATATTCACTGGACATAGACAAACAATAGTAGCCAAAGCTCTTAAGTACCATAGCTTCAAGGACCTGGAGGGGGACCATCCCTGGCATAGAGCACTTTGTAAAACTGGGAGAGTTTCCCCCTGCAAACTATGTTAATAGTGTGGGCATTCTGCTCCAACATAATTAGAGTAGAATCCTTATATTTGCTAAAACCCCCACTTACAAATAACCCTTAGTAGGAAGGCATCTCATTTTTCACTCTGCATAGGGAAAGGGGGGCTTTTAATTACTTTCTTGTGAGGTGAACTGTCACTCTCTTTTATTTATACATTTGGGGCCTAAAGCAACACTTGTCATCATAGAGGACATGTATAGAAATGCCTTTTAATTAGAAATCGGGAAATACATATGCATGTCCATATAAGCATATCTATACAAGCAGATTTCACACAGGGACTATAAGGTTAAAATCATTTCCTAGCCATAACCCAGAGACTTTAACACAGGACTTACAAACACAGGACTGATTATTACATATGAGTCAGGAGAAATACCACTAATAACTGGTAAATTTAACTGTAAATCTTTTATGTAAACAACATATATTATTGATGTTATAGAAAACAGCTTCTAAGGCAAATATCACTGATGTCAAAATAATACGATTTTATCAGAACTGATTTTTTTTTCCCTAAGGGAAACCACCTAAATGACCGGTCAACACTTCTTTTATAATAGCATATAATGATTTCATAATTCAGTCTCTTTTGAGATTAAATTTTCATATGCCCGAATCCCCCACAAATTAGACCTTAATAATAATTACCTCACTTAGAAAACAGTGACCCAAGGGATTAAAGGAAACCTTCATTAATTATAAGTCAGAGTTTCATCAGCTAGGACTATATTAAAAGAAACTGGAGTCTCAAATGCAGGACGGGAAGAATGTCACTTTAGAGACCATTTGGAGGAAATTCTAGCTGTAGTTGTAAGAATATAACAAGTTTACTAAATTTAAATAACCCATTGCCATTCCTAGAACCCTTTCTGCTAACTATGATGGGTACCAAGAGAAATCTGTTTATTTTCTTATCAGGGCTTGAGTACTTTAAGCACAAGGGAAGAACATATTAGAAGACCCAAGTGTAAAAGAAGAGAGAGTAGAGGGAGAGGAGACGGGGCGGGGGGAGAGGGGGAGAAGAGGGGATAGGAAGAGAGAAGAGTCATTCACAGGTTAATTTGAAACAAGATAAGGAAAAGGTCCATTCCTTGACAATCCCACAACAGAGCGGCAGCTGCTGCCTCTGCTGTACTTGGTAGCAGATGGGGTTGATAGCAATGGTTTCTGACCCTCACAGTATCTGTTTGTTTAATGCCAGCTGGTAGTTTCTCCATCGCTACTCAACCATCAGCCACACTGTAGTACAAGGATCTGTCCCAACAACAGGATCCAAAGTCAGAACAGACTGCAGGGTCCCCTGTAGCTTCCCGAGCTTTTGCATCCAGCATTCCGCCTGATATCAAAAGCCTTTGAACAGAGGGAAATGTTCAGATTTCCTAACCCTCGGATTCTTTTCTCCAGACAATGAGACTATCAGAAAGTCTGCTTTTTTTTTTCCACATTATAAGTGGTTAGGATAAAATATTCCTTCCCAGAAAATGGATATAATGAATATACCTCTACTTGTTTGTCTTTTTACTCTATTTAGAATTCATTTTACCTTATGTAATTCACATTAGAAAAATATGTAATGATTACAATTAGACATGATTTCTACAGAACTGTTAATCCAAAGTAGCATTTGCTAAAAGTATAGTCTTAATGTTTTTTCCATAAATACAGTGAACTAGATCTTTTGACTTTAAATAAAACTTTTATATTCATACTTAAGTTTTTAATATATTTATTATGCCCTGTATTTAATATATTTATTAAGCCTTGTAACAATAGATTTATTAAGGCCAAGGGACAATCTATAGAAGTCAGTTCTTTCCCTCTACCATGTGAGTCAAAGGAATTAAACTCACCTTATCAACCCACCGAGCAACCCTTCTAACCCCTAAATGCTATCCTATTTTTAATGTCTACAGGATGGCAATTACATTTAAAGTAAATATCTGGGGGGATGGTTCAATAGGTTAAGTACCTGTCACACAAGCCTAAGGACCAGAATTTAGATCCACAAAATCCACATAAAATTTGGGTGGGCATGATAGCCCACCTGTTTCTCCAGCCTCTGAAGGGAGAAGGCAGAGGATCCCCAGAGCAAGCCAGCTCGCAAAAGTTTGCTGCATCAGCAAGCTCTGGGTTTGATTGAGAGACCCTGAGTCCATCAATAAGATGGAAGAGTAACAAAAGATTGTAGAGGAAAAAGCATCAATACCGCTTTTAAGAACTAACCCAATTTTGGGAATATTAAATGCAAGCATGCCCTGATGCTGAAACAATGTATCTATGTACAAGGTTTATCAAAATGAGAAGTACTCAATAATGTGGGAAGTGTGGGATTTTTTTGAACATGTAATCATTAGCCACCTAAGTGCTGTGTTTCAAAATAGAACTTTGCCTTATAGAGACCAGTTTTCCCTGGACACTAACTGCAACCGGGAAATGTGTGTGCACATAAAAACACACAAATAATAAGTATATCATGTCATATTATTTGCCAAAATTCTTCACCATAGAGTTAATTCCAGGGAAACCAGGATGGACCCCCAAATAAATGCAGGAGGTATGCATTTCTATGGTAGTTAGTAACAACTGCAGCCCTGCAGATATGCGACCCATAGATATCATTGGGTACTGATTTTCCAGAAGCTGATATGAAACTATGCACCCAATAATGGTTCTAGGTTTTTCTCTCCTATATAGCTTAAACATAGACCTGCTGTACAATTATTTTTACACGATAGCGTTTTAGTTCTCAGAGCTAACTCATCTGTAACAAAAAGAAGTTTGATTTTAAACACGAATATCTTCTGTATTTTCTCTGTGACCTCCCAATGGTTGTGACTGTTTGTTTGTATTAGGTTTATGTGCCATATACGTCCATGTATGAAATTTGAGAACTCCACAGAACTAGGGAAGACTACATAGGAACTTCATTGGGTGAACTGGATTGTGCTTCCAACTCCAGGAACTAAGACCTACATATTTAATACACTGAAACACTCATCACAAATAATCTTAGAAAAGGCTGTTTGGGCTTAAAGAAAAAATAGAGAAAGGACCCTTTTTTACAAAGGGAGAAGCAACTGTGGGTAAGAGGTCAGGGTATAAAAAGAAGAGATGGAGGGGGCTCTGTTCCTAGAAAGGATGGGGCAAAAAGTAAAGAAGTGTCATGCCATTCTGTCTCCCTCAGCTTCCTGCTCTAATTTCAGCTGAGACCAGAGAGGCATTTGGTCTGATACGCACAAACATTTTATCTATTTGCCAAAGAAGAATGGTACAAGGTTTCATTCAATGAAATTCAGCAGTTGTACTGGCCTATTTTCTGAGACAGTATCACAAAAATGAGAACTGATTGAGTTACAAATAAAGGCCGTTTATTTGGGCTCAGGGTCCCGGGTAAAAAGTCTCAAGCCCTCATGCGGTAATAGCTGACAGAGTCAGAGTCGGAGAGTGTGTGTGCCCCTTTAAGGCTCCCTCTGCTGCTTCTCTGCCTCTACTTTTAAAGCCACAGGACTCAATATTTGGAAGTCTATTCTAATAAACATCTATTAATCTCCCAGAAATCCCAGATCTAAACATAAGTGGGGTTGTTCCCACCATCTTAATACATCACAGTGAAACTTCCAGGAGTGTCAATTCCTGGACCTGAATGGAGGAGCTCTAGACACCGCATAAACCATAACACACATGAAGGTTAGGGCTGAAGGTTCCTGGATGCTTCCTTGACTTTCTATCTTAAGAAAATAAGCAGAAACACTCTCTAGACTTTAGCATCTGGCTGGACCTAAGACTCCTGTGGCCTCTACCCGGTGTTCCTTTGTGTCCGTAACTGTTGTCGTTGCTTCTGCTGCCTTACTCTTCAGACCTTTGCTATCTTTGATTAGTAAGCCATACCACTAGGCCTTCAAAGTAGCTCCTCCTTTGCAGCTTGTTAGAGCTTTACAGAAGTCATAGATCTCTTCTGTGGCCGTTCTCTATGCTCCATCTTCTAGATACATAGATCAAACGACAGCGCTTAATGTTTCAAGGAATCATCTTACTGAAATCATTACTAAGGGATTATGGGTAAGCATAGTCGGAATGGCTTGACAGTTCTCTTCTGAAACGTTCCTCAAAGCAAGGTGTGCGGAGTAAGTGTACCTGCGTTACGTGGGACCCTGGAAGAAATCAGGACCCAATGCCTCAGAGACCTGCAGGACAAGGGGACAGGTGGTTGAGGAAGAGGGAGTTGATGCTGATTCATGACAAAGTGACAGAATCACTTTTTCACTGAACGCCAGTTCCATAAGTAATCAGATAATACTTAATGCAAAAACAAGTAAAAGAAAGCCATCTTCTTGACTCTATAATGAAGAAGAAAATTTTTTATTATTTTTAGAACCACTTAAACTGAAGGTTCTACTTAATAATGAAGCAGCCCCCCACCCCACCCCCCACCCCGAGCTTCCAACTTCTGTATTGAATTCATTTCTGAATTCAGTGATGGAAAGGACCAGGGGCTGTGGGGACAGCAGAGCCACAGACACACAAAGGATAGACAGATCCACACTTCATTAGTCTCCGAGTCTTGCCCTGGGTACTTGTCTGTCTTTTGTTGTTTTGGTTTGGTTTTTTTTTTTTTTTGTTTGTTTTGTTTTGTTTTGTTCTGTTTTGTTTTGTTTTTAATTAGGTATTTTCCTCATTTACATTTCCAATGCTATCCCAAAAGTCCCCCATACCCTCCTCCCCACCCCCCTACCCACCCACTCCCACTTTTTGGCCCTGGTGTTCCCCTGTACTGGGGCATATAAAGTTTGCAAGTCCAATGGGCCTCTCTTTCCACTGATGGCCGACTAGGCTATCTTCTGATACATATGCAGCTAGAGTCAAGAGCTCTGGGGTACTGGTTAGTTCATAATGTTGTTCTACCTATAGGGTTGCAGATCTCTTTAGCTCCTTGGGTATTTTCTCTAGCTCCTCCATTGGGGGCCCTGTGATCCATCCAATAGCTGACTGTGAGCATCCACTTCTGTGTTTGCTAGGCCTGGCATAGTCTCACAAGAGACTTTTGATAACTGACTTTTCTCATGTCATCTCTTTTTTTCCCCCCAGATACCTTTATCAATGAATGTGTCAACCTTTCTGGCATATGACCAGCCCACAATAAGTTACTGTGGGGTCCATCATGAACTCCTCTCCCATAAGTCCTTTGAAACGAATGCACAGGAAGACACGATGGAAAGCCACCTAGAGACTGAGCTGGACTTGAGCACAATCACGTCAGCTGGCCGCATCAGTGACCATAAACCACAGCTGGCCTGACAGAGCTGAGCAGCGCCCAGGCTTGCTACTCAACTATAACCTCAACCGCAGAAAGAGGAGAGGACCTGCTCATTGCGACTCTTGAGTACAAAACAAAAACAAAACTCCCCTGTTCAAATAAACAAAATTCTAAGATTGGTTCATGAAATAAAAGAAGACATGAATTGTTTCAAGTCTATACTTTGTAACTAGCTAAGTTGTGCAGTATTTTTTTGACTTTGACAGAGAATGACCCTGAAACAAAATAATCATTTTTTTTCCGAAACTCATCCTACCTACCTGTAAAAAAAAATTGTACAGCGCTAATGTATTTTTCATATTATAAAGTTTCAATTCTAGGAACAACTGGTATGTACAGAACAGTAATTTAATGATGCTTTTACGTTACAAACTTTACACCTTTCAGTTTCTAAAAATTTTAAATTAACAAACATTACTTCTTGTGTTCTTGAGAGTTACTTGGTTTTTGTAGGGGCCGTTTTGTTACTGCATTTGTGCCCAGAAACCTTGACTCTGAAATCTGTGCTGTGCGGACAATGCACGATTTTTAATCATTACCGTGCTTACTGCATAGGGTTTTATCTACTTGTTCCAGAGATAATACATTAACCAAAAGAAGGTTTTAATTGTTCAGACGTGTGAGAGGTTCTTCAATTACATAGACAGGTCTTTCTTATAAATGAAAAAAAAAATCAGATTTTTTTTTAACAGTTCTTCTAAGACTTTAACTGTTGCCTTGAAGTACAGCCTAGTTTCTAAGTGGTGAAATGTAATGATAAAGAGGGATATTTTAACAAAATATTTCCGAATGAATGACTCATTATTTCATTCTTTTGAGTAACCATTGTTAAAGGTAGGGGAAAGCACGGACCAAGCATCACTGGAAACAAAGGTCGTAACCACAGCAACAGACTTCTATACACTTCAGAGGTGCAGCTAAAGTGACAAAGAAAAACCCCTGATACATCTCCCGTTGTCAGGCCAAGGTGGGAGGATATGGCATAATTGTACAGTAGCAGTTTTTTCTCTTAATTAACCCAAAGTGGTTTATCTAAAAATAACCACGAGTCAGTTCAAACTCTGTGTGGTTCTTAAGGCAAGTTTTCATCTGGAAGTTGAAACTATATTTGGGGAACATCTTGTAAGAAAAATAGAGATTTTTTTTTTCCTTATTGTGTGCCACATCTAAGAAAGAACTTTATACATCCGGTCCTTTCAGGATAGATGTGCTGGAGCCGAGAAAAGCCACTACGGATCAGACAGAGCAGACTGTTCCATTGTGGATGTTGCTGTTGATTTGGGGATCTAGCTACAAATTATCCAAAACAATAACCAAGAGATGTTGGCCATCAGTCTAACTCACCTATTGGTTATGTGATTGTGTCGTCAACCGAATTCAAATCAGATAAAGAAAACCTGTTCTTTCTGCCCCTAAAATGACCACTTGTTTCTGTCATCTATCTGACAGGTTATTATTGAAAATATCAAGTTTGTTCATGGTAATCCCACATTCCCTTTTCTGTTTTGTTTTGTTTTGTTTGTTTTTAATGATCATTTGGACATAAAACTGCAACTGTGAATCGTTATTTGAGGAGAAACATTTTTTTCTTCATGGTTTAACTTTGTATAAATGACATCAAATGCAGAGAAAGAAAACATCAATCTAACAGGTCAAACAATCAGAAACAATACCGAAAAAGGTTAGTGTAAAGCGTGGTCAGACTGAATATTTTTACCTCCTAAGAAATACTTTCCATATGTATCTAGTTTTACACAAGTTTATCACAGCCAACTTTAAGAGTACCACCAGAAAGGAAGAAGCTAAAAATTGTAAGGCACATTTCTGTTGAAAGAAAAAGGAAGCAAAATATTGGAAGAAGCAAACATTAATTTTAATGTGATGACAAATGTCATTGTACTTGTATCAAATATTTAGCATTCCAGAGTCTTAAGATATTTTGCATAAATTATTTGCTATTCAGTATTTTTGCTATGTAAGTCTAATTTTAGCCGTAATTGTTTTGCAGTTTCTCGTTTCTTTGCAGTGTATTTTCCAATTGTTCTTGACCCCTTACATTGAGATTTAGCTCAGAACAACACTTAAACAGGATTACAAATTTATTTTTTTTGAGTCTGGAATCAAATGGAGAATTTTATTATAGAAACCAAAATCACATTGGCAACTTTTTCATTAGAAATCATTCTCCCAACGATTAAAAAAAAACAAACAAACATTAATTTGTAAGACTGAGCTACCTTCAAACTTTTCCCAGATACTTTTCAAGTTGACAAATGACTTTTCAAAAAAACCTTAAGGTTCCAAAGGAGCCTTAGAAATGTACATAATACCCATGACTTCCTGATCAAAACACTAAAACCTTTTTTAATATATTATTTTTACAAATTCTTTGAGAATTCTCCTATGTTTATACAATATATTCTAATCATATTCACCCTTTAACTTATCCTCTAACTTTCCTAGACCCATCCCCACCTGTATCTCCAGGCCTCTCTCAACCTCATATCCTTTTTACAGATCCAAACTTCTGAGTACAACTTGTGCTAGCCATGGGTGACCTACCAGAAACCACACTCATAAAGACAACCCTGAGTTTCCTCCACATCAGATGTTCCTTGAGTTTTTTCATTTCATTGACAGGGGACTATCAGTGGGGCCAATCACCTTGGGACTGTCACTGGGATTATTCTGAAGCTAACAACTTATGAACTTTGAGATCTTTCATATTTGGCATTAAGTCCAGAGGGTCTTTAAATAAGGAGAGGTAGCTGACGTTAAAGTCTGCCTTATCTTGTATCTTTTTTTTTTTTAATTTATAACTTCTTTTTTCCAGCATTTACCATTCTCCCCATTTCTCCATCCAACCATCTGCCAAACCCCTATGTTCTCCTTCATGGCTACCGCTCAACTATCTAAAACAAGAAAAATAGCTGTTTGTCTGCCTGTTGCGGTTGAAAACTGGAGTCTACCCATTACAGTTACAACAGTAGCTAAAGCCAGGCAGTGTTTTAAGGTTCACAAATCCCATGAATTATCTCTTCTTGCCGTCCTAAACAATCCTGTGAAGATACATTCATGTCTCATAAGTCGAGACTCATCCAAGGACACAGAGCTGATGGCCGGTGATGGTTTGAACTGCTTTCAATGCCTAAAGGTTGTTTTCCATTACACTAAAAGCTCCCCCATCTCTCTGGCCAGAGACCCCCCAGAGATGGCAGACAGAAGTTATTAGGCGTGTCATTTAGTAAGCTCTAATTCAACGTAGAAGTCTGTACAATATATGAGTCTCTGCAGACAAGGCTCTAGGTTTGCTTGTGGTGGTGATATAGATCAGGACTAAAGCCACACATTTAATACACAGGACATTTGTGAACTCCTCACTCTCAAGATGTGAGACAGGCAGACTGTAGGGTACAGAGGGAAAACAAGAGGCACAAAAAGACAAACTCAAAATGGTCTACACTGAGATCACTTCAGTGGTTGTAAAAAGTCCATAAGACAGAGCTCACCATGCAGTCAACTGATACATGCTTGATTCAGAGTTAAGAAGAAAGACATTTTTTTCCTTTTTATGTTTTGGCAAGATTCTTTTAAACTATGAATTCTTTCTTGAAAGAACTATCATAATAAACCACTTTTTTTCATTTGTAAGAAAATAAAATATCAGCTATTCAAACAGACACAGATACCAAAAATTATAACAGGCTGTGAATATTCAGGGGTTTATCATCTCTTCATCACTGCCTCCTCCAGGATGGCTCTAGAAATCTCATAAAACCAGCAAGACTTTTAATATAAATTATATTTTGGAAAGCGATATAAGCCAAATTTAACACTCAAGAAAACATAACCCAGTCTGATCTCAGATCTGCCTGCTTTTGGAAACTGCTTAGAAATTGCAAAATTTATTTTGCAAAGATATTTTCTAAAATAAACTGTTTAGGAGAGTAAAAAAATACACTTAGTTTTGACTATTCCCAACTGGGAGACAGATACCCACTCTCAAACTAAATGCTAAAAATAAGTAAAGAAACTGAACAAATGAAAACAGAGAGCTGGTAGGAAGCTGGTAGAAAGAGAATCAGATGCTTGGGTAGAGAGCACATGATCAGGGGGAGATGCAGGGAGCCTGGCCAGGTATCAGGCCATTCTCAAGAGTCAATCTAGTAACTTTGTATGCGTATGTTTGAGTATGTGTGTTTTTGTATGCATGTGTGTGTATGTTTGTGTGTTTGTGTGTGTATGTGTGTGTGCTCATGTGTGTGCATGCATGAAAACATGTATAAGTCAGAGCTCAACCTTAGATGCCGCTCTTTAGCTGTTGTCCTTCTTGGTTTGGAGACAAAGTCACTGGAACCTAAGAGAATCCTAGTGTGATAGACTAGTTAACCGGCAAGCTGCAGGGATCTACCACTCTGCACCCCTACCAGACACCCATCATTTTTACATGGGGATGATACTCATGTGCCCAGGTATGTATAGCCTCTCTTTACCCAACTGAGCTGTCTCCAGGACCCACCTCCAGGGCTACCCTTAAGAGTTGTTCATATTGAGTAGCAGTCTAACATGTCAGAGCTCATGAACAGGCTTACATTCCTGATGGGTTGGCTTTGTAATATGAATTCAGATAAACTGAGGTTAACAGTAGAAGTTTCCAACTGCATCCATTACCATATGAACTCAACACAGTTATACCTAAGTTGAGATGCCAAGCTCAGACGATCCAGGATTGATGTTTTAAAGACTGTGACATCATCATGAAGGTGAGGTAGGCTGGCGATCAGCACTGTATTGAAAATACAGTGTGGGGGGAGGGGGAACGTTTGGAGAATTTAGTGGCAAATAAGCACTGGGAGGCTGATAGTTTATTTTTTAATGGTGTTCTGTGGCCTGCATAAGATTTTATTGTGTGGTTAAAAAGCAGCTATATTTAATTTTTTAAAAAAAATTAGAGTTAAATTCACATTTTAAAAGTTGGTTGCCATTATAAGGATATTGAGTGCACCAGCTATCCAGGACTTACTGAATTCTTGAATTCCTTCCTACTCCCTAAAATTTATAGATTTCTTTCCATATATTTGTCTTCCTACAAAGTTGAATGACATTTTTGTACATGTATAAACCAGATTATATTTTAAATGCACAGGAGACCCTGTAAATAAAGGATCCTTGCAATAAACCCTTTTTGTTTTCTGATCGGAACTACCATGTACTAATATAATTTATCCATAAGGACATTGATCTCCATGCATCTTTGGATGTAGAATTCAACCCCTATACCACGTCACAGGGAATGCCCCTGTGCCATCTTAGGCTCTGATAATACATAATGAAGAGTTGTGTCCAGGTTCTAAAGCAGTCTACACAAAGGAAACCTGGCAGTCAGTTCTTCTTACTGATTTTAATCTGGATTAATCTGAAAAGTTATATGCAGTCAGAATACATAAAGTGGAGAGATTTATATTTGTTTGTTCAAACTTTTGCCAACCACCATATCCTCAAAATTATTGAGAGGCTTCAAGTGGCCAGATTTACTGAATCATGACCTCTGCGACAATGCGTAACAAATGTGTTGTTAATACAGTGCTTGGGTATCATATGCCAGGGCACAGAGTGTAAAAAAAAAAGAAAAAAAAACATTGCTCCAATGATTCTTCCTTTTTTCTATATCATTATATGACCTTTTATTCTAATCTGAAAGTATTAGCCCAGTGTGAGCTAAGTTTCCCAAGCCCGGCTGCACTTTCATCTTGGGTAGGGGAATATAAAGCACAGGGTAACAACACAGAAGTCACCCTGGGCGTCCCACAAATTGAAGATCTGGCTCCCATAACCCTTATAACAGGCAAATTTGAGCCTGAGAGCTACTTTACTTCTTAGTTACATTTCTGGGTAGCGACATAATAGTTTAAAAGATAGAGGTAGAGAGGTAAGGATGCATTTCTAGAGATCCCTATCCAGGTCCCTGAGTGTCGGCCAGGTCCCCACTGAGACAAAAAGTCCCAGTAAGAAAATGACTGTCCTTGGATCTTGTTCTTCCTCCAGGTTGGGTCAGTTCTGCAGAGGAGACTTGTCTGGGAAGGCATTGATGCCTCTTATTCATATGATAAAAGGAACTGGGGAAATTTTCCTCATAGCTGGAAAATTTCATTCCTAGGGTGCCTGGCATCATGGACTGGTAGCATGCATGATGCGGCAGGTATTGTGTTCTCACCTCATCTGGAAGCCATCTTAGAAAAGAGGGTTTTACAGAGTAAACTCAGGACAGTAGTTCAAAAGTTGTGAGTTCAGTAGTAGAGGATCCGTATCTGGATTGTCAGACTCCAAGGATGTGCTCCACACACCCCAAACGCATTTTAAAACAAGAGAGAAGAGTTTATACAATACAACCAGGCTTGAATGTGTTTAGGTTACAGAGGGTGTTAAATGCGACCAAAAATAAAAGTTTTCATCATTCCAATTTAGAAAATAACATTCTATAAAGATATCCTTGAAATCCCAAATTAATGTCTTGATGGAAACAAATGTCACTATCTCCTTGAGGTTTTTATGCATTATTTCCTTTAAAAAAATAAAATAAAGACCTGGACCAATAAGAAGACTCAACAGGCAAAGGCACCTTCCTCTAAGCCTGACACCTAAGTTTTATCCCTAGAATCCAAGTGATGCATAGTAGGAACTGCCTGTTTAAGTTGTTCTCTGACTCCACACTACTCACAAATCTCTCAAACACACACACACACACACAATGTGCATGTGCACACACATACCCCCACCCACAGATGAGTACACACATATACATCTGTACACACAAACATAACACACAGATACACCTGACACACATGTGCATGCATACACACATGTACACACATCCCCACATACAAACACAACACATAACATACACACACAAAAGGAAGGAAAGGAAGAAAAGTTACCAAGAAACCCTTCTAAAGATGAATATGCAAAATATCGTTCTGTATCTTCATTTCCAAACATCTAAGCTCTATTTTAAAATTACAACCCAAATGTAAGGGATTATCCATATTACTTTTCGCTGACAATAAAAATGGAGGCTACTAAAATTTTGTGGATGAATAGTTAATAAAGTAACCAAGTACAAATGACAAATATCAATATAACAAATACCAATATAACTTAGTGTCATACGATTTCAGATGGCAAACGGGTCAATTGGGTTGCAGAGGATTTCCCATGAATCATTTGAACTGACAATAGTTTATTTGTTTTGTCTTTTATTTGTTGAGACCAAGTCTCACTCTCTGTAATTCAGGCTGTCCGGGAACTCGCTATGTATTCCAGGCCTGCCTCAAACCCATGGCAATCCTTCTGCCTCAGCCTTCCAAGCACTGGGATTACAGGTGTGAGCCCACACCCACAGCTCACAGAAATATCCTTTCTTTGTATTAATACTGACAAGTGAGAAGGGATCTTGGAATATGCTGCATAAAGAGGATCATCCGTGAACCTGCAGACTCCAACTATATTATACACATTTAATATATGATTTCAAGAAAAAAGTAAATATGAAGAAGGTAAATGTATTTTTCAACTTCTTTTAAAGCTCCCATCTTCAAGTCTTTCTCAATCAGTTATCCATAGTGATTCTTAAGTAATGCCTAGATGGCCCTGGTGTTTCCAGCAGCTTTGTATTAAACTAGAGCTGCCTCCATTTCTCCCTAAACTTGCAACAACAGCAAAACACACACACACACACACACACACACACACACACACACACAATGCAATATCTCTCGGAACTGATACTAGCATTCTACTCTAAAACACTATCTGAACATACATCATCATCATCAACACGTCTACATAGTAAGACATGATGGCCCACACCTATGGGCCCTAAGCCATGACTGTGACTGGCAGAGCAGGGCTATACATCTAAAGAGATTCATACTCCAGCAAATGGAGACCCTCATTACATCTGCTCACTCTGGCTCCACTGCTATTATACATGAGTTTCATCCAAAATACCTAGAATGATTCTGCTTGTGGACTGCAAACATGTTCCTGGCATCGGGGTTGAAGGTGTGAAAGACATGGAAGACAACAGGAAAGCAAGATGAGAGGTGAGCTGGGGAGTGGAATCTGAAACCGATGATGCACAGGCTATGGCTGCAAATAAGCCTTGGAATGTTTAAAGCAACTGCTGCCACCAAATGCCATCGGCAGCAGCCAGTGAAGATGCTGAGGAGAAAAGGAACACAGGTATTTGTGCTTTTAAACATCTCCATGTACAGGCTCTCTGTGGGGGAAATAACCAACTCTCTTCTACATTAATTTCATCTTTGAATTTGATTTTTGATGTATTTAATTTCCATGTGTTAGACAATGTTATCTGTCTTTCAATAGCTTGATCAAAATACCCAAGAAAGCAATTTAAAGGGAGGCAGGATTTATTTTGGCTTATAGTGTCAGAGTTCAGTGAAGAGTCGCCCCAATACTCTATGAGAATACAACAGAAATTTAGTTTGGGGCCACTTCTTTTAAACCCTTTAACTTTTCAGCTGAATGGTTTTCAGTTAAGCTAAAGACATGCTTTATATAACTAAAAATATTAATATTGCAATTATGAAAATGTGGTTTTGTTGTCAACCCCTTACTTTGGGGCCAGACTTGGGACAGTTGATCGTACTCGATAATTCCCACCAAAATGAATGTATACTCGTTTCTTGAAAGAAGGACTTGAAACCAAACATGGTAAAAGTAACAGATCACAATGTGGTCAGCTCAAGGAAACACTGCAGAATGCTCACTCTTTGAGCATTTCATCTTTATTAATCCACTTGTTAACTATTCTGATTATTATGGATAATAGGATAACAAGAACTCTAAGGAATTAAGTAATGTTGTCTTCGTCTTTTTTGTTTGTTTCTTTTTCTTTTTCTTTTTTTTTTTTTTTTTTTTTTTTTTTTTTTTTTTTTTTTTTTTTTTTTGAGACAGGGTTTTTCTGTGTAGCCCTGGCTGTCCTGGAACTCAGCAATCCGCCTCCCTCTGCCTCCCAAGTGCTGGAATTAAAGGTGTGCGCCACCACTGCCCAGCTGTCTTCATCTTAAGAAACCAAAAAAATAGATGAAGCAAAAAATAATTAGAGAATATGAGGCTGGTAAAAGGAGCCAAGGATTCAAAAACAAGTGAAGGCTATATTGATAGAACAATCCCTACTAACCGACTACTTGGTGTCCACCTCATGAGCAGCACTACTGAATTTAAAAGTCTCTCCATTGAATTAGGGCTCAAACATTTGCCATGTTTGTTTGTTTTCAATTTTACTCTGTGTGTGCTCCAATTCTACCAAGTGTATTCTTTCTTCGGTGGGGACAAATGAAGCATATTAATTCTCTGTGGGAATAACTCTCAACAAAGTAATAATAATCCATTCTGAAGGCTAACTCAGGTAAGCATGCTAGTTCAATATGATTGTGTGGATGGAATAAAATGACTTCTTAGAAGCAAACCATTAGAAAACACCCATCTGGTAAAAACAGGTTGCTCTTTTGCTTCATGTGAAACTGATTCATTTTCTTTTGTTTTGTTTTTTTTTCAGATATTTCATTCTTTAGGTAAGTACTGGTGAACATTAACCAGAATTTTTCTTCCGTAAACCAAGTCCTTTTGGTAGTTACACTCTATTAAAAAAGAAGCTAACAGAAAACATAACAAAATGTCAAGATCAGACTCATTTCAGAGACAGAGACAAGTCAGGACTGCAACTCAAATTTACTTGGAGTTATCTTCACCAAAATAAAACAATTTTATAAACATGCTGATGTTTGACAATGCATAGGGCTGTTTCTTTGTTATATAGGAACAATTATCTATTAACCCTTTCTTTTAAAGGCCTGTTCAAACAGATAGCATTCAACTAAGGAAGAAAAGAAGGTGCCTAAGCAGCTACTTTAGTTCTATTTTATAACTTTTCGGGGGGTGGAGGAAGGTTGTTGCTAGTAGTCCAGGCTGGCTTGAAACTGGTAACAGACTTCCAAGTCCCCAACACCCTGCCTCAGCCTCCTGTTGTTGACCACACATGAATAGGTTACTCACATACTTTCTTAAAAAGTTAAAAATATATTCAATGAAGTTTTCTTATCACTTGGATTATTGTAATTATTTTCAGTGGTGTGAGCTACAAATTCTCATTCACAAATATCTGGTGCATTTGTGTTGATCTGTGTATATGTACAGGGATACATATGTGTGCAGCTCTGTGTGTGTCCTCTCTCTGTCTCTGTCTCTGTCTCTGTCTCTCTCCCTCTCTCTTCCCTCCCCCCGCATCCTTCATCCTTTGTGTTTGTGTGTCTCTGTATATGTATGTGTGTGTGTGTTTGTGTGTATGCGTGTGTGAGTGTTATGTATGTCTGTGTGTGTATGCATGTATAAGTGAGTGTATGTGTGTGTGTGTATGTGTATGTGTGTGTCTGTGTATGTGTGTGTATATATGAGCATGTGAGTGTGTATATGTGTATATGTGTGTTTATATGTGCAGATATATGTGTATGTGAGTGTATGTGTGTGTGTCTGTGTGTGTATGTGTACGTTGATGTATATTTATATATATATGAGTGTGTGTGTGTTGTGTGTATGTGTGTGTTTATGTGTGCATATGTTTGTGTGTGTGAGTGTGTATGCATGCATGTGTGTGTGTGTGTGTGTGTGTGTGTGTGTGTGTGCGCATATACCAACATCTGGGTCTCCCTCAAATGCTCACTCCTTATTTTTGAGAGATAGTCTCTCACTGAACCTTGTAGTCACTGAACCTGGCAGTCACAAACTGGACTGAGTAGACATCAAGCACTGAGGATCCAACTTTTCCCAATCACACACATGCTCCACTTGGGGTGCATTCATAAAAGCCATCACTGTTGGCTTTTAAGTGAGTGGTAGGTGTTCAGATTTCGGTCCTCATGCTTATGTGGCAGGCATGTCTGAGCCATTTCCTTGACACAGCTAAACTTTGTCACAATTCTTTGTTGCTTTCTTTTATTTTAAATTAATCGATTATTTACTTGTTTATGTGGCCTTTACTATATAACATGCCAAGGGCCAGGATAACAAAGGGATGCAATGCCTGAAAGTCAATAAGGAAGCAGGACTTACTTCAGTGTTTGTAAACTTGAAGCTTGTCTATGATGCTACAGAAAGAAGGTAGAGAATGCTGAGTTCTGCTGGGAAGAGGCTGGGAAAGAACCATAGAGGAAATGCTATTCAAGTTCCTGGATCGTGGCAACCACATAAGTCATATATGACAGGCAGGCGCCACCCTTGGCCTCCAACTTAGGGTCTAGAGGTATACGTCTTTGAGAATTAAATTCTGAAACAGAGGGACCATGCTTTCTCTGCCCAGGACCCCCGCCCCAACATAACTCTTTAGTGCCTTCTAAATTGAAGCTTCAAACATGCCATGACTGCTGAGCGGTTATGTGCAATTCTATTAACTAAATGAAATGAGTAATTAAATTACTAAACAACAGAAGTGTCAGAAGGATTGTTTCCTTGGTTTTATGTTTAAAATGTCAATTTTTATACTCATATAAATATAATATATATTATATTTTTATATTTACATTTAAAATTCCAGACTATGTCAAATATCCTGTTCTTAGTTTAGGACTCTTGTTAGAGTATGGTATCAAAACTGTATGTGGACCTGTGTAAGTTTTCACTACCAACTGGTTATGGCATAAAACATACAAAAATGAGTGAAATTGTATTATATGTAGAGCCTTCTGTATGTTATTTCATTATAAGGAGAGACAGAGAGACAGAGAGACGGAGACAGAGACAGAGAGAATGAGTTCACATAAAGCAACAAGTAGACTCATATAGACTGTGTTTTCTATCATTAACTTTAAGTGTTTCTCCTTAGCAAACACTGCTTTTATAAGAATAACATTATTCCCAAATGATCTCAGTGTTTATCTGATGCTTAAGGGAGATTTTTGCTAAGAAAGCATCATTCTTAACTAAGCCAAGCTAAAACAGTATTAGTGAAATCAACATTCAGTTCAAGGTGTGGCCTTCTGATATTTCTTCATAGGAAAAGGAGATTTTAATTTTAGGATTCCAGAACATCAGTACCGACATGAAGGGAACTCTTTGTGAGTAAAGCTATCTTTATGAACGCCTAGGGGATAGTGCCTAATCTAGAACACTCTTCAAGTTGTACTTAGGCTGCCATTGAGAGTTCCCAGTGCATGTATCATTATATTCAGATGATTATTTTTCAAAGACAAATTACATGTAAGTTCTTCCTCTAATCTAGACAGTTATTCCCATTGTGGTTCATGCTCTGTGGCAGGAAATGAGTCCTCAAGTTACTTCACTGGGTTATTACTCATTCTAGTAACCACCTGCAGCATCAATGACATGATCACTTTGGTGTCATTTTAACTATTTTTACTTGAGTGTCTGAGGATCTATCATGTGTGGTCATGTCCATAGAGCCCAGAAGGGGGTGTTATATGCCCCAGAGCTGGATGGTGGTTACACCTGGTGGTCAGGCACCCAACATGAGTGCTGGGAACCAAACTCACATCCTCTGGAAAAGCAGCTGGCATTCTTAACCACTGAGCCCTCTATCCAGCCCCTGTCAATAGTTTTTAAGTGTCATAGAAGCAAGGTCTCTGATTTCTTAGTGACTATAAACTTCATTGTGACAGCCTTTGGTCTCTGATGTGTCACAATTGATCTTCTAAATGCCAGTTAAGAGACAGCAGAACTCTGGGAAACGCTAGTTTATCAGGAAAATGGTTTTCATTTCATTGGGGATGGTGAGCTGTTGGGATGAATATGAAGTAGTGATATTTCTACTTCTGGATGGAGCTTATTGGAGCAGGATGGGATGGGAATGACCAATAATTAGGTAAACAGTCTCTAAAAAGACTGAAAGATGCTAGCTAATCTCCACAAAGCTGGGTGTGGTGCCCACCTGCTATCCCAGCATTTGAGGGACTAATGCAGGAAGACACTGAGTTTAAGTCAGAGCCTGCCTAGTCTCCAGGGGAGAACCTGTCTTCAAAGAAAAATGCTCTCCACCTGCTAGCCAGAGCTTGGAAGCTGGCAGACTGGGACACTAAAAGAATTTCCAGTCTAAATGGTCTCCACCATTCCCCTTCATGACTGTACCCTTCATGACCGCTCATACTTTCCAGTGACTTGTGGATTTTTTTTAAGTTAAAACAACTACATGATAAAAGTACTTTAAACTAATAATCATAAGGAGATGGGACATATTTATTTCTGTTGCATTCCTCGCAGTATATCAAGCCTGCTATGAATTTCATTCTCCAAAATCCCCACCTTTTTTTTTTTTTCATTTTTTTTTATTAGGTATTTAGCTCATTTACATTTCCAATGCTATACCAAAAGTCCCCCTTACCCACCCACCCCCACTCCCCTACCCACCCACTCCCCCCCTTTGGCCCTGGCGTTCCCCTGTACCGGGGCACACAAAGTCTGCGTGTCCAATGGGCCTCTCTTTCCAGTGATGGCCGACTAGGCCATCTTTTGATACATATGCAGCTAGAGTCAAGAGCTCAGGGGTACTGGTTAGTTCATAATGTTGTTCCACCTATAGGGTTGAAGATCCCTTTAGCTCCTTGGGTACTTTCTCTAGCACCTTTAATGCAACAAAAGTCACAATGGAAATCAGAAAAAGAAGAAGAACATGGAAAAGTGCTGGACACGGGTAATGACCTGTAGGAAAGAGGAATCAGCCCAGATGATCATTAATCAGCTGAACAGCGCAAGGTGTAGACTTTAAATTTCTCCATGGCAGGCTATAGGTGACCCTGGTAGAAAAGTAAGCAAATGACAATAGCAGAGTCCTTAAGCAGAAGAAGAAAAATAGCCTACCGTTCTGCATTATTCACTCCTCCTGACTCATGTTTCTGTCATGCCTTCCTTTCCTGTTGAAGTTTAACATACAACATACACACGAGTTCCTGAAACAACGAGGATAGCAAAACTGGGGAGAGACAGCTGCACACCTCCCAGGTTGAACATTCCAGTATTATAATGATGTTTTATTAGCTTACCAAGAAGAGGACAAGGAAGTCCAGATTGAACTCAAAACCAGATTACGCAAGCAAACCTGGGTAGCAAAGTGAGTCTTTAAGTAAATAGAATACACCAAGTTTGAGAAAATTCTGACCTGACACAAAAGTTCTCTTTGACAAAGACCCTTTGATGCTTGCTATAAAAGCAGCTTTTAGCCTGCTAGCCCTTCTGTGTTAGAACTTCTGTGATCCCTTGAGAATAATCAAAGGCCAGGTTTTGCATAGCTATGTATGTGACATTCAATAAAGATCCAGTAATATGAGTGGGGATTGCTTTTCAATTTTTTTCAATATTTATTATGAGATTATTTTTCTCAAATCACTGTACAGTTAAAAAGCTGCTTGAGAAAATGTATTATAATACGGTTACTATACAAGGGGGTCCTTATAATTACTGGAAGGAATGACAAAAAATAGAAATATTTTGTTGGTCATACCTACACCTCACTATGGACACATGGTACTCCCCAAAACACACCAGTCTACTCAGGAATACTGTTATAATTTTCTAATAAAAAGAAGGTATCCACACTATTCACCTGTCACTGATTATAAAATTCCATTTAAGCCATTTTATTCCAGAAGAAAAATCACTTAGAAGTAAGAGTTCTGGTTAGCAATGAATTATATACAAGTCATTCAGGCACAGTAGTTCAATCACTTCACTATTTTTACCCTCCCCCCCCCAAAAAAAAATAATGTGTGCCCGTAATGAGGCATGAAAAGCTATTAACTGAACCATTCACACATCAAATGGATGCTGTTGTCAGTTTGTTCTCTCAATGGAAATAATGAACAACTGATTTATTTATAACTAGTAATTATGATAATACACCTTCATTTTCCTTCATCTCATTACAGTAGAGATACATAGTGATTATCTTATGTCATACCCAACCTAAAACTATTTTTGTAACTTTTATAGATTTGGCCCCCTCATTTCATTTTCCATTTTGATTTTTTATCTTTCCCATTGATGGAATTGATCCGTACCCTCAACTTAATAGAGGCTGAAGTGTGAATTCTAAGTCAGTGGAGAATATACGTGTATATGTGCAAAATCACTATAAAATGACATTTCTCAGCATTTACTTAGTAAGTTCACATTTTTTTTCCTTTCTGTGAAGAAAATAAACAGACCCAGAAAGGAAAGATGAAGGAGGCTAGCTTGCTCTTAGAGAGGCAAGGGGCTCTGGATGCTGGCTCAGTTGGAAATGTGCCAGTCACAAAGCCACTAAAGACCTGAGTTCAAATCTCCAGCTTACGTCTATAATTCCAGTGCTGACGGAGAAACAGAACACAGGAAGATCCATGAACCTCAGGGGCAAGCCACTCAACCAAGCCATTGAGCTACGGATCCCGTGAAAGAACCTTCTTTCAAGCATAAGATGGAAAATAAATGAGGAAGAGATAAGGCATCTATCTCTGGTCTCCTCTCACACACAGGCACCCAGAGATAAACGGGTGCACCTACCCACTTGAACACATGTATACACCGCATGAAAAAAATTAAAATCTAATGGAAACACTTTGTTTCATTGGCAATACGATTGTTTAAAATTTGAGAGCAGAGAAGAACGTGCCTTTTGAACATTTCTAATTCTATAATAGTTTTTTTCTTGGATAAATATTAATATTTTCAATTCCTGCTACATAACATTATACCTATACACTGGACTCTGTCTGGACATGTTCATGTGGGGTTAGGGGAGCTGTTTCTATTTAATAGAAACTTCCATTTGTAAAAGTATGTATCCCTTTCACAGAAAATCATTTTTAAGACAGTAAGAACTGCATTGCATAACTATATCTAAAAAGTTAAAACTCCTGCAAATAAATGGTTCTGTTCTATTCCCAAGGAGGAACAGAGAAACATCCTATATTCTTGCTATCGTGGTTTAGGAATCTAACACTGGGTTACAGTCAGCAACTCTACAGTCAGAGAAAACTTCCACTTCCTGGTGGAGTGGCCCATCTCTCTCATTTTTCATGCCTTTTGAAAAAAGAAAGATTTTTCTCTCCCTAATTTGACTTGGCTACCCTTATGCATCCTTTATAATAAGCAGTATATATTATTTTGAGAATATATGTACAAGCAAATAAGCTAAGGATGCCATTATCTACAGTCATTCTTTTCCTTTTATTGAAAATATATTTTTCATACAATATATTCTGATCAGGTTTTCCCTTCCCCTGACTCCTTTCAGATCCACCCCACCTTGACTTCCATCCAAACTCATAATTCACACATGTTTTTCTCTCTTTTGTTAGAAAACAAGCAGACATCTAAAAGATAATAAGATAAAACAAACTACAAAAAAGAAATAGGACCCCAGAAAAAAATGAGAAGAAAAATAACCAAAGAAAAGGCTGAAGAAACACATATAGGCACAGAGACACATACAGGCACACAAACAAAAATACTAAAAAGACACGAAAAAAAAAAAACAGAAACTATACTATATACACAAAAGATCTGCAAAGTGAAAAACAAAACAAAACAAAACCAACAACAACAAAGCAAAAGCATTCTGGAACCAAAAAAAAAAAAAAAAATTCTCCAAAATATAATTGAGTTCATTTTGTGTTGGCCATTGACTGCTGGGCATGAGGCCTGACCACAAGTGTATATCCAGTGAGATTTGGTTGGAGAAAATCTGCAAGTAATTATCGATTGCAGATAGCTTCTAGGTTTGGCATGGGGGGAGGGGGTGCAGGGGGTGTTGTGTGTGCTTCCTCTCTCGGTGCTGAGACCTCATCTGGCTTAGACCAAAGCAGGCCCTGTGTGTGTAGCCACACAGCATCACTGGTGATCCTTACAGCATCACATCCTTATCTTTATTTACTTTTCTTCTTAGCAGCATGCCTCCTCTTCCCATTATCTTATTAATAATCCGTTCTTGGTTTGCAAGTTACCTATTAACAGTTGTGGTAAAATGAATCACACATGCACATGCACGCGCGTGTGTGCGCGCATGCGCACACACACACACACACACAGGGAGGGGGGAGAGAGAGAGAACACTCATCTGTCCATATATGAGTCAAATGTAAAGCTCATTAAACGGAGACATACATATGTTCATTTTTTCAATATAAAGAATATAGTCTTAGTTGCTGAATTAAAAGCTCTGACAGAGTAAAGTTCAGAAGAGATAGCTACCTATGGTGACATTTAAATTCATCAATATCTTGAAAGGTATTTTTTTGATGAGTTAAATATTAGATTGATATTAAGTTATTATTTTTTAATTAAAACTTACCATGTTTTATTCACAGTCAAGTTACCCCTTGTAGTTTAAACAAACAAACAAACAAACAAACATATCTATACCCAGTCCCAGACATTCATTTTCCAGTGCCTTGGCCCATCAGACTCTCTTTCTGAGCTGCTCATCAGTCCTCCCCAATCCAGCACCAAATCAAAGTATCAGCTCCTGGTTTCCAAGGATACCCAAGATCATCCCTATGATACCTTAGAGACAGTTTCATGATTTGATTTAAAGCATTTTCTTCCACAGACACTGAGACAATTGGGGTTCAACTGTGAGTCAGCTTCTGCATCTAAAACCAATTGCACTTACAATGTGAATAAGAAATAAATAAACAACCCCTCACAGTTAAGGTTTAAAATTGTTCTAGCTTGCTTCTCTGTTAGGTGATAGAACCCTCAATAAAAGCAACTTAGGAGAAGGAAGGGTTTATCTGACTTACAGGTGACAGACCATCATCTAATAAAGCCTAGACAGGAACCTGGAGACAGGACTGAAGTAAAACAGAAGCAGATGCCAGGGAAATCCCTGATTTTTTTTTTCTTGTGGCTGGAAAAATTAACTTTTTTATATAACCCAGGACCTACATGAGACTTGCTTACTGGACAATCTGATAGAGCCATTTTCTCAAGTGAGGTTTCCTTTTCCCAGAGGACTCTAATTTGTGTCAAGTTGAACAAAATGACAATAGCAAACAATAATCAAAACAATAACAACAACAACAACAAAAACCTAACCACTCATTTAAATCATTTTTGGGTTGCATCCATGATTATTTGCATCACTAGAATTTGTGTGGAAAATTAAATAGCTGCTTTTCTTCCCTTCTCCTCAGCCTGTTGAAGAACTGAGTCAGATCTTGCTAGAGTCAACTCTTCCCTGGATGTGACTCTGGGGGTCACAGGAGCCACATTTGTTTTTGTGTGGGGTAATTTACCATAAATATCCTATATTGCAGTATTTGAACATGTGTCAGGCGATAATATGTTTCCCCAATACAAATGAATGTGAAATACAAAAATATACCTTGAAATTGTTAAAAATCCTTCCAAGGAGTGACTTTTTCCCGTGATAGAACATTGATCGTTCAAGCTGAGTGGCAACCTTTTAATATCAGCAGTCTTTCAGAGCTTTTGAAATGTCACCACCAAAATTAATATAAATATCTCAGGTGGGTAAAGGAGACACGGCTTGGACAGATCCTCTCTTGGAAAGCAAGAAACAGGGGACCCACGTGGGCATCAACCTCCCTTCCCTTCCATTTTTTTTCTCTGTGTTCTATAAAAGACCTCTTCTCCTACAGAGTCGTTACCCCCACTCTGCAAAATAGCTCGAAGAGCTAGAAAGAAATTGGATTGGAATTGGGATTCTGAGAAGAAAGGATGAAGCTTATATGAAGGAAACAAACAAGTAATATGATAAACTCAACTGTATTTACAAGGGCGAGTTCAGATAAATCTGAGCATCTGACGTCACTGTCTATATGAGCATGCGCATGCCTGGAGGCACGTGCATGCGTGCATGCGTGCGGGTAGGTGGTGTGTACATGGAGGAGTCATCTCTCTACCTCCTCCCTCCTGTCTCCCCTGCCTCCTCGTACTTCCCCTGCATCCTCCTTCCACTTCCTGTCTCTGTCTCTGCCTCTGCCTAAATTGCTGGTTTTAAAGGCATGACCACAGTGTTCAATTTCATTAAAATATTATGAAACTTGAAAATGTGTGTGTGTGTGTGTGTGTGTATTTCATGCTTTATTCATCTTATTTATGTGACTGATAAATATCCACAGAAGATAAACCAGAAATATTGTAATTTGCCACTGTTTCTATGTACTTGGATTATATGTGACTGATCATGCCTATTTATACACATCTATATGCATCTATATCAACATTGGTGTGTGTATGCATATTTGAATATATTGTATCGTGTTCTTCTACATTTGTACTTCCTTTCCATATTCACCGAGAACTTACTGTGTTCAAGACACCACTGTGGATTGAAAGAAAAGACTCGAAGGACAGAAAGGGGGGGGAGTTAAAAACACTTAAATGAGACTCTATTCAAATCCAAAATAAGAACTTTAATTATAAATAATGGAAATGGTGGTGATTAAAAAACCTAAGTTGGGCTGTGGTGCCCTAAGCAGTAGAGTAAAATATAACTCCTTAGGTAGGAACAGCTTGACCTTCGCCACGGTCAACTTGCTCCTTGAACTTATGATTCCTTAACTCAAAATAGAGATGAGATTAAGCCATGTGATCTTCAGATTCTTCAAGCTCCAACATTAGGGGAAAGTATAGGCCATAAGTTTGATTTAAAGTGGAAGCTGAAAGCTCATTCTTCACCTGGAATGGCTTCTTGGGTGAACATCGGGGCCAGCGAACCTGAATCCCATCTCCTTGTCCCTTCCTGGATTCTAAACTGATGGAGGCAATGGCTAAGAGTGAAACGGGGCTGAGGAGTTAGGACTCACAGACAGGACTTTGTCTAAAGACTTGACAGAATTGCTTCTGCAAACCTCAAATCTGCAAACATCAGCAAAGGCAAAGACTGAACGAAAGAGTGAGGAGACTAAGAAGAAGTTCAGAAAACAACAGAGAAAAAGGTGTGGATCTTTTCTTGCCCAAACTTTTAATAAAATTAAATATATATATATACCTTGTGGTATCTCATTCAGAATTTTTTTAACATGAAATTTTTTATTACAAATTCAAGAAAAACCACAGGATAAGCTGTCAAGTTTTATCACTAATTTGCAAGGCCTCAATTTGAAAAAGAAAAGTTTTGTGATAAAAGTCAAGGTTAAATGAAACTCTGTGAAGCTGTACAGTTAGGTTAATGATGAGCAGCCTCGGGGGATCATTGCTAGCACAGGTGTTCAATATATTTATTAATGGCTTGGAAGGGTACTGAGCATTATGGATACACATTCGCATGACTGCAGAGATATTTATAACCATCAGAACAGGTGAATGGCTGCTTTTCTTGACCCATTCGAAAGCAATCACTTGGCATACTGTAGCAAGCAAAGGTCAACAAGAAAAAATTCCTGTGAAGTAGGTGGGATCAAACAAGTTTTTTTAATATGATAATAGCTTCAAAAATAGTTGTTGCCTTGCAGGCACGAGTGGACATGTCTAAGACATCTGTCTTGCAAAGAGCTCTTTGCGGGGGGGGGGGGGGGAGATAAAAAAAACCCAGTCAATGAGGAATGCAAGAAATGTTACCTATATCTTTGTCTATTGATGAAAATTCTTAGGAGAGATTTATTCAAATGGATAAGACTGTTGGGTGCATCCTTAAACTCCATGCTGGGATTACCTAGAGATTTTAGAGTTTCCCATCAGCCTTCACTCCTCCCAAAACCCACTCCCTGAAGTCCCAGCTCCGTCTAGGATGGGAATGAAGGCAATGGCACCCCTGCCTTGCTCTCTTCTCAATGACTTTACTGACATTAAGTTTTGTGATAATAATCCTGTATAATTCTTTATAGCCTCCCCTCACCCTAGCAATGCTTAGTCATTCTGCATGTATGACAAAATATTAAGTGGAATAAAGTAAATTGGCAAAGAATAACATAGTTTAGATTATGAGTCATTCCTTCAAACTCTTTTCTGCATAATAGTTTATCTAAGGAATGGGGGTGACAAGAAGAGCAAACAGAGAAAAAACTTGAAGCCTTCACTTAACTCATTTTCTAGGAACATGTAATAATACTTTCAGTTGCTATTTAAAAATAGGTTTCATGTAGCCTACACTGGCCTCAAAATCACTGTAAGTCTCAGTCTGACCTTGGACTTCTAGCCTTCCCCCCACCCCCCTCTACCTTCCAAGTGCTAAAATTAAAGGGTTTCCATTGTGCCCAACTTAAAATATTATGTGTTCTATTTGTCTCTTTGTTGCAGTATTTTAACCTATAGCTCATGGTAACCTTGAACTCACCGGAATCCTTCTGCCTCATCTTCCAAGTTTTGAGGTTGTGCAATAAACCACTTCAACCTGTTGTGATACTTTTAAAATTAAATCACCACTTTCTTGTGCTTTTCTGTGGGAAGCCACATGTGCCATTGCAGGGTGGCGCTGGCTTCTGCTGGCCACCACGCATACATAGGCAGTAAAGTTTTTTTGTTTTTTTGGTTTTTTTTTGTTTTTTTTTGTTTTTTTGTTTTTTGTTTTTTGTTTTTTTTTTTGCCAAGATGAGGTTTTGAGAATTAACCAAAATTAACCAATCAGATGAGAGACAAGTTAACCAATCAGATGAGAGACAAGTTAACCAATCAGATGTAGGCATGCAAATGAGGTGGTAAGCATAACCCAAGCACAGCCAATCCGGGTGTGAGACACGCCTCTCCTAGGCCTATATAAGCAGCACCAGTTCTGGGCTTGGAGTCTCTTCGCCTCTGCAATCAAGCTCTCCCAATAAATGTGTGCAGAAAGATCCTGTTGCAGCGTCGTTCTTGCTGGCGAGTCAGGGTGCACGCAAGACTTTTCTACTAGGAGGAAAATGCAGACATAGCATGTGAGAAATGCTTACCTAGACTTCCAAAGTTCAGAGAAAAGGAATAGAGTCTTAGACTATTTGGAACTATGAAACCAGAACAGGAGTGAAGCCAAATGTGAAGCCAAAGCACGTACCACATCTTCTCCAACCAGTGAATCTATTGATGATGGAGCTATTTGGCATCAATAATATATTTTTAATTATGACACACAATGCTATTGAACATTTAATAGATGACATAACCAAGTAAACATCATTTTTTAAATTTTTGCTTGGAAAGGTGTGTGTGGACATTGCATCATCTGATTCTTGTTTATTTTTTTTTTTAATTTACTGGTTTTGTGTGTGTGTGTGTGATTTTGAGTCCCTTTCTTGTGACTAGATATTAACTGTACAATATAGTGGCCTTAATGGTGACTTGTCAAGCATGAACACAGTGTGTATAGTATTTGCTCATGTTATTCTTACACCACCACCCTTTCCTGAGTCTCCACTCTCCCATGCCCACCCTTCTTCTTGTGTGCCTTCTTTAGCAGACTCCAAACGCTGTATTTGCCTTTTCCAGTTCTCTCCTATGTCACTTGACATAATAATGTCTGCTTCCATTCTGCTACAGATGACAAAATTTTATTCTTTGTTATTTTGTTCTCAATAGATGGATAATTTCCTATTGTGTGTGCATGACACATTTTCTTTTGCATTCATCCATTGATATGCACCTGGGCAGACTCCATGCCACAGCAACTGTGAACAGAGCCCTGGTGAACATGGATGAGCAGATGTCACTACTACAAGCTGGCTTTGATTCCTTTGGGCATACACTTAGGAGCTGTATGGTTGAATCGAATCACATGGTCATTTTGTTTCTTTTCTTTTCTTTCTTTTTTTAACTATCGCACTGTGCTGATAGTGGTGAGACTAATTTGTATTTTCTGCCAATAGTAAGTCAAGTCTTCAACACAACACTCTTGCCTCCCTTTTTAGTTTTGTTGTTTTATGATCGCTACCTCTTAGAGAAGTGAGTTGAAATCTCAGTGTAGTTGTGATCTACATTTTCATCACAGCTAGAGACACTCTACATAATCTTTTTGCTTGAAAGGTATCCAGGGTATTTTTTTCTTTTGTTCATTGATTTATTGTGGGTTTTTTTTTTTGTTTTTTTTTTTTGTTTTGTTTTGCTTTGTTTTGTTTTAGTGTTCAATGTTGGAGATGAGTATAGAGTCTGGATATTAACCTTTAGATAAATAGATAGCAAGGATTTTCTCCCAGTATGTAGTGTGTGTCTTCATATTGACCAAGAGCTTTGCAGAAGCTTTTTCATAACACACAGCCTCACTTGCCAGTGCTGGCTGTTGTTTCCAGAGTGGAGGGAGTCCTTTTAACAAAATCCTTGGCTGTGCCCAAATCCCTGGCTATGCCTGTACCTTTGAGTATTTCTCCTGTGTTTTCCTCTTTTTGGGATTACTGTTTCAAGCACCTCTACCCAAACATCTTTGATATATTTTTAACTAGTTCTTATGCAGAATGACGGGCCGAGATCAAGCTTCAGTCCATGTACTGAAGAGCCTGTCTCTTCTCTATTGGGTACGTTTGTTGTCTTTGTCATCTCAGATCTCTGTCTCTGTGTAGGTTCAGTCCTGTGGGCTTTCTTTCTCCTACCTGCTCCAGTTCTCCTGAAGGATGAGTATTTGTCTATGAAACCTCTATGACAACCTGTCACCATTGGCATTCCCATGCTCTCTTAAGAATTCCTAGATGTTCTAAAGCTTAAGTTATAAAGAGTCCCTTGGTTTTAAACACTGTTTGATCTATGTATTTTCCCTACATCATCTGGCACACTACCACCAGAGACTTATGAAAGCAAACAAAGGAAACTTCATTAATGAAGCCAAACACTTGATGTTGGGGAGGTAGCTCAACTGATGAGGAGCTTGCTTGCTGCCAAGGAATAAGAGCCTATGTTCAATACCCAACCCTCACAGGAAAGCCAGGCACAGGAGAAGGAGAGGCAGGAGAAGGAGAGTCCTTGGAGCTCATGTCCAGTTGGTCCAGCCAGTCGGTGACCTCCAGGTTCAGTGAACAATGTCCAAAATCAGAGCAGAGAGGAAATGGGTATGGGGAAAGAGAGTGAGAGACAAATTCACAGAAAAGACAAATTGGAAGCAAGAAGGTAAACATGAAACCTTTGTTCAAGCCTCAGATTTACTAGTGAGGTTCATTAGACTATCTAAGACTGCCTATCTGAAAGCTTATATCCATAATTAGAGAATGATGCATACATCAATTCTGTTGACTTTTCCCCCCTTCTAGGTCTTCCAGTTATTCTGCAGTACAATTTGAGTAAAATTTTAGTGAGAAAAAACAAGTGGTGAATGAGAATACAGCAGATGGTCAAGTGTCATGTGCCAGTAGCCTATCAATCATGCTGGTATTTTTAGACATTGGCAAATTTATTCCCATCTCCAGGGTAGTAAATTTGCACTTAATGGTATGTAATACACCCTATTTATTTTTAAAGAACATATCAGAGTGTTTCTTGGTAATCATAGATGAAAGCTACTCCTCCTCCCCCCACTAAGGTTTCTCAGATGAGTAGAAAGCAATGTATCTCCCAGTAGAAATCACATTTTATAAGAGAAACATACTTGCATTTTTTTTATAAAAATAAGGGCATTTCTACATTTTTGTGTGTCTTAGAGGAGATTTGTCCCAAAGTAAATCTAAATCAGACCTAAAAACTATGAAAAAGGACTCAAGGAGGAAACTGAATTTAGTTCTGATTTATATAGAAAAGATCTAGGTTTTTGCACAAAATTAAGCCCACATTGATAAAAGAGATGTGATGGGTTTTTCACTCCGTTCAGAATTTACACATCAGATAATGACTATGAAACCTTTAAACTTGCATAATCTATTACAAATTATATTTCCATCCAGAAGCTTGCAAATAGGTTAAGTTAGGCTTATCACATAATTTTGTCACCCTATGTCACAACACTAGAAAGCAGCACAGTGCTTAGACCTATAATCCCATGTACGTGAGGTGAGGCATATATGTTGATTCTATCACATACACAGGGACTCTGCAAGACCCAGTTTCACCTTAAGCTGACACAATGCGAGTGCTTTTCTGTACCATAACTTCCAGACCCTAAAGGACTCTAAACTTTAGAAGAAGTTACACGGTAAATACACTGAATTTTTTTCTTTTTAAAGATTTATCTTTCATCATGTGTATATGTTTGTGTCTGTGCTGAAGTATGTCTGTGTGAGTACAGTTGCCTGCAAAGACCAGAAGAGGGCTTGGATGCCCTGGAGCTGGAGTTATGGATGTGTGTGAGACCTCTGACAGTGGTACTGAGAATTGAACTTCCAGACCTTCTGCAAAAGTACCAGTACTGTGTAAAATGTGCTCCACAGCACCCCCCAAAGAAATTTCTGATTTTGTGAATGGAGTAACAAAGGCAACCACGCTCTCTCCAGAAATCTGAGAGCTAGGATTGCAAGGAATCACCCAGTGTGCAAACCAGAATTACAGAAGAGAAGACCAGCCAGAAAGATTTTTCTTGCTCATCAGATCTCTATTGTTCATTTTCTTGATGGATCTGATAGGAATATACAAGCTGATAGGCTTTCTTTACTATACAAGGAAAAGTTATCTTTGTTTTAAATGAACAGTTGTTACTTGGTTATATGGAGGAAGAACTAATTCTAGGGGAGCTTTGTAACATTGTCGTTGGAGATACAAGTGAGTCATACATATTGCTGCTCATCACTGAACCTAAGATTGAAACAGGAACTGGGATTTGGGGTCTGTCAGAATCTCTTCAAGCTGCTCTTGTTTCAGTTTTAACCTATCAGTGATAATCACCAGAAAAGGTTGCAAAAGTCCCACGGAAGCATCCCATCAAATAACAGCTTACCCCTTCCCCTCTTACAGTTTCTTAAACTGCTTGAAATCCATCAGAACTCCTCTTTTGCCACAGAGCACACAATTCTTCACACGGCAGATTTAACGTTTACCCACAGCAAGTGAAATGCTGGGTCCTCTCTGTTTCTTACTTAGTGTAGGTACTGATGATTTCCAGCTTTGTAAAGTGTGCAGGAAGAGCAGTGTCTCTGGACATGCATTCACGGATAAACATAAAATGAACTGACCATAGGGACAATTTGATGGAGCCCAAGGTAGTCGAAATGGAAGGAGTGATGGAGATCCCAGTAGAGGGATGAGATGAGGCATCTCCTCCGCGGGTTGTGCTGCTGGAGACTATCACGATTACATGCATTCTGCTAGGGTACTGTCTGTAAAAAAGACTGTGCTGGTAAAAGGTGCAATTTTCGGAGCAGAGAATGCATTGGACAGGTGTTAACAGCCGCTACCTGTGCCAGTGGAGCAGGCCACTGCACAATCTAAGACCTAAACAGTCACAGTCTCTAGTGGACATGGAGTCAGGTAGGTGCTGGGTTTGGGAAGAAACACATAAAGGCGAATACTATTGTCCACAGCTTTAATGTCTTCAGAATAGGAAGGAGTAACATGAACTAATTAATAGGCATCGAAACTCAAAGTTTCATAGCCTAGCAGAGACTTCTGTCAAACCAGGATATGGGTCTGTATCATATAAGATTTTAAGAGAAGTTGAAATGAAACTTTATAGGTCATCTTCATTTTTCAAGTGTCAGAATCAATCTCTCTCTCCCTCTCTGTCTCTCTCTCCCTCCCTTTCCTCCTCCTCCTCCTCCTCCTCTTCTTCTTCTTTCTTCTTCTTCTTCTTTCTTCTTCTTCTTCTTTCTTCTTCTTCTTCTTCTTCTCCTTCTTCTTCTTCTTCTTCTTCTTCTTCTTCTTCTTCTTCTTCTCTCTCTCTCTCTCTCTCTCTCTCTCTCTCTCTCTCTCTCTCTCTCTGTTCATGCATGCTCAGGTGTGTGTTGTGTGTGTGTGTGTGTTTCAGTTGCTCTATATTAAATTCCTATGTAGTGATGAAGAAGGGAGGTTAGAGTGTGATGGTGTGCTCCAGACTATCAAGAGAACACACAAGAGTCTGAGACAGAAAAGGATACTTGGGGATTATCAGCTTATGAGAAGCAAAACACAGTGAGCAATGTGCCAGGGGTAGTACATCAACCTTGTACAAGTATATCTTATTTGTAAAAAGAAACCTTTTACTTTTTAATGCTTTACCTTCGTTTTTGCTCTTTCTTATACAAGAGCTGACTTAAGATTCTCATAAGATTTAAAACATTTTGTAGAAGAAGGGCCTAGGAAGGATGAGGTTAGCAAAGTGAGGTTGGTTAAGTGTGCTGAATGCATGCTGAGAATAGTCCAGAGAACAAAATCCTCATCAGCAATTAATTCATAAAACTGATTACGGTGTGCACAGTGGGGGATGTCTATTATCTTACAAAATCCATTTGCATTTTGATATTTTAGTCTTCGACAAGGATAAATATATCCTGCATATGAGTAATGACTGCAGCACATCAAAATGGGAAGAAAACGATTGTGAATTTTGACTGTCCCTACTCTGTCCTTTCATAGTTTAGTAGAAAAAAAAACCTGTAATTTCTCAGATATGTCTTTGTGGACCAAAATAGAGGGCAGAAGAGAGCCCTTCATACTTCAGATTGTAATTCTTTCTTGGCTGAAAGGATAAGACTTTTCAATAAGAAGAAAGGCTATGTGAATGACAGAGGTATCGGTGTGCTGAGGTCACTGAGCGGGTATACAGCCAGGCACGTTCTAGCCTAACGCATCAGAAGTGTGCAGTTTTTTTTTTAAAAGGCCACATTAATAACAAGTAAATCCTCTCTGCTGAGATAAAGTGGCTGTTGTGTGTTGTTATTCTAAAGGAGAGAAAGAAATAGGGATGTGGCACTAGCAGTAGTGATTGGCATTGGTGTATTCCAGACTAATTTCAACCCAAAAATCCCTACCATTAAATACAATTTGGGGAGGCTCAGCTCTTAGAGTATCAGAGGATGCAGAGCCCATGGGTAATGAAGAAGTCGCCTTGCAAGACAGAGGATGAGCAGCATGCATTCTGATGAACTAAGCAAAGAGGCTTGAATTACAACTAGACAAGAGTACTCCCTCCTTGCACAAGACCCTTAATAAGGACAGCTGCAGGTCTCTGAGTTTAAGCTTTAACAAATTTTTATAGTCTTAGAAAACATATCATTCAAGTGACTCCTCCCCCTTAATTCAGACTAAATCAGTCATCTTTCCACACAGTGAACACCTGGTCAACTGACCATACGATTACTAGACCATCTCCGGTTTGTTGATGCCATTATTTAATTTTATTTTTTTTAAACATCATAAAAACCTATCTGAAAAAAATTATTAACAATCAAATCCTGTGAGACACCTGAGTGCCTTTTCTTCCAACCAACTCCATGACTAAGCTCACAAGTGGAAAATTGACGACTAGCTTGAAGTCTGACTCAGAGTATCAAGTCTGCAAAATGGCAAAGTGCAAAGCTACAGAAGACAAAAAACGCATCCTCCTGGTGGATGTCAGCCTCCAAAGAAGAGAAATGTCACATAGGCTTCAAAAAAACTATTTGAAGGCAGGAAAGGGGGGTGAAAAAGCAAAATGTGTGTTATAAATATGTTCCCTTACCAGGCACAACCAGCTCTGGAGGCTAGAAGAGAGGCCCTGGAATCCAGTGAAAGCTCTGTTGGCCTAACACGTTAATGCTTGTGACTATAATCATGATGTGTGTGTCTCCTTCCTTGGAACTGTGTGTGCGGCCTCAAGCATGAGTGTTCAAAGTGTCAGTGTCAGGCCGGCACCACCTGATCCCTTTCCCCTAGCTGGGCCACCTTGTCTGGTCTCAGTGGAGAGGATGTGCTTAGTTCTGATGCAATTGAATGTACCAGGGTGGGTTGGTACCCATGGAGGTGGGGGGCGCTTCTCCTCCTCTGAGGATGAGGGGTGGGAAGTAATGGGGGGGAGGGGGTTGTGAGGGTGGGACTGGGAGGAGAGGAGGGAGGGGGCTATGATAGAGGATATAAGGTGAATACATGAATAAATGAATGAAAACATAGGATTTCCAGGGCTCCAGAGTAAGATGCGTCACATGAGAGACTGCAAGGATGGACTCCAGAGATCTGTCTTTTACATAAAGGGACACTGATTATGCCATGGGTTGAAAATCACTCAGTAGACTAACAAACAGAAATTATATAGCATGCCAATTCCTGGTAGTCTGTTTTAAATAGCAAACTGTACTTACTAGTCATAATCTCAAAGTTGACACAATGTTGCAAGTTAGAAAAGCTAAGTACTTCTCGAGCTTTTAGCTGTTATTTTTGCTTCATTCATCCATCCCTATTTCTTTCTCTTGCCTTTAGAATAACAACACACAACAGCCACTTTATCTCAGAGCAGAAACTTTACTTGTTATTAATGTGGCCCTTCAGCCTTTAAAATGAATTGAGCTGATTGTGCATCTGTGTGTGTGTGTGTTATAAAATGAATGTGGAATATTCTAGATAAACATTATTCTAACCATCAAAAATTTGCACAACTCAAATAAGCAAATGATCCATTTCTAGGCTATATTTTACCCACTAAGACAGCCTAAATAGGACATAATCTATTGTAAGCACTAGCTCACTATCAAATGCTATCTATGTCAAAACAAAAGTTATGGTCTCCAAGTGGATCATATATGCAGGATTCTGAGTTTACACTAAAGACAACCAGGATAATAGCTTAGTACACTGTCTGTTTTCACCAGTTTATTAAACTACCATAAATGTATCAGTCCCAACTCCTCCCTTCACTCACACCACTATTAGAACTTGCAACAGTGAATCACACTAAATCACACTAAATACCAACTGTTTTCTTTACCTGCTTCTCTAAAGCCAGGCTTTCCAACAGACTTCTGAAAATGCTATTCCTGTGACACATAGTACTGTACAAACCAAAGATTATCACCAATACCTTGGGCACTGGTGCTAAAGGGGCAGAAACTATTGCTTATCTGCAAGCCCTGAATGCCTCTCAGACATCAGGCTTGGGAAGCCATGTATCCAGTTAAGCCAGGTGGATCTGTTACCAGCAGGCAAAGCTGTGTAGGAACTTGTGCCTCTTAGGAATCAAGCCAAGTTACCAGTTGGAGAAGGGAAGGCTGGCTGTCACCTCTGCCTCTCTGTAGAAATGAATAGTACAGATTTAATTTGAAGAATACTTAATATGGTTTTTCCCTGGGTATATGTAATATATAGGGAAACTTTAGTAACAGCTGGAAATCCTGTGACATTAAGCAAGTCCAGGAGGTCAGTGCTTTCTCAATGACTAGAATTTAAGATTATGGTGACTTAAATGGAACTCTCATCAGTCTAAAATACACTTCTTATAATCCAGTGAGTTTATATGACCTGGAAACACTGCTGCCCAATACCTCGTGGGTTTCTTGGGATTCTTATAAATGACTCCTGAGCAATTAATTACGTTCCATGTATTTGCCCTGCCTGTTAAAGCCTAGAAACATAACAGGGACTAAATTGATGTTGTACTTCAATTATTCATCCACAGGTGCTAAGTGCTTGTGGGTTGATTCTATAATCTTTCTCCAGGGTATGTCAGGAACCAATCTTATGAAAAAGTATAGGGGCAAGGGAGATAGCTCTAAGTTAGCAAAATGTTTGTCATGCAAGGATTAGGACCCAAGATGGAGCACACAAAAAATAAAATAATAAAATAAAATAACAAACCTATGCTTACTGGGGTGTACTTATATTCTCATTGCTGGGTAGGCAGAGACAGGTAGATCACTAGAGCACCCCAGCAACCTGGCCTAGCCGACCTGGCAATTTCCAGGCCAGCGACCTAAAAATAGGTGGATGGCATCTGAGGAACAACCAAGGTTGTCCTATAGTCTTCCCATGCACATGGCCATGCACACATGTATACACACACACACACACACACACACACACACACAGCCCGCAGGATTTTTCCTGTCCAATTACATTAGTGCACAAAAGGCCTGTGATTACACAGGGAAAAGGAAGGTAGAGGTAAGAGTTGCAGAAACAGAGAGCATTTCAGAGGAGAGAGAGGAGATGGCAGTGGACGTGAACCTGCACGGTGTTTACCAGCCACAGGTTGTTATGATATCATAAAGGTTAGGATATAGGGATAAAGCTTTATCATTATCAATTGGTTCTGAAATCATTGTATTGGCATCTTGTAAATCTTGATTTTTACCAGGTTACTGGGTATTGTGATATGCAACCACAAGGTTGGCAGTTCCATTTAGTTACTGGAATGTGAGATCGTGGACTACATGGGTTTATGGCTGAGGAAGAACTAGTGGCTCCAGGGACAAGCACATGAGAGCTGGGAGCACGGCAGTTGGGCGCAGTGGGGTCTAGCTGAGAAGAGTTGCTCAGCAGGAGCACACCAGTGCCGGAGGGCACTGGCACGGGAATGGGCCGGTTCACATTTTTAATATTTCCCACAACACACACATTCATATATCATACATATACATACATACACATATATTCAAACACACCACTCTAAGAACAAACAAACAAAAAATTAAAGAGCTGTAAGCCAAATAGAACAGAAGTGTCCAGAGCTAAGTTGGATAGTAAACACATACAAGAAAACATAGATTCTACAAGTTGAGAAGAAAAAAAAAAAGCAAAAATGCCAACAATTCTGCCATCAATCTGGCTGACTGGATAGGGTGTGACATCAGAGCTCCTGACTGTGCCTCAGAGGTAACAATGATATTACACATGGTCCTGAGGCATGACTAGAGAAAGTTGGCTGCCAGTATATACTTTCTTGCTCCTGTTGTTTTTGAACAGAGTCTTATGTATCCTGGGCTGCCCTCAAACTTTCTATGTAGCTAAGGATGTCCTTGAATTCCCGATTCTCCTGCCTCTACTTCCCAAGCACTAAATTATAGGCACTGTCACCCTGCCTTGTACACACAGAGTTGAGGATTGAGCCCAGAGTGGCATGCATAAAAGACAACTTATTAACTCAGCTACATTCTCAGTATCCCTCAATATCACATTTGAAGGGTAACTTTGTAAAGATTTATTTTCTTTTTAGGTATGTATCTGTTCATGAATATGTGCACATGAGTGCAGGTGCCTACAGAGACCACAAGGGGTCATCAGATGCCTCAGAGGAGGAGTTACAGGTGATTGTGAGCTTCCCAAAGCAGGTGCTGGGAACTGAACTCAGGACCCCTGCCAGAGCAGTTTATCCTATTAAACCAAAAACCACCTCCCCAGAGCACTCGTGAGTAATTTTAACTCTCCTTGGGTTGTCCTTTATGTTGAGAACTAATTACAAATACAATTCATCTTTTCTTATAGACTCATTACATTAGGCAGTGCCTCTGACAATCAATAAAAACAAAACTTTCGGGGGGAAGATAATTAGCAAAAGACCATACACTTTCTAATCTTCTTATGCACTTTTAAAGAGTGTTTTCTTGACAGAGTCAACGCTGAAGAATTGCAGACATGACTACAGAATGAAAAGTAGACAAATAGATTAAAGCCACCTGTAATAAATAGAAGTTATGATTACAATTCAAGTTTCACATCAAGGAAACTCATGCCAGTAGTTCTTCCAATGTAGCTTAGCAATGACATTAACTTATGCTAACCACATTCTACCCTGAAAGAATGTGGTGACTAACTAATCCTGGGCCAGACTTCCTGCCAGATCCATCTACTCTGAGACAGATCCACATCCACACATAAAAGGGTTAACAAAGAGACATGCTGGCATGTGCTGAACGCTTCAGCCAAACAGGTAATTCTACAGAATCAGGTCTTGAAAACCAAGTGAACAGAGACGCTGTCGGGCATCATTCGGAGGGTCCTGGGTTTGAGCTCTGTTATTGTTTCACTCAGAGCTAAGATGTCTAGTAAAATTCTCCCCTGGACTTTTCCAGTCCACTTGATACTATTATAGCATGTCTTTTATGCCATACAATTCAAGCCAGTCAACACTTAAAAAAAAAAAATCCCTTTATTTGTTTACTTTCTCCTGAGTTAATGAACCACTGTTTTCCCTCCCTCTCTTGTGGAGTGTTTTAGATATTCGTGTTTATGCTTTAATTTGTTATAAATACCTTCTAGGTATCCTCTCTGGATGATGTGTAGGTTTATGCTGCATGCTTACTGCTAATAAAAAAAATGCTCTGAACATAAATAACACAAGAGGTTCTGAAGCTTGCACAGAACTCAGGAGAGAGCAGCCTGTACCCACAGTCATTCGTGTACAAAACAATGGGCACTTCCCTCCCATGGGTTAAGGCCCGTGTCCTAATGAAGACCCACATCTTCATTTCCAGTTCTGGAACCAGAGCCAAGACCTGCTGAGGTGCTGGCTGAAGGTGAAGGAAATACAGAATGGGTAGTAGAGGAAGGTAGTTATAAATACCAATTAAGGCCACGTAACCAGTTGCAGAAACGAGGATTATAAAGTAATATGAATGCTCCATTGTAAATTTACAAATGCGTTTGCGATTGTACGAGGGATAGTTATATCATGTTAGGTGTATTCACACCCTTGTTATTGTTTCATGTGAACATGAGATATTATTTGTGTCAAGTTGACAAGGTGTGGATTGTAGTGGCTATTCCTGGTTGTCAACTTGACTATATTTGGAATGAACTACAATCCAGAATTGGAAGGCTCACCAGTGACTCTTATCTGGAGGCTTGGAGATCCTTATCTGGATCTTGGTATGGAGATCTTGAGCCATAGTGGCTATGGATTCCAGAAGATTGAATCTCCGAGTTTAAGGAACACACCTTTAATCTGGGTTATGCCTTTCATCTGGAAACATCTATTGCTTCTAGGGAAAGATTACCCAGCCTGTCAAGGATGTCTGATCCTCTGCAGCCGTAGTAACCAGACTACACATTGTGCCCCAGTGTCTGAGTGACAACAGTTAGAATACACATATCCGTATCACCATGGGGAGTACTGATCGTCCTGACCAGGCACAGCTTCTATCAAGATCAGCTCAAGTCTTTTCCTTCTCTTCTAAGAACCTACTTAATTCCCACTCCATTTATCTTATGTGTTTGAAAATAAGCACATGGTATGCCCTCTGACTTGCAACCATCCCCAGCACAGTGAAGGATTTGCATTGAAGAATTATTTCTTTTCATTCTGCCCACAATGAAGACTATGGTCAGAAGTGTGTGTGTGTGTGTGTGTGTGTGTGTGTGTGTGTGTGTTTGTGTTTACATCCAGATATACACTTGTATAACCTGTAGTTACATACATAGTTATATCAAAAGAGCTTAGTGTGGACCAGTCATACTCACTACCCACACCAGCACTACATGCTTTTTCCTATGTCCTCCTCACAAATTACATAAAGCACTGCTCAAACTCTAAACGGAAGTCGTTTGACTCCTCATTATTAACCCCCATTTATTCCTCAAATTTTCTGAAATCGAGATTTAACCTTGTGATGTTTGCTTTATGCATCAATTTGACTAGTGACAGTGTACCAAGATGTCCCACCAAACGCTATTCTAGTTATCTCCACGAGGGTGCTGCTGGATAACATAACCATCTGGATTGGTGTGTTGACTAATGCAGAACACCCTCCCTAACATGAGTGTGGTCATTCAGCTGAATGCCTCAGGAGGACAATGAGGCTGAAGGCCTCAGGAGGACAATGGGGCTAAGTTTTCAACAAATTAGAAGAGATATTTCTGCCTAATCGCTTTGAAGGGATATTTCCTGCCTGATGAACTGAGCTTGCTGTTTGTGTTCATGTTTTGTTTTGTTTCCTACCTCAGCATCAAACTAAAACACCTGCTCTCTGGGTTTGTATGGGCAGATTGTTGGAAATGAAACTACTCCCTTGGTTGCCCTGTCTCTCAGGCCTTCAGACTCAGGCTGAGACCAAGCTATCGGCTTTCCTGGGTCTTCAACTTCCCCATCCTATGTAACCGCTTTTATATTAATACTTATAATTATATTTATATTTGACATTTGGAAAATTAGCCTATAAGTTAACACACACACTTAGAGCACACGATAACAAAACCTCTTCAGCTTTTCAGTCACTTCCCCAGAGTGAGTTTGAGTCAACCTCACATCTCACTCTGATTACTGAAACATGTTCTGGTTGGTCTTTCACAACCAGTTCTGGTTCCATCCTAATTCTCCTATGGGTCCTGTATGCAGGAATATAAGAACCGTGGGGCTGACCTGAGAAAGTTTCAAGGGAAATCAACCAGAGGGCTTCTCCCAACACACTACGCAATGATCTTGGTGAGGTCTATTTTCATCTGTGATACATATAGCAGGCTTTGAGTTTTGCATAGATGCCTCACCATATGGATTAGCCTTAAATAACTGGCAGAGAAGGAATTGGTTTTAAAAAATCTGTATAGTACTCTCAAGATGGAGAAAACACACTGATATATGCTTAACATTTACGTCAGATGAAGAAAAAAAGGGTGATTCACGGGGAAATATATTCCTTTTCCCAAGTCAATCTCTACAGAAAGCTGTTCTGTTCTTACCTTCCAAGGCAATTCATTTCCCGGCTGCGTCTTCCAACTGGAGAACAATAACTCAGAATGCTTTGACTCCTTCCCATTCCTTAGACTCACCCGAAAAGATTTCTCCAGGTTAATAAAACTAATAACCATTTCAAACTTATCCACCACCGGGCCATGCATGCTGTACTGTCAAAGCCAAGTGTTAGCCCCACAAAAACATTCCCCTCCTTTTTCTTTCGCAGCTTAACCCCCTTGGCATTTTTCAACAACCAAAGGCTTAACTTCTTTAAATTTTCCTTTAGTACTAACTTGGAAAAAGGTTGGCTGTTAAGTCAGAAAAAAAAATCAATATTCTGTATGTAATGCTTAAGTCAAAAAGATGTCCACCATACAAATAAATGCATGCTCTGAGCAGAAAGTGATTTTTCATAGATAAATACATGTTTAGGGGGGAAATAGGATTCTTGAACAGAATACCACTTAAGCATGTAAGGATTTTAAAATGTTTTAAGGTGTGTGGTTGTGTGTGTGGATGTGTGGATGTGTGTGTGTGGATGTGTGTGTGGATGTGTGTGTGTGTGTCTATATGCACATGTGTTTGCTGATGTGCACTGAGGCCAGAAAGGAACATCAGAGATACAGAGCTGAAGTTATAGGTGGTTATGAGCCACCTTTTAAGGGTGCTAAGAATCAAACTCTGGCCCTCTGCAAAATGAGCAAGCACTCAACTGCTGGACTATCCCTCTAGCATCACTACTGCACCTTCTTTTCTTTTCAATATCTACTTTCTCATTTACATTTTTTTTCGTGCAATATATTTAGATCCTGTTTCCCCTTCCCCAGCTCCTCCCACATCTCCCCCTCCCCGGCCCACCCAGTTTCATGTTCTCGCTCTCGTTGCTTTTCTCCTCTCTCTTTCTCTCTCCTCTCTTTGCGCTCCCCCTCCCCAAAACAAATAAAACAAAAGTACATTTGCCAGTGTGCACACACGTGAGCAGGCAAGGCGTTCAAGATTGCAAATGCTTCCAGCAATTACTTTTCTTTTTTTTAAGTAAAAAATACAACTGTTCTTTTGCTACACGTAGTCAAAGATTTTTCCCTTCCTTTTCTAAACACAGAACATTGGAACACTAACACACATTAAAATTGAATGATTGTGAAAAAATAAATAAACACAAAAACTTAAAATGTCTGTTTTCATTTAAAAATCACCTGACCATTCTGATCACATTGGTTATAAAAGACTGTAAAGATGGGAGGCTTGGTCTTCATGTGAGAGCTCTAAGCTGTAGGAGCAGGGCTGCCTCTGACTGTTGGGGGATGGGGAGGGGAGAGGGGAGGGGAGAAGGAGGGACTGGGAGAAGAGGAGGGAGGGAAAGCTGCAATCTGGGTGTTAATTAATTGATTAACAAAAAGAATTAAAAGACTGTAAGTAGGAGGATGGGAAAGCATTGTGAAAATTAACTGTCTCCTCACTTAATACCCTTTGATAAAAAGCACTCTGTCTTCTTTGGATGCTCAACCACTCTGTGAGAGAAGCGACTCTAACATCTTGTATGTTTGTGGAGATTTCCACACAGCACTTTCATACATACTTTGCCACATCAGTAGCTTATAATTTAGAAAAAAAAGTAACTTTTTCCAATGAAGCCATTTTCATTCAATAAGAAAATTAAATGAGACATGTTTGTCATTCCAAATGCCTTAGAACATTAACCATTTGGTTTCAATTGTTGACACTGTTTCAATTTGACTTACCCTGATTTAGGTTTCAAAGCCTCTCAACTCTAGAGATGGTTTGATAAGGTATTTGGTTAATTGTCTTTAGTCACCTAGAGACAATCAGAAACTCTAATACTATAATTTATTAACCATGCATCCTGGTTTTCATCTGTGCTGCTCTGCTAGAATCAACTTCAGGAAGGACTGGGTTCATTTGTCTTACACGTGTAGTCCATCATGGTGGGAAGTCAGGGCAGGAACTCAAAGTGGGAACCTGGAGGCTGGAACTGAAGCAAAAGCCATGGAGAAGTGTTGTTTATTGATTTGTTACTCATGGTTTATCCAGCCTGCTTTCTTATACACTCCAGGACCACTTGCCCCATCAATCATCCATCAAAACAATGTAGCATAGGCATGGCTACAAGTCAGTTTGAATCCCTCAGATTAGGCATTAAATTGACAAAAACTAACCAGTACAACATGAGAGAGAGAGAGAGAGAGAGAGAGAGAGAGAGAGAAAGAGGGAGAGAGAGAGAGTGGGTCAAAAGCTGTGGCTCAAATAAAATACAACCTACAATTAAATATCAAATTACCAAGGATTTTTCTCCATAGTTATGAAAGAAGTTCAAAATAGACACAAAAAGGAGAGCTGAACCCTCAGTGTCATGGAGATAAGAACTTTCAGAATTAGGAGTTTACAATGAGCAGAGACTCCTTGTGCAGACAACAAATTTTATGATCCATGAAGTTAGATCATTTCTTGATTCTTCACCTCATTGTGGTCTGAGATTTGAACTCATGTAATATATGAGCAAGGTATCAGCTTTAAATGCACATAAGCATGCATGTGCACATAAACATATACACAACTATTAAATGGTGATGAGGATCAGGTAGCATCCTTCAGCATCAACTCTTGGCTGGTGGCATCAGAGAGCTTTGTCTGGTACTGCATAATCGTAACTACTAGGGGATGCTGCCTATAATTCCAGATATCGGCCTGAAATCCCAGAGGCCTGAAATTCAGAAGGTCATTTGGGCCTCAGATGTTTGTATTTCAACAAGCAAACCACGTGAGCCTAGAACTTCTGGTCTTCAAGGTTTTGGATGCTAGCATCTCTGCTGATCAGAACTTCTTACTATGCCTGGATCTCTTGGACTTTCTGGCATTTAAAAACTACCTTTTAAATACAAGCTTTGTTATTTCCAAAACATGTTTTTAAATCCTTCATTTTCTAAGATGATTATGACTTTGGTCTGCCATGTAATCTCTCATATCCCCTCTTAGCAATGGAGCGGCCATGACCTTCACCCACACTTTATTCTCTCTGGCAATCCTCAAAAGTAAAAGAAATCAGTGGATTTCTATGGGGCAGAAAGACCATGCTTCTCTTTAGAAGTGGTGAAAGACTGAATGGCAAAAACATATTTCCATGTCTCCTCGTTAAAGGGCTTACAACTCAGCCCTTTACTATCACATGAACCATCTCTGGCCCTAGGGAAGCAGAGATGAAGATGCACAGAACCAGTTTTACAGAGACCTGAATCTGTAGGGAAAGCAATCAGGTGCCCTAGATTATTAAACCTCGAAGCAAGCCTTCGAAGATGCATTAATATGCTCTCTCAGAACAAGAGCCTTACACCCTGAGTAGTCGTTCCCCATCCATCGGAGGGCATCCAAGCTCTTTATCTTAGTTGATGAGGCTCTGTATGACTAAACCCACTTTTAAGGTTGACAATAAAAAGGCTTCACTGTGAGGGAACTTAGAAGACATAGCCTCCACTTCTAATGATTCAAAAGTTGCTGTGGCTGACACTACACGGGCAAGGTCTGTCTATGGAGAGATGGTGGACAAACTCACTGAAGGACCAATCCAAGAGAAAGGAATTAGGGATTTCCGAACACAATTCCAAATGTTTAAGATTAAACATTCCAGAATATCCAAAAGCTCAGACAAGAGTAACAAGGTCAAAGATGTGATTCGAATGCTAAAGCCCTCAGAACTGGTCTGTTCAATACATGTGTGGCTTCTGTTGGAAGCTTTTAAGGACTAATCTGTGTTAGCATGAGTGTGTTTAATACAGACAAGGGAAGTAACATGGAATGCAGCCCTGTCATGTGAGCTTAAAGTGTGGGCTGGTTTGGAGCCCCTACCCAACAGAAGAAGACGCGGGCCTGGGGGTTTAACCTCCAAGAGAGCAGTCAATGGAATCGGTTGTGATGATAAATACCAGATACCATCCCTTTCTTCTAACTGAATCTTACTCACTCTTGACATAGTGGCCCATCTGGGAAAGTAAGTAATTCCCAAAGACAGAGAATTAAATAAAGCATGGGACAAGGATAGGATAGGGTCAGCAGAAATGCTTGAACATCAGATTATCTACAAATTAAAGAAACAACTTTTTGTTTTTATTTTCTAGTTGCACTTCCACTACTGAGAACATCTCTAATCAGAACTCTGAAAGCTCTGTTCTCCTGTACCATCTCTCTGTATGCTTTCTTTTGCACGAAATAATCTCAAAGGCCTTTTCTGACACAATAGAGATGGCTATGCTGGCCATGTCACTGTCACTAGAGGGAAGGACTCATAGCAATTTACACTCTAAGACAAAAGGATTATGCTGGCTTCCAGCTCTGTAGAGTTCATTGCATGGCCGGATGGTTTCAAGGCTCTAGGGTTCCCATAAGGCAGCACATGACCACAGGAGTGCACAGAGGAGAGAACTGTGGAACTAGTGGGCCAGGAAGGAAAAAGAGGAAAGGAAGAAGACAGTCTTACTCTGTGCTTCAAGATAGTACCCAAAGACCTCCCGCTAGGACCAATTCCATACAGGTTTTACTATCTCCTAACAGCTTCATCCTGATACCTTCTAAAATATGAGTGTGGGGGGACAAATATCCAAAGTGACAGCCATCAGTAAAAGAAAAAAAGAGTGTTAGATCCTTTTTATTTTACAAATGTAGCATATGCATCCTGAACATGCATATATAGCGTGTTATATTAACATGTAGCCTCAACTCCCACTATTTTCCTCACTAGAAAATAGAAATAGTAATAATATGAAGCCCTCATAGTAGTTTTAATGATTAAATAAGACAGCATAAGTAAAACCATTTCAAATAATGCCTGGCATGCAAGCACACAAGCACACACACACACACACACACACACAGAGGCACACATACACACAAATGTGTGCAAACACATATAAATTCACACACATACACAAATCCACACACACAAAAGTGCACACACACACTACATAATAGCCACTATGATTCTTACTGTAATCACTGGAGTTGCTGGATTATGCAGTAGTCATTATCTAAATATTCTCAGATATCAGTGAGCAAAGGAGACATGGTCCAAGCTTCCACTGACACCAGATGAAGCTATTCATTCTTCAGTCTGTGTGTCCATTCATCCTAATACTTATGGATCGCTCCTAGTCAATTTCCAGTTCCTGGATACCAGAGGAGGATTTATCAAAGACCCAAGAATATGAGGGCTATTCAAAAAATCCCAACTTGTTCTCATTGAGAAAAACAAAGAGTTGCTACATGGAAATGTAATCACATTATAGCCTTAGGAACTATCAGCCTGTGATCGATGAAGAGTAACTGAGAAAGAATTAGGTAACACATGGCTGAAGAGGTAGGGCCAGTTCACACAAGACTGTGTTTCATGATAAGGAATTTAACTTTATCTTCAAGGTCATGAGGAAGACACAGAGCCTGTTAGGGAGCCAGTATCTTAATTGTAGTCCAAGTTTGAAAAGAATGCTCTAAAATCTGAAAGGAAAAATGCTGGTTGGAAAAGACTGGGTAAAGAGGACTCAGTTCGCAATTGTGTAATGAGACTTTGTTTTAAGACGGTGGCAACATGAACAAAGAGAATAAAGCAATAAAAATTGAAACAGCAGATTTAGCGGGTCAACCGGATTTAGTGTTTGAGTTAATCTGACTCCAGGGATTAAAGTTTGGTTGGGACATATTACAAATCACTCAGAGACATTATAAGATTAGAGCTGAGATTTAAAACAGGAAGACTGTGATGGATAATACGGATTGTCGACATGATAGAATCTACAGTCATCTAGAGAGTGAACAACTCGTGCGTGTTCCTGAGTTCCTAGACCAAGTTAGCAGAGGTGCAAAGACTTTGCCTACATAGTCTAAACTGAATAAAAGGAGAGAGTGGGCTGAGCACCAGCATTCACCCATCTCTGCTTCCTGCCTGTGGATGCCCTATGACCAGCTGCCTCACACACCCACTACCATGACCCTCCACTCTCATGGGCTGTACCCCCAAACTGTGAGCCAAAAAAACCGTGAGCCAAAATACTCTTCATCCTTACATCCCTTATGTTGGCTGCTTTGTCGCATGAATGAGATCAATTAATACACTCCCTGTGCATTTGGGGGGCATGTGAAGACAGCTACAAAATCAAAGGCTATGAATCCAAGACTCAATTGGTTCTACAAGGTCAATATTGAGAGAGAAAAGTATCATCCACTAGGAGGATCTGCAATGCTATAGAAATGAGGATATACTGTTCCCAGAGAGACTAAAGGGAGAAAGTCAATCATGGATATTATATGTGAGTATACACGTATGCAGAAGGAGGCAGGGAGCTGAGCACATTCACCCTAGTGTTAATTCTTTCTTCTGGTATTTTAGGTAAGATTATCAATTCCAAGTAAGGAGGGGCTTTTGAGTTGAGAATTTAGATGATTAATGGACTCTTGAAAAAGTTTATCAAGGACACACAAAAACGATACACACTGTCTCCTATATATCTGAATACCTATATATCTATATTTGTATATATCTATATTTTGAGAGAATAGAGAGAGAGCACAGAATGTCAAATGTTATGGCATAGAAAGCTGATCTGTAGATGGACCAGCACAGAGAGGAACACAGAAAGCAAGTGATTGGACTGGTCGAAAGTGAACCCTTACAGAGTTGGTGATGCAGAGTAAAGAAATAGAGGCAGCCACGTGAGAAAGTGCTGGCCCTTGAAAATACAAATGATCAAGGAAAAATAGAGAGTTAGACTTGGGTTGAAAAATAAAAGAATCAGGAAATTGACACTTTAGATGAATTTATAGAGGAAGATATGCTGGTGAGCTATCAGAAACCAAAAGTCACAAACACAAACTGGAGTTTAAGATCCCAGAGCCACACGATACTACTATCCATACGGTGGAGAAAAGAACATTTTAACTTTTGCCTTCTGATCGTGGAGTTTTCAGTTAAATCCCTTTTGAAGTTTTAGCTGCCTATTTTTCTAGAGCACCATTAAACACTCTCTTACACTAAAATGGCTTCTGCGTTTGCTCCAAGGTTAGAGTGCGTAAAAGAACAAGGGCTGAGCTACCATAGCTCTTTGTTTATCCATTTCTGAGAAATAAACCGTGGTTGTGCCGTGCGTTTAATTGAATTTCTATGTAATTTGAATTTTTAGAAATTTAATTACTCCTTAGGAAAAAAAAATTACCAGAATGAGAAGAAGATAAACAGTAGCGCACAGAAAGCAGAGAATGGGTGGTAACAATGCTTTAATTACCAACAACACTGGGAAGCACTGGAAAAACATACAAGTATTGAGACAGAGAAAGAGAGAGAGAGCAAGCGAGCAAGAGAGAGAGAGCAGTTTTAATTTATTACTTCCTGTCACCATTTGATCATAATTTCAGCAAGTCTCCTCATATCAAACAAAATCAAAGAAAAGTACTTTTAAGAAAGCTCCTTCAATTATAGGGTAGCATATGTTTCCTCTATACCAAAGATCCTGGAGGGGGAAAAAACAAATTGCTGAATGCATAATGGCAGACAGGAAACCTTCCAAAGCTGAGAACAGAGAAGTCTTCCCAACAGAAGGGAGGAAGCCCAGAGGCCAGATTGCCCTAAGAGACACAGTGAATAGCGAATTACCGCAGCGCCATCTCTCACTTTCTGTAAGGGCAGAGAGCGGGATGAATTATTAATCCGTGCTTGGGTGAAGCACAGGGAGGTGCCGCGTAACCAGACTCAGCCAAGAACAGTCTCAAAGTGATACCCCGGCAGTGGAGCAGCAACCTTGCTCCTGCGCCTCCCTTACTCCACTTGCGCTGTGGCTAAAGATCACGAGTCTGATGAAAAGAGGCGACAGAATCCATCTTCAGATGGAAGACCCAGGCCAGTAGGTCTACAGTGGCTGCAGCCCTACCGTGAGCGGAAGTGGTACCTGGCAGAGACCGTCTGTCTGAGCGTTATCAAAACGGTGTCTAAACGTAGACAGAAAGTCTGTCAGCAGTTCTCTGGCAACTCTGCTCTGGGCTTTGTAAATATCTGGCGCCAGCCTTTGAAATACGCCAAGCATGAGGAGCTGCCAGCAATCTGAGTCTCCTCGGAGGCTACGATAAGCTTAAGGGGCTGTGCTCAGTGGCTCCTTGAGGGTCCAGCCAGTGTTTACAAAAACTCACCATTTATTTCGGGTATATACAGTAACCACTGATGGTTTCATTAAAAGCTACATTAAAAGTTATCTGCTGGAGGCTGCAGAGGTGTCTTAGCAGTTTAAAATGTGTGTTACTCTTGCAGGAGAACCGAGTTCGACTTTCAGCACCCGCGTAAGGTGACGCACTACTGCCTCTGAGCTCCAGGGAGATCTGACTTCTTAGCTTCTCCACACCTACACTCATATGCTCAGCTTAAACTCTACACAGAAATATACGATAACACATAATTTTTTTAAAAAGACAAAACAAACCTTTCAAAAGGTTATTTATTGGCCAATTTCCACCAAACCATTTGGTTTCGTTTGAAGGCATTACATGCTGCTAATATCTAATAAGCAGTATAATAATCCAACAGCGATAAGTTAATGTTAGTAAATCTACTAGAATATCATAATATAAAAAGCACTTGATAAGTGGTTGGTGATTAAAAATCACTTTCAAAGACTCCACTAGAATTAACTGAATATTTTAATAGAGCTAGAAAAGAATTGAGAATTTTTCCAAAGGACACCAAGTAAATAATTACATAAATGTTTGGGGTGGACATGTGTACCCATTACTCAGCTCTCTCATCATCGTGCACTGTCTACGTGGGTTGAAATTTCATACCATATCCCATAAAAAGTACCGGCAGTTACTAAGGCCAATGAAAAATAAACATATAATCAGGGTATGATGGCTCACACCTGCAGTCTTAGCACTCAAGGGCTGATGGGAGAGATGGCTCATGAGTTTGAGGTCATCCTGGGCAGAAACTCAGCTAAGACAAGCATAATTAGATGATAGATAGATAGATGATGATGATGATGATGATAGGTGATGATAGATAGATAGATAGATAGATAGATAGATAGATAGATAGATGATAGATGGATGGATGGATAGATAGATAGATAGATAGATAGATGATAAATAGAAGATAGATGATATATGTGTGTGCTAACTATTGTGATAAATGCTTACATACCTTATTTAACAACCCACAAAGGAAGGAGATTCTGTTGCCTTCTCTATATTGAAAAGCAATGCCACTATCAACAGGCCCCTAAGTTAGTTCTAACGTAGTTCCACAGATGGTCTGGGTCCTTTACTGTGCTTCAATTTTGTTAACGTCAGTGATTTCACAAATTGTTTGCATATAGGGCTGTGACACTTCATCCAATTAGTTATAAGTTTCTCACATACTTATTAGAGGCAGAAAATAAGGTTGAGAAATTCTTATTCGAAGACATTAGGAAAAACATTTTATGATAAATCGTAGCATAAAACTACCTTACCCTAACCATCCTCAAATTCTGTCTCACACTCACACAAGCATTATAAAATTACACATCCCCCTTCTATCTCTGCATAATGTTCCTTTGCCATAGTCATTAAATAGCAGGAGGCAGCAGTGGTCCCCTAATGTACAGACCTGGCGAGAGCGAATGCAGAGAAATGGATGCTCTCAATTAAAGCATTTTCAAAAATGAGACAGTACTCCAACAACATTCCTCCACCTTCCACCTCTGCTTCGCCAATCTAGGGCTTAAAGATCTGTTGGGATGATGGTTTATATGAATAATCCAATACAGAACACTAAATTGTGGATAATAAAGTCAACTATATCATGTTAGATATTTATAGAAACAGATATCAAAATCCAGAATAAAATATCCTAAGGTTCAAACTTATTTGCAAAACCATTTATCACTCTGAGTATGTTACATCACAGGCATGGTTTGTACTTATTAAATAGAATGTTGTGTGTTATAATGGGAAATTCTTTCAGAGCTAATGCTTGTTTGCTTAGTCACCTTCAGATGCATGTCTGCGGGGAAGCATTGAACTTACATGTGTGTGGAAATGCGTGTGTATTTAGGTTTATGACGCCTAAAGTAGGAGTGAAAACCATGTATGGAGTCTCAGAATGAATGAGGATCCAGGAGCATACACACACACAAGTCAGGAGTGGACTAGCAGCAAACATGACTGGTGAGCGTCAGAAACAATCTTCTCCAAAACGCAACAGAAAAACCACTTCACATCTGTAAGCCATATGCTCAATAGTGTGTAGCAATGGTTCATATACCTTTCTTCTCAAGAATGAATTAAAGCTTGGCTGACTACCTATCTGACTTAAAAACACTTTTGCACAATATTCCTTAACTCTTTTTAGTGTTGGGGGTTTTTATACTTTGTAGGGGGGCATGGTTACACGTGCTCCACAGACACCATACCATGACACATACACATTTACAAAATACTATTTTTGTATGATGCTGCTCTGCTCTTCAAACCTCCCTTCTCCTAAATAGCTCTTCTTCGGGTGACAGCGACAACTTGCTAGCTGATGTATGCCTGGAGAAGCACAGGACCCAACCCTGGGAGGGTGGAATCCAGAAGATAATATTCCCTTGTGTTACTCTGTTTGATGTGTGTTAGCCTGTGCTTCCCTTTCGGGGAGATCTTATAACTTATATAAACATTACATTTCCTAAGATATCCATCTGTAAGAACAGGAGGAGTACTACTTTCAAGTGATTTTTTTCCTAGGGGTCAAAATATGCACTGATTTGAGGATACCTTTGTCTACTTGGATGACATATCTATTCAATATAAGCAGGAAATAGCACAAATGGATTTTCAGGTACAGTAAGAGAGCTAGAATATAAGGAATATATAATTATGTTGTGTTTTATATTTTAGATTATGATTTTGTTATCTCAAGTTTCCATTGAAAATTGGAATGAATGAAACAGACAACTTCAGATCGATATTTAACGGTAGGTATGAAGAGAAGGGGATCAGGTGGTAATCTCTGTGCTTATTAAACCTAAATAGCATTCCCATACAGAGCATCAGAGGTCAGAAAAGGTGAAGGCTCAAACTTCTTCCCAATAGAAAGTTCAGTTGTTCAAAGGTTGAGAAAACTATTAATTATCTCTAATAAACATCGCAGAATTGCTCAGCCTACACTGGAGACTTAAGACAATATATTTACTCTTCTAGTTTTGGGGCAGTTATTTTAAAGCCCCAAAGTGAAACTGTATTAGGAAAACTATATTAGTAAAGAGAAGCATGGGGGGGGGGCTGCATTCTGTTCCCTGTGCTCCACTTTCCAGCCCACAGCTCTGCCTACATTCCTGGAGGCCCACTGGCACCAGGGACAACCAGGCAAGACCCTGCCCCAAGCCCTTGCCTGCCAAGTCCCCTTAAAAGCCACACCAGCCCATGAACTCCATCTTCTGGCCCACAACTTGGCCTGCTTTCCTGGAGTCTAGGTCTCCAGGCCCACTGGTACTAGGGACCCCAGAGGCAAGATTAGTACCCTAACCCCAGAGGATACACAGGCCAGAAAAACCCAGGGAGACATCCTACTGGACCTGAAGACTCGTTAGTCATCAGAACACCAGGCCACACAGGCCAGAAGACAGAGGAAACAGAAACCAAGTTGAGGAAAGCATCCAAAAACCATCCATCTAACAGAGATAAACTCAGAAATAAGCATCTAAACCTGTAATAACTGCAAAACCCAGAGGGTTGAAGGCCAGTGTAAGAACACCTGCAACAAGAGCCAGGGCAATATGGCACCACCAGAGCCCAGCTATATCCTACGATAGCATGCCCTGGACATCCGAATGCAGGTGAAGCATAAGAAAATGACCTTAAAACCAATCTTATGATGATGATCAAGGCCTTTAAAGAGGAAATTAATAAATCCCTTAAAGAAATACAGGAACATAGAATCAAACAGATGAATGACTTGATGCATTGGAATTGACTGGCTGCTATTTGGGTTCACAGTGGAAAACCACAGCTGGCCTAGTACGCAGCACCTGCACACACCTGTTGATTCTAACTGGACTTCGAAATAGCAATGACCAGAAAGTTTTTTAAAATTGGCAAGCTTGTCACTTCTCTATAATATGGTATAATTAGAAAATACCAATCATATTAAATTTGCTTTCCGATGTTGTTAATAGTACATGAAAATTTCAAACCATCTGGAAATTTACAAGTTGGCAGTATTTACAGTTATTTGTTTGGGGATAGCAGAGAGGGCTGTGCCATCAGTTCAGCACTAGCACAGGGAAATCTATGCTAATAATCTCTTGTGTTTGTAATTATATAGACTGGTTCATAAGTTATCTGTATGTATTACAAATGTGCATCTACAATGATCATAATTTTAAATAAGTGTTGTTACGAAAGAAAGCGAGAAGGTCTGGGGAGATGGAGAATCCAGTAAGGCACTTGCTGAGCAAACATGATCCCCAGGATGTGTGTGTGTGTGTGTGTGTGTGTGTGTGTGTGTGTGTGTGTGTAGCGAAATTTTAAAAGCCCATTAACCCAAATCTGTTTTATATCAAAGAAAAAAGAATGCCCTAAAAATAGAAAGAAAAATAGGTGTCCTAAAGGGCCAGATACAAAGTATGAAAAGCAAATATTTACCTCTAAAACTTTGTTTCTAGACATGGTCTTTTCTGTCACTCACTCAGGACTTAATTTTATTGTGTAACCCAGGCTAGCCTCAAGTTCATCATGTAGTCAAGACTGGACCTGATCCTCCCTGGCTCCTCATGTGTGCTGAAATAACAGGCCACAGCAGTAGACTGGGTTTCATTTTCAAACGTTGATGGTGCTGAATCATAAAAATAGATCATTTAAATAGTATAACGAGGCCTTCCATGGAACAACAAATACCTTACATCTTAAAGGAAAGCTGGAGCAGATGGGGCTCTGCACACCTTTCCCAGGACTCTTCAGAAGGCTATGGCAGCAGTGTGCACTGATGGTACCTTCCATTTCCAAGGACTCCTGCCACACTTGATCTTAGGGCCTATTTAATATCTGCAGTGTTGATTGTATAACAAGCAAGCAAAAGATAAAAAGAGAATGAGCAATACACACACACACACACACACACACACACACACACACACACACACACTTAGAATGATCTCCATGAAAGAAGGAAGACTCAAAAGCTGAAACAATAAAAAAAAGGGGGGGGGATTTTTTTTTGGTTTTGTTTTTTTAATTTAAAAGGGTAAGGGGGTCCAGTGGCCAGTCCAAACTGGGATCCATCTCAAGGGGAAGCTCCAAGGCCTGACCGCTATCACTGATGCTATGGTGTGCTTACATACAGGAGCCTAGCATAGCTGCCCTCTGAGAGGTCCAATAAGCAGCTGACCAAGACAGCTACAGATACTTACACCCAACCATTGGGCTGAAGTCAGATGAATCAGGGAAAGGCTGGAAGAAGTTGAGGAGGAGGGTGACCCTCTAGAAAGACCAGTAGTCTCAACTAACCTGAACCTCCAAGATCTCACAGATATTGGGCCACCAAGCAGGCAGCATACTGGAGCTGGCCCAAGGACCTAACACATATACAGCAGAGGACTGTCTGGTCTGGTCTCAGTGTGAAAAGATGCACCTAGTTTGAGGCCCGAGGGGATGGTAAAAGAGCCCATGCGTGTTCTCAAGAAGGTTGATGCAGAATTGCCTCAGTGGGGAGACTGCTCCCTCACCATCTCAACTGCTATACCAGAGCTACAAAGGAACCCCATACTGTTTGTTTCATAGTCAGCGCTATCATTTAATCAAAGTCTAACCACCCAACTCTTTGTAGCAGTGTACACAGAAAAATCCCAAATGTCTAAACTGCACAGCCTTTGGAAACATCACACCAGATTTCATCAGTGCTTACAAAAACACTCCAAGATTTGGACCAAGCAAAAGTTGCATAACAGCAAAATATCCATCAGGATCCTGTCTCCTCCAGCGAAGGCAAATGTGCTTTGGCCTCTCAGCATTGCTGGCAGCAAAACAAACCTGACATCATTCTCCTCAGCCCAATTGGCAGCCCAGCTGTGCCATTATCCCCAGGAAGAGAGGTCGTGTGCGGTAATGCCTGCATTGTGCACCAGACAACCAAGTCCAAATTACCCCCCTCAGAGCAGCGCTCAGCCTCCTAGAATACAGAACTGAGGAGAAATGCTGGTTGGTTGGAGCAGACCAATCATGGGAAGGGATGTTTTTTGACTGATAATGTCCCCAAATTACCGGTGTCAACGTGGCGTCTGAAAGTCGGGGCCAAAGCAGCTATTTTTCTATGGGAACATTCACTAAAAACATGGATGCAGCTGCTTTAGTCTTGACTTCTTTCTCTATTTTTATAAGATATATAAGGTCACGACTAGAAGCACAGATAAAAATTTTATAAAAACAAATTAACCAGAAAGCATTTTATCCATTTTTAGATGCATCTAGTCCTTTTTAGAATAGTTTTTAAAGGCATATGCAACCTGGGTCCATGCCAACTGGCAATTTAATAAGCAACTGTATAGTTGTGCCTTTTCAGTTACAAAATACACCAACATGATAAATTAAAAAAAAAAAAAGCTGGTAATTCAGTCTTTTGCTTATGGATACAATTTTCCCTAGGCTTGATTTATCAAAAGAAAAAATCATGTTTTCCATACCAGGAGAACAGTAACCCTTATGAAAGTTCAGAATGTGTGTATGTCCATGGCTACATACAGAAAAAGAAGGTGGCTTCATAGGAGAAAAAGAGACTGCCCACAGCCTTTTGTTCTGAGGGTGGGTTATCCACGTTTGAGATAATAGAACATGGTCTGAGTTAGTGAGGTTGAACTGTATTTGTCTCTCCCAAGGTCCCCTCTCTTGATATCCTCTTTAATAGTTTCTTGGTCTCCCACTCAGGGAAAAAAATGCTATGTGTATCATCACACATTTATAAGAGAAAGGTCATCTATGCATATCTGTTTGCTCCCTGTAACCAACAGTAGACCTGCTGGGTTAAAGAGACTGTATGCAGGTTAGTTTGATATCATAAATTCCTTTATAAAGGAAGCCCTATATTTTCATAATTGTTCCCTATAAATCATGTAGACTTAGTTTTTTAAAAACTGACTTTTAATAAGGTTTTTTGAACTCTTTGACCCTCTCCCTCCTTCTAGCCCACCATCCAAAGGGAGGGGAGAAAAGATGGTAAATAGGACATGGGGAAGTTTGACCTGTTTAGAAGTCATCTTGTGGGTCGGGGGGGTGAATTTTAATTACTGTTTGTCAAGATACCAGTAGTCTAGTTTAGAAGAGTCACTTATCATGAATCAGCAATGGCTGCAAGATCCAGCAGAAGCCACCAGGCCTCCACTGAATCAGCACTAGTCAGTGGGAGTGACCAGGACCAGGCAGAATGCCAGGAGTTCTCTTCCCTGTCTCTCTTGATGAAGTAAAGATCAGTGAAGATGTGAGACCAATGAAGAATTGCGAGTCCAGCTATGCAAGCACCCCTTCACTGTCAGCTGAGTCCTATTTATACTCTCTCCAGACACCACGTGTGCTCCCATGGGCCTTGCCTCAGCAAAGCATCATATGAGTTTGTGTCACAGGACACAACCAGAAACTTCCACTTCAAAATCATATATCACAAGGCTTGCTGAACCACTGGAATAACCTAACATTCTGATGGTGATGTTAAGGCAGATGAAAGAGAGTGCTTTGACAAGAAAATACACTTTTTGACTTCAGCCTCTATACCTATTTAACTCAAACTATACCATTGCATCTCAACTATATTCAAATCACAGATGGACCAACTTTCCTCTAACCTGAGGAAAAGCATAAGAAGTCCAGAGTTCAGGACTTATTTTGACTCTCACTTAATCCTAGGAAAGAAATTTCCCACTTTATGACAGTTGCTCAGAACACAACCACATGGCATCAGTCCAAAGGAACCTAAGTCATAAATAGAGTTCTAGCGAGGCTTAGGAGATGTTTCAGTCTTCAAAATTCCACAGAAAATGCCTTTGGTTCCTGTGTTAATGAAGGTGTTTGTTTGTTTGTTTGTTTGTTTTCTTTAAGAATTTTTAAGAACTACAGCCCTGGAAGTGAATTCCAGGATCTACAGAAGGGTCCTCACCATGGGCACAGTCCCATGTTACTCCCTGCAAGCATGCAAAGATCTTCTAGACCCGCTGTTCCATCTACATTCCTGTGATAGGGGCAGCCATGACCAGCTTCTCTGGCCAGTAGCTCCTGTTTTCCCAGGTACTCGCCATTCCTCTCTGGGACGACTTTGAAAATCAGTTAAGTAAGCTTTGCCATGTTGGGAAAAAGATTTGAGATTATTGTAATATGATACTAGAAAAAGTCATGCTTGCCTCTTGGTAATGCTTTTTCAATTTGCAACTTGGATACTTTATAGACACATCCATCCCGTTAGTCCACTGAAATATCGGTTTGCAATTTGCAGCTGTGGCAGAGAAAACTGAATCTCACAGCAACAAATAATAAGGCTGCAAAGAAAATGTCCAACTGTTTCTTGAGAAAAAAATTATAACATGAAAAATTATAAGTTAGATGATACGTTTTTAAAATAAAAAATTTTATGTGCCTGTATTGATGTCTGAATTTAAGGTTTGGGGGTTTTGGGGGTGGGAGGTGTTGTTGTTATTTTAGTTTTTCTCTGCATCCATTAATGAAAAGATCATGTGATCATCTCAGTACATGGAGAAAACAACTAGGACAAAGGCCAAACATGCTTTCTTAATGAAAACATGGAAAGAGTTAGGATGGAAGCACATATCTTAACATAATAAGGTCTATATGACAAATTTATAGCCAATACAATTCTAAATGGGGTGTGGGGGATCACAGTGCTTTGATCCCAGTAAAATTTAAAAAAAAAAATCAAGTGTCCACTCTCTCTGCTCCAATTCTGTGAAGTCTTTACTAAAAGGGACAATAAGACAAGGGACAGAAATATAAAGGGCACCAGTATGAAAACAAGAAATCAAAGAATCCCTGATTCCAGGTAGGATTGTATACGTAAGAGACTGCAAAGTCTCCATATATGATTCTACACATAAGAGACCAAAGTCTCCATATATGATTTCATACATGAGAGACCACAAAAGTTCCATGTATGATTCTATACATAAGAGACCACAAAGGCTCCATGTATGATTCTATACATAAGAGACTGCAAAGTCTCCATTACATGTATCTGAGAATTGTGATAAGCACTTTCAACAAAGTGATAGAAAAAAAAATTAGCACAAAACCTTGAAATACACCAGTGATAAAATATACTGAAAAAGAAAATGGAAACAATCCCACTCATAATAGCCACATTAAAAAAAAAAAGTCTATGGAAATAAGACAATGGAAACTCTAAATGCCAAAGTAAGAAATTAAGGGAAATACTAAGAGATGGGAAGACCTTTCGTGATCAAGGAATGGTTACAGCCATCCTATCAAAAGCAATCTACAGACTCAATACAATCCTAATCAAAACCTTAGGGCTATTCTTCATGGAGATAGAAAATATAATCTTAAAATTTATGTGGAATCCATAAAAGACCATGGATAGCCAAAACGATCCTGAACAAAAAGAATGAAGAAGTTTGTTTCAGAGCCACAATAATAACAGGCACCGACATACATAAAACACATTTTTAAAGTGTCAGCATCCACAGCCACCAGCAAAATGAATATTAAGATTTAAGATTCCATCTCACACCAGTCTTAAATTACTAGTAACAGAGGAAAAAATGTCACCACAAAATGAAAAAATCCTGATGTTTGGTAAATAAATATTTCTAATATTGTTTGTGGTTCTTGGTCACTGCTGTAATATGCATTTATTCTGCCTTGAAATTTGATAATGTTGATTAAGAAAATTTTTCTGGGGGGAAATGCCTTTCTTGACCCAGTATATTATGCTTGTAAGGTGTTTCCAAATATGATTTTTTGACCATGGGGATTGGACCATCTATAAGCCTGTCTATAAAGTGTATCCCACAACACACACTAAACAGGTAATCCCCTGGAACTTGCACAGAAATGTTGAAATGACCCAAAAGCAATGTATGTAGCAACATGGTTCAAATAAACTAAAATTTAATATTCTGCTATGAATTACATACATAGCTCTCCATGACCAGCAAAGTTATAATGAACTGCTCCATAAGTGGATAACCTACAGATACATAAAAAAAACAAGTGTTAATTTGCTAAACTAACAAAGAATATTAAGTGTGTGTGTGTGTGTGTGTGTGTGTGTGTGTGTGAGCGAGAGAGAGAGACAACAGCAGAGAGATGCCAAGGTAGCTACACTTGTATTCTCTTTCCCTAGAGAACCTAGATAGAACCTAGAACCTATCACACTATTTATTCATGCCATAGCTACACATACAATCCCCTCACAGTCCTCTGGCAGAAAGTAAATAAAAATTGTCCCAAGGAACCCCACCTGGTATCTATATAGGACTTACAAATTATGGGGCAAATAACTTCTTTCTGTAGAAGAAATAGAACTATTTCCATGGGTTATGCATTTCAGGAGGGTTTATAAGCTCAGGTAAATCTGGGATATTTCACCATATTTAATGACAATAACCGATATCCAAAAATTGGTGTAAGAAGTGTGTGCTATAATTTATGCAGGACATATCTATCTCTGACAAGCATGTACATTTCTTTCTTGATAAACTAAAAATAATTGCAACTTATGAGCATTTGATTTGAAATTTTTAACTACTTTGTAGTTTGAGTTCCCTTGATATAATTGAAGTGTGTTTGCACGGAGGGAGGGAGCATTGATGGGCACCACAGTGTGGAGCCTGAGCTACAGAGGGTGACTTGGTGGGAAGTTCTCTGTGCCTTGATTTCCTCATTGGAAGAAGTGGAACTGATCTACACACCCTTCATGACAGAGTGGCTGAGGATTACAGAAGGTATGAAGATCTCAGGACAGTAACAGGCACTACCTACTCTATACACGATTGTCAACCAAGTAAATTAACCCAGCAACTAAAACACAAGATGTGCCCTTTGCCTCCGGAGTCAAAACACAGAAGCAGCTCTCCAAAGGGCCTGCTGGATGGAACCACAGGAAGCTAATGCTCTTGGTAAACAGAGACAAATGAGAAAAGCTATTTATGCTCTAGCTGTGCCAAGCCTTCAGTGTATGAGGACTTTCAAATCCAGCAGTACATTTCCCTGTACGTCTGTGATTTTCTTTTCTCCGTCTTCTCTCCTGTCTGTTGCTTCTCTCTTCTTTCCTCCTCTTCCTTCTCTTCCTCCTCTTCCTCATCCTTTCTCTGCCCTTCTCCCTCCTGCCTTCCACTCCTTGCTGGCTCATACAAACCTTCAAGTTTTACTCTCCACTGGACTTGAACACACCAAAATATGATGACATCACCAACTCTTCCTTGTAGTTTATTGACTTGGGGGCGTTCTGAGTTGTGGGGGCGGGGGTTGTGGTAATTGTGTTTCTCTCTGATCTAGTATCTTGTCAAGAACCAGAAGCATATGAAGAATTACCACCACTTCTTCATGGACCTCAGAGTTAAAGCAAGAACTAGTGAGGTGAGTGAACCAGGAAATGACAAGGACCTGAAAGTGTCTCGGACGGATCCTTGGCACTGGGAAGATGCTCTAAAACTTCTCAAATAGATGTTTCATTAATATTAGCTTCCCTAAATTCCACCATTTTAGAGATGCATTCATTTAGATAATTAAGTATTCTATATGTTAAATAAATCCATCCCTCATTTTCCCCTCAGGTGATACACAGATGTGAATGTCATATTATACAACAAGAAGCCAATTCTGAAGGCTTTCTGGATCCCCTAACAGAATTCTGCCACCTACATTTCGATATCCTCACTGCACTCAGACAGAAAAGATACATCTCATGAGATAATAGTTCATATTTCTGCTCTTTTATGAATTCACTGGGGAGTCTCATTTTAATATTTACACATCTAATGAGAATGGTGACTGTCTCACATGCACACCATTCAAAGATCCTAGCACTCAGCAGGCTAAGGAGAACTACAAGTTTGACGCAGACTGAGGTATTCAGGGAAGCCCTGTTCCAGATAATGAACAGTAACAACAAGACTGCTTATAATGCTTGATTGAAAAGGGATTCTGGCCCCTTCCTTTCAGAGTAGCTTTAAGAACGTAACTCAAACATTAGCACAAAAAAGTACTAAGACACAAAAGTCTGCTGCTCAGAGTACGTAATGGAACATTTGAAATTGTCTCGTGACTCTACGATATCAAAAAAGTCTACTTTTGCTGTTCCTATACAGTTCATTTATTTCCATTTCTCTCAGATAACCTTAAAAGTTTTATCATTGAATTTATTTTTCTATTAGTATGTGGAAAATCTAATTTGAGAAAATGAATCTTCAGGAAAAAAAATGAACTTTTTTCAACTGAAAGTAACAGATGAGAGGTGATCTGTGGTATAAAGAGAAAGGCACAGCAACCAACTCAGTCCTTAGTTCCCGGAATCCAGTATGGTAAAGACATCAGGGTAACATTTTGACCCCTGGGGCTTCTCTCTTTTTTTTTTTAACTTATGTATCTCATGAAGATAAATTATTCAGTCATTGAGATTACTTGTTAAAGTAAGGAATTTACTGAGGGATTAGAGAGATGGCTTGGCATTTAAGAACACTCGAGGCACTTCCAGTAGACCTAAGTTGGGTTCCCAACACTCACAAAGCAGCTCACATCCATCCAAAGTCCAGTTCCAGGTCATCCACAGCCTTCTTTTCTTCTTCTTCTTTCTTCCTTCTTCCTTCTTCCTTCTTTCTTCTCTTCTCTTCTTTCTCCTTCCTCCTTCCTCCTCCTTCCTCCTCCTCCTCCTCCTCCTCCTCTTCCTTCTTCTTCTTCTTCTTTTTCTTCTTCTTCTTCCAGCCTCTGTAGGCACTGGGAGAGGGGGTATGGGATGGAAAGCAGCGGGAAGTGGGACAGGGAGGCAGACTGGAAGGGGAATGAAAGACTAGACTGCAAAAAGGGATTAAAGAATAAGAAAACAATTGTGGGGGTTGGGGGAATTTGTTTTGTTTTGCAGAGGAGGAGAGCAGGGTTTGTTTGTATTTGTTTTAATGAGGCAAAGTTGTTCAGGAAGGTTCAAGTCTGTCCCCAGCAGAAAGCAAGTTTGAAATGGAAGCCACTCAATGTCAGATGTGCTAAAGTAGGTCTGTGAGGCCATGGTCTTGAATCCAAGAGTAATAGTGGCCGAGATGGGGTTATAGCTGTGGGTGGGTGACCGGAAAACGTAGCCCTCAGGACTCACGTTCTTGGCATAGTCATCACATTTAATGATCAAAGTGAGGGTTAAAGAAAGACAGTAAGGAATCAGTTCTAGAGCTGGAAAGATGGTTCAGCAGCTAAGAGCACTAGCTGCTCTTCTGGAGGTCCTGAGTTCAATTCCCAGCAACTGTCTCTAATGGGATCAGATGCCCTCTTCTGTCTCGTGCTCTCTGTCATGCAGGCATATGCACATATAGAGTGCTCATTTACCTTCATAAATAAACAAATAAATCTTTTTTTTTTAAATCAAGTCTAGCTTTTCATCTGCTGATAACCAAATGGCCTGAGGGAACAGGAAGGGGTAAGGAACAGTGGGGTTTTAAGAGGGGACATTCTTATCTAGCATGGTAAAAGAGGGCTGTCCATTTGTGTCTACTTTTCCTCTTCATAGCTACAAGAGGCTGGTGTTGCTAACACATGAATTAAAATAAACACTGGGTGTGGTAGTGCCTGCCCATCGTTCTATTGCTCTGAGGCAAGAGGATGCAAAGATCAAAGGCTATCTAGCAAGAGCCCATCTCAAAAAAAAAAAAAAAAATAGAATAGAATAGAATAGAACAAAAAGTCTCTCAAAGCCAAGCTGTTTAGTATAGCACTATGCCAAACTTGTAAAGGTCTACTACATCTAACTGCTGCGTAAGAAGAGTGCCGAGGAAGAAGCATTGTTAGCAAAGCTTTTTCTCAGGGTTTAAGGATTTTTATGATAAATGAATCTGCCATGATATGGGAAGTGTGGGGTGTTTTACTGGTATTTGTGTTTTCTTGTTTTAAAGGTGATTATTTAGCAGTTAAAATATAGTGTGTAATATGGACACAGAATTCTTTAGAATTCCATGTATTACTTCCAAGGGGCCAGGGAAATGTAGAAGACCCTAAAACCCACATGCCCAAAAGATGATTGTATTGCCCACAAAGATGGTTTTCAGCTCAAAGAAACTAGAAGCCATCCTTAGAAGTGGTGGCGATGGCAGCTCAGAGCTCATATGCAAGATGGTAGATTCTAAGTTTGGCTTTGCCAAAGGACGACATAGTGTGGTGTGTTCCGTGCTTAACTTCTATGTATGAGTTTAAATATCATTCTGTACTAGCTCTTGCCACTGTGGAAGGAGATGATCAGCAGATACTTGATTTTTTTTTTTTTAAAACTAAATCTGTGAGAAGGGAGCAAAACAAGGAGGGCACCACTAACCCAGTCTCTTTAAAAAGTATTGACTCAACAAAACTAGAGGGCCAAGGAGATGGCTCACCGGGTAAAGGTTCTTGGCGGCAAGCCTAAAGGGCTTGAGTTCAGTTCCCAGGATGCATCTGGTAGAAGGAGAGAATTCATTTCTTACAAGATGTCCTTTGACTTCCATACGTATCCTATGATATACACATGCTCTTCCCCACAAACAATAAATAAATGTTTAAATAAAAAATATTTTAAGGTGGACTAGATACTGTAGCATACTCCCCATTTTAAGGTGGACTAGATATTGTAGCATACTCCCCATTTTAAGGTGGACTAGATACTGTAGCATACTCCCCCAGGCCCCAGCCCCACAGCCCAATCAGAAGAGGCACTGACTTCTAGTTCCCCAGTTAACACTTTGGGTAAATTTAAGGATATTCAGTTTTGTTCTATTATTGAATATGACTGTGATGCCCGGGATGAAGTTTTCATCGAAATATGCAAAAATCTTAAGTACCACATAAATAGAACTGTAATTCAATATAAAATCCCAGATATGAATGGACAAAAGACTAGAAGGAGGTCACATAACTTGGTGGCAGGGTAGTTTTCCTGGGGACAACACAGAGTCTCATTAGCAAATCTGAGAAGTCCCATTGAAGTACAGAGGCTTTGGGGCACGCATGCACACATCGGCACCCCATGAACTCTTCCCAGAATTAATGAAGCAACAGTCTCCTTCCATGCAGAAGCAGCTTTAGAAAGAGGGAATGTATTTCCTGAATTTCCTCTGCCTCCCTAAGGTCCTGCCTATGCTCGCTAAGCACCTTTCTGGTGTGCATAAGCCAGGGCTGCAGGGCAAACATTGTCCGTCTGTCTCCAGCATCACATCCACGGGAGCAATGTGACCATTCAGGACTTCACGCAAACACGGGTGCCCCTTTTCAAGATCTGATGAACTCACCTTCATTCCCCAGATGTCAAACTCAGCTTGCCAAAAAAATAGGCTTGTCCTCGTTTTAATTCTTCAGAAGAGAATCTTCAATATCCAGAAAGGGTAAAGAGATGGGCATACTAGACAAGACAGACACATCTGTTGACAAATGTTTCAACATCTGACCTCCTGCAGCCTCCTTTGATATGTCAGTTAATGTGACAATGGGCAGAAACCTTCTTTGAAGAGAGCAAAGTGTTCCAATGATTAGCCAAAATAAAGAGTCCTTAGCAAGCAGACTGGTAAGGAATAGAATGGGCCTATGGTAGGATTCCCAGCTGTGAAAACTAGTTTTGTGATTAATAGTTTCTAGCTTTAAGCTAAATTTCCCATGGTTCACATTCTTGTTCTTCCAATCTTCAGTATCAAGCTTGAATCTATTCTTTTAAGGGTAAATTATCCTAATGCCTAATTCAAAATCCTAATTGAGTCTTCCACTATGGCTGCTGTTAATACTCAAGTGCTGTGAAAGGGAAGAGAAGCTGATCCTGGGACTGTGGGCTTCTCAAAGGAAACAACCACACCTGGACGTTGTGCCCCGTTTACCGGCAGGCGATCATGATGCATAATCATCTCCCACATTAGTGTATTTTTGATGAACCACCAATTGCATCGCAAGGTAATGGGATTAATCATAGCTTGAAAACTGCATACTCCTACCTCTCTCAACCACAATGAAAAAATACTTAAGCAAAAGATAATAAGAGACTTCAAAACTAGAGACCACAGAAGCACACATTTAACTGCTTTGCACAGGCAAGTAGCTTGCCCGACATCACTGAGCAAGTGCTGGAGTTCGTATACAAAGCGAAGAAACTGCATGCATGAAATGCATTGTTGATATTCAAAGAAAATGCAGCCTGCCCATATCAAACACCATTTTTATGATATGCTATCATAATGCCCTGAAATTGTGATAATTTTCGTTCTGAGTTTGGGTAGTAGTAAATACCAAATAATAAGGCACTTTTATTTGGAAATTTGACTAAATAACTGACATTCAATTTTTTTTTCATATGAGAGGATTTCAATGCACATTTGTGCAAAATGTCCTCACAGAATGACATTATCTAAAATACCTATCAAAAACTACTAAATTTTAAAAAGTTACAAAAGATCAATTCATTTAAGGTCAATACTGCATACAGCTAATAGATTTCTAGTGTTTGATGCCATATAATCTTAAGACAAAACTTATTTTAGTAAGTAAACTGAAGAACAGATCATCTTTCTTTTCAACAAGTTAAATGCACACTTGGAAATTCTACAGAAATTTGACTAGTAAAGTTTAAATGTTTCTTGACCATCTGTATTTAGCCTGTCTGAAATATACTAACTTGGATGTACTGAAGATGTTGACTGCATGCAAAAGAGTGCGCAAATAGCAGGGCTGAAGTGATGCCTCAGGCTGTGTCTAGCAGCTCACACCCATCTGTCACTCCAGCCCCTGTGGATCTGACCCCGTACTCTGGACGCCACAAGTACCTTCACACAGGAGGCATGTACACACACATATATAACAAAAAAAACAAAAACAAAAACAACTTCTAAATTAACAAAAATGAATGGGTTGGTGAGTACAGAAAGGGGCACTTTAACCAGAAGACAACTTCATACTAGTTAGCTGACTAAAGAGTAAATCATTTAATTGAGGAACAAAATATGCACCATCCCTTTAATATGGCCAAGTTTCATGAAGAGCAGAGTTTTTCCAAGGGAGAAGGAATCCAACGATTACACCAACATGATGTCCTGAGCCAGAACTGAGGCCATTACACATTCTCAGTAGCCACATCAACATCGTTTTCAAACAATGCCGCATGATGTCAAACGTGAGTTTTAGTGGTGCCAAGCCAAAGGCAGAGACGGTGCAGTGAGACTATCAGTAGATTCCGCTATTGCAAAATTAGAATCACAGAGACGTTGAGGAGCCACAACAGATCAGAGTTAGCATATTTGTTATGTTTACTTTGAAATTTGGTATGAAGAGAAGAATAGGGAAATACTTACTGGGACTCTGTGTTTCTACTCTACATGAGTGACATTTAAAATTTGTGTACACAAATGTCTAGTGATGAGTCCTCTGTGTTCTACATATATATTTTTAAAATTTTTTCTTCAGTAGCTGATGGAATGCTTTTCTGACTATGTATTTTCCTGAATTATGTATGAAATATATACATACACATATACATTGCATACATACACACACACACATATATACATATATATGTGTGTATATATATATATATATATATATATATATATATATAAACAGCTAACTCCTTGTTTTCAAAATACAAATATTATTCCTCTAGAGATTCCTAAAACTCAAAATGACATTTTTTAACCTTTTCAAGATCAGATTTCAAAGGATTGCTTTTCTAATATTTCTACTGTTTACACAAAGCAATGAGGCAAAATGGCCTGTCTTTGAATATTTTCCCCAGAAACCACTCAATTGCCAGGAATACAGAAAAGTTTGGTTTCTTTTTTAAATCCTCAAAACTCATTTTTGCTTTCTTCTTTAACTTTTATCTGTAAGACTATAAAGGAATAATCACATGAAATTCTCCTCTCCATTGTAGCCTAAAGGCAAGCCCACACATAGACACCCAAGGATTTTCATTATTGGTCAAAAATGCTAAAAACATATACTGGGTAACTTGGTATCTTCAATAAATGAATATCCTTATTCAGAAAAAGGAATCTAGACTCTGACTATTGTTAGTTACTAAAAAGAACTCAAAGCTGATTGAGGTTAAGACCTGAACCCATGAGATAACTAGAGGTACGTAGCAGAGAGGCCTCCAGGGCACTGGAATCTGTGAGCACTGTTTTGGATGAGACTCCCACAGCACAAGACACAAAGCAAAGGCATATAAGGCTTTTGTATTGCAAACCTACACACCTATACTGGGAGAAAATACTTTCAAACTACATATCTGATAGGACGTTGATGTCTAGAATGTATAAGAACATGGGAACGTCAACATTTTTTACTCAACAGGGATAGATAGTCAGCTAAAAGGTATATGAAAAAATACCTCTTATGAGACTATGCCGGGGCCTAGCAAACACAGAAGTGGATGCTCACAGTCAGCTATTGGATAGGTCACACGGCCCCCAATGGAGGAGCTAGAGAAAGTACCCAAGGAGCTAAAGGGAACTGCAACCCTATAGGTGGAACAACATTATGAACTAACCAGTACCCCCCAGAACTCTTGTCTCTAGCTGCATATGTATCAAAAGATGGCCTAGTCAGCCATCACTGGAAAGAGAGGCCCTTTGGACTTGCAAACTTTATATGCCCCAGTACAGGGGAACGCCAGGGCCAAAAAGGGGAAGTGGGTAGGTAGGGGATTGGGGGGGTTGGTATGGGGGACTTTTGGGATAGCATTGGAAATGTAAATGAGGAAAATACCTAATTTTAAAAAAGAGGAAAAAAAAGAAAACAAACAACATAAACAAACAAAAAAAATCAGTCAGTGAAATGCAAATCAAAATCCGGTGACACATCTCCTCACTACTACAAGAACATCAACTAAGATTAAAGTCAGATATTGGTGTAATGTGAAGAATATAAATTGTTCTTGTACATTGCTGGCAAGAATATAAATTAGTCTGGCCATTATAGGAAACATTATTGCAACTCATATAAACAATTTTAAAAGAACCACCACGAGATAAATGGTATATATATCAACAATAAACAAGCAAAGCCCTGAAAGACCTGTCTATTCCCATGTCTGTTACCACATCTGAAGTAGTACTGGTCACAGTGCCTAAGGTACAAAACCTACAGAGGTGTTTACCAACTAACAAGAGGATAAAGAAAATGTGGTGCACATACCAAAATAGAGTATTATTTTTAGCTATAAAAATGAAAATGAAATGAAACCCTGTTATTCGTGACATGGACAAAGCCAAAAGTGATTATGTTATGTAAAATAAACCAGGTATATAAAGACAAATCCCTGGTGACCTCACAGTTGAGCCACAAAGAGGTGATCTCATAGAAATTGAAGAAAAAAATAAATGTTGAGCAGAAAGTGGTAGAGCGAGAGGAAGAACAAGGATAGGCTGATCGATAGGAATTAAGTCAGTTATGCAAGAGAGGCTCTAACATGATGTTGTAAAATAAGAAGGCTGAGGTAGTTGCACGTTTCTAAAAGGGGAAGAAGGAAGGAGTGTGCAGACTCTTGCCACCAATAAACAATGACTGAGAAGACAACGTGTCTATTCTGATCTGACGCGTACACAATACTCTCGTGTGCTGTACGCTGTACCATCATCACAACACCCTGGCCAAGTATTTTAATATTCTCTTATTCAAATTGGGAAACTGTCACAAAAGAAAGAAAAGGAAGGAAGGTGGAAGGAAATTTTCCCTAAATGTAGAGAAAGTCACCATGAGTCAGGATTTAAAAGTGCAGTCCACAGGAGACAGCCATGATCTCCTGCCCTTGCTATACCAAGTTCAGAGCCCTAGGGCTATATGAGAGTCTATCTGGATTTTATCTTACTTCTGCTCTTAAAATACAGGATAAACTAGCCTTAATCTTTTGTTTGCTACTGAAATATCTTTTTTTTTCTTATTGAACTAATCAAATCACTACAAAAGATGAGATTTCTTATGCCTTCAAAATATGGCATGCTTTCTCCCTTTCAACATATTCCTGCTTAGAAACTGTTTAGATAATATTTAAATCTTAGATTTTATTGTTGTCTGTCAGAGAAAGAAGAAACATGCACTATGGAGGTATTCAAAGCCTATGGAATAAATTATACTTGTTAAAGGTTCTTGAAGAAAGGTAAAATTTGTTACAAATATCATTTTTGTCAAATAACAGCTACTCCTAGAATTCTTGATAAAGAAGCTTGATTTTTTTAAGATAACATTGAATGTATAAGTATGTAAAAAAATATATACATACCAGACTTATCTTAAACTTATTCACTATGTTAGCTTATGAATATCAGATACATTTAGAAGGATAAAACTGATACATGTAATTTCAACTAGCTCCATAAAAATATGTAAATAACCTATAGTCTATTGCTCCACATCTCAAAATATATTATTAGTGGGGTTTTTTTTTTTAAGAAAATAGTCACACCTAAGGTGTTATTACCAACTCCTAAAGGATGGTGAATTCCACTAACGCAGAATTCATATTTCAGAGGAGAGATGGATAGCACCTCATAGCTCCACCACCGCGGGAGTCATTCCGCCAGCCACATGTGTGAGGGTTGTATTTCTCATTGGATTACAAATCCAATAAGAGTTCTCTCTGCCTTTGAGTTACTGGCACTACAAATGCTAAATCACTACACCGTGCAAAAAGGAAAAGCTCGTAGATGTTTGGAGGTTTCTAGAATAAACCACTCATGACTTTTTTTCCTCAAATGGACATCCACAGAAATCATATTGTCCTGATCTCCCGTGGCGGAACCCAGCGTGCAGGCTTTTGCAGTTGTCTCCCTTCCATCCCTGGCCCACTCTGATCCTGGATCAAAGGCATTCATCCACTTCGACGATGTCCCAGAAAGGCAGTGAGAGCTTCTTACCCTGCCTGCCAATTTGATAGAATGCGTCCCTTCAATCTCGGAGAGAAGCTGCTCCGGACTTCTTTTATAGCAAAAGACACCAAAGACAAATCATGTGAAGCAGGTAAAAACAAATGAAGGCTAGCTAAGTGTCCTGCATAAGAAAGTGTCAGCCCAAAAGGGGAAGGACAGGAAAATGGAGCTGAGCAGACCAGGGAACCGGTGATATGAATATCCCTAGTCCCCAGTTAGGCTGCATACAGAAGCAAGATAGACAAAGTAGAAATGACCAAGAGATGGGCCCTCTTGGAAATCACAGAGACCCCAGAAATGGATCTGGTATTGCACATGCCAGGCTTCTGAGGGCCCAGTAAATGCTATTGCTCCCAAGTGACAGCTGTGTCACATTCCAGTACTCTGCGTATTTCAGATTCTTAGATTCCCAAGGGTGTTCTTGTGGATCGGACCAGCCTCCTTAGTATATTTTTGATCAATGACCTTCCTTTCGTTTTAAATGATTTCTGTTTTAGTGGCTGAGGAAGTAGGCAAAGGCCCAAGCTTGTTTGCCACATACTTTCCAACTCATCTAGGGTTACACAGTCAGGGTTGCATCCTGGGAGCTTGCTAGAATTCCTTAGTAACGATTGGGAACTTGAAGCATTCGCAGATAAAGGGAAACTATGTAACCTTCTCATCAACAGAATTATAGAAGGAGGAGGGGAGGAAGAGAAGGAAGAGGGAAAGAGATAAAGAAGAGGAGGAAAAAGAGGAAGAGGAGGAGGAGAAAAATCAATGGTAGTCCAGAAAATTTCCTAGTCAGAAAGGAAGTAGCAGGACTCTTGGGGACATTCACAAATTCATAAAGTCAGAAAGGCCTGGACTATTCTTGCCTTAATGGATACAACTCAAGAATTGATACTCAGAATTATTCCCTATGTCAAAAGTCCAGAAATCAGCTAAAAGGATGCTAGCATCCCAGTACAGCCAAACCAGCTACATTAGACTTTCAAGGACTATTAAGAAACATTTTGTTCTGTGGTCCCACCCCACCACAGTGCTCCTGTGATGAGGATGACAGACCTAGAACCTACCTTCTCCCTGAGGAGGAAAAAAAGATACAAATTCAAGTTTTGCTTCTTATGTGGGCTTCTTGAGACACCATCTTCTCTTTTGTGTGTCTAGGAACACTGATGTAGCCCACCACTCTCTAGTCAAGGGGGGAGCTTTAAAAAAAAACTATCCTTTGAAGAAGCAAGAAGTACTTACTGCTGTCTTCTCTCTTTTTCCACTTTATGCATTTGAAGTTCCCATCCCATATTGATAACAACTTATCAATGTATACCTTTAAAAGACTTCTCATTGTTTACTATAATTTTTTTCATTTTATTTCTACTAATTCGATATTATTTTCCTCATGATTCTTTGATTTTAATTTGTTCTTCTGTTTCTAGTTTGTGTGTATGTAAACTTATTAATATGTCTACATATTTATATACATAATACACAGGGTAAGCTATTCGATTTCTAGGTATTAGTGATTTTTTTCCGTCTTTCCTCTCATGGTGTTGATATTTGGGATTAGAAAAAATGATTATGATTTTATTAATCCTGAATCTGGGAAGCCCTTGAAACGTTCAGCCTCCCCCAAATTAATTATGTGTAAACAGAAACTTTTAATGCATCTACACCTGGTATGGAGACAAACTTAGCCATCAAAAACTCACGGGAAAGAAAATCCCAGAAACAAATACGTCCACTGGCCAATACTACCAAATGTTTTAAGACTAACAGCTACCAATCCTCAGTCTCTTACAACAAAGCTGATCACTGCAGCAGACCATGTTATGAAACTTGTATGGCCTTCATACAGAGCCAGATACAGGCACTACAGAAGGAGGAAGAAAATGGGAGGCCAGTGTCTTCGGTGAAAAACTAAATGCTTTCTCCCTAATATTTGCAGTAAGAGGCTATTTATTTTACCTTGGTTCTTTGTCATTTATATCATTTCATTTATATGTTCTTAGATTTGAAATCTGAATCTCGTAGCAAAATGTGTCCAATGTGGAAAATTCTCTGCACTATTGTTTTGGCAACTTTCTTTGAGCCTAAAACTATTTAAAACACTTTGTAAATATAGCTTTTGTTTAATACCAGGTTTTGAGAGGCATTTCTGGAACACTGGAATTGTATAAAATGGATAGGAGATGAGGGTCTTGTCAGTGGAGAATTGAAAATAAAAGTAGTAAATTTAGTTTAGGAATGTTTACGAGTTCTGGGTTTTATGTCAAATCACAAAGTCAATGGAACAAGCAGTCGGTGTTTCTAGAGGAACAACTAAATTGGGGCAAGCTTCTGTTTTCAGAAAACACAGAGAAATAATCAAAATTAATGATTATCACATCTATTTCACACCAAACAAAAGAATTAACTGTTCTTCTCTCTCAAAATACAGAGCAATTGCCAAACTTACCTTTTTTTGCAAGCTTTGGGTTTTCTTTGTATATTCCTTTTTCCCCTGAAACTCTGACAATATAAAGATTCAACTTCTCATTGCTGAGAAGCAAGGGAGACTTCTACACAAGAAGAGCAAAATGAGCCCTTCCCTCTGAGCACCCTGGAGCATGAAGTATAGTCACTCGGTGTTTACAGCTTCTGACTCAGTACCTCTGAAGAGAGTAACCTACAGTCGCACATATTTGGGAATTAACAACGGTGGGCCACCTGGAAACATTGCTTTTCAAATGCAGTAACAGCCATTGCTGTTTTCAGAGAGCAATGCACACACACAAGCTTGTTACGATATATCTGTACAGGAGTGGAACTCATCTAGGCTCTTCTTTCCCACACTTGATATTAAACTCTGACCCCTTATAATTAGATAAGACTCACACTGCAGACCTCAGTTACAATCATGGCTTGCATTTTACCAAGGACATACCAATTAGTGGTAATGAAAATGTATTAAAAAATAAACTTTTTCAGGCAGATGGAAACAGGTGCAGACCCACACATCAGGTGGAGCTTGGGGAAGGGCTGTGGAAGAGTAGGAGATAGAACTGAAGAACTGGAGGGGCCAAGGACACCAGAAGAAGACCTACAGATGGAACTAACCTGGGGCTGGCCCATGAGGGCTCACAGAGACTGGGCCACCAAACAAAGAGCATGCAAGGGCTGGACCTAGGCTTCCTACACATGTAGGAGATATGCAGCTTGGTCTTCATGTGGGTTACCCCTAACAATTGGAGCAGGGGCTGTCTCTGATCCCATTTCCTGCCATTGGATCCCGTTCCCCTACCAGGACTGCCTGGTTGGGCCTCAGTGGGAGAGGAGCATTTAGTCCTTCCTGGGACTAGATGACCCAGGCTGGCTTGGTCCCCAAGTGAGGCTTCCTATTCTCTGAAGTGAAGGGGAGGGGCTACTCGGGGTGGGGTTTGTAAGGGTTGGGACTGGAAAGAGAGGAGGGAAGGGGCTGTGATTGGAATGCAGTGTAAATAAAAAATAAATTAAGTAAGAAAGGAAGTTTAAAATAACCTTTTTCTATACTCTTCTGCTTACTGGTTTCAGCTCTGTACTTCCTAAGCTCGGTGGTTAAAAGGTCTCCTCCATACCTTCTAGGTTGTGCCTTACACTTGATTTAAGATGGTCTTCAATTTCTATGTACTTCACAAAGTCAAGTTATTACACACCAGGCTCTGCTGCAGTGGTCTGGTGATCATCTGCTGTGTGCAAAGCTATCTTAAAACCCAGTGTCTGAGAGCAACAACTCTTTTATTGGCTGCCATGGATCTGAGAACTGGGGTCATTTGGGATTTCACACGCCAGGTTTCTGCACAGCTGCAGTGGAGGTGTGGCTGAGGCCGGAGTAAGAGAAGGGTTAGCTAGGTTAAATATGCAAGGTATACATAGCCCCAGCATTACACACTGGCCTTTTGCCTAGAAAAAAACGACTATCTCCCTTAGCTGTGGATTCACTGTATCTTGGGTCCTTATAGCCCAGCAGTTTTATATTGTGGAAAGGAACATTGTATGACTGAGTAGAAGCTAAATATGAGTCACTACTAAAGAGAGATGGGCCTAAATTGAACCTTGGCTTCCTTTAAAAGCAAGCAATCATGTTTAGTCAAATATCGGGGCAGGGGGTGGGGGGGATAATGTTTGCCATTTAGTAGCCAGTGCTTGACCTCAGATCTGACTTTTTCTTTCTCACCTAAGTTGTGCATTACAATTGTGTCTACAGCAAGCACTGTGATTTCTGCCCTCGAACGTTTACACAGGCTGATATGGGTAAAGCCTTGACATCAGCTGTACGCCAGGCTCCTAGCCACCCTTTGAAACCAGCAGAAGCGGGCTCCCCTCTGTGAAGCCCATTGCCCTCTTGCCCTGGAATGGGTCGCTCTCCTCCAGATGATGTAGAACTCAGCAATTTCCTTCCCATAGCTACAGCTTCTGTTTGTTTGTTTGTTTGTTTGTTCAATACATCCCAGCTGCAGTTTCCCCTCAGAATGCTCATTTTACTTATTGCTTTGGTTGATCCCTCGACAGCCAAAACCCCGATTTTTCAAATCCTGAAATCACCAGTTCCCTAGGACACTGTCTGTACAGGGATTCATGTGCTCAGAGTTGCAACACCACCCATAAAACTTTAAACTGAAATACATTTTAGCTCTCTTTCATGGCCAATGCATAATCTGTCAGGAAAAAAAATGTGTTAAATGTCTCTCAAAGCTCCCCATATGTACCACTATATTCACAATGCATAGAGAGTCACATAATTTCCAGGTGTCCATATAATACAGTCTGCTTTGGATCACCCTGACTTGGACCTCCTGTGCAATTAAGCCTGTTAATTACTTTAGTGAATATTCTTCTCTCAGAAGTATCTCAGTTTGGATGGCAAAGTATATTTATCCCAGAAGGTCCAATGATAAATACTCTCTGAGACCAAATTTCTAGGTTCTAAGACAGGGTACTGTCTCCTTGTTTAGACTAGAGGAAAAAAGGAGTTTCATTTTGGCTGTTAGCTGAAGTTAGCTGAAGTTGTGGGCCATGGGTGTTTCCCTAGACATCTTTTTCCAGGTTTCTTTTTACAGCTAGAATTTCCAGCAGCTGATGACAGGCATCTCTGTACCTCACTAGGGTCCATCCTCAGTTGCAAGAAGCTCTTTCAAGGCCACACGCCCCCGGGAATGACCCACAACCAGTGGTTGATGGCTAAAGAGAATCGGACTTCACTGTCCTGTCTGGGAAATCCCAAAGGAGTCCCAGCTCCAGAATCCCGTGGCGACTGAGAGTCCGTGTGTTTGGCTTTGCCACCATTCTCATCTGCATCACAGAATCTCCTGAGGGGATTTCCCAGCAAGTCTTATGCATGCGAGTCTTAATTTCAGTCTACACCCGTGTTCCCATCAATGTTCCTGTCAGATGCTGGCTGGCAACTACACTCCCCTTAAATTTTGTCAAAGAACTGTCAGTGGAAAGATGCTTCAGTCCTCATTTGCTTCAATCATTTCTACCCTCCAATGTAGTTCTTTTTCCATGTCAGAAAAAAACAACTTTAAGTAAAATCTATTGTTATCACAAAATAAGTAAATAAACTAGTAAGCATAGGTGTCCCGGTGGGAGGAAGTAGCCGCTTGAAACCACACACAAAGAGAATGACTGGCACAAAACTCTGGTTGCAGGAAACAGAGAAAAGGTTCTGGGCCTTCATACAAACAGGCTGAGAGTATGTAACCTTCTAGAACTTTCCCAGTGTAGAGCTTTAGAAGGAGCCCATGTCTCATCATGTAAGGTGTCCTCCCCTGCTTCTCAGTTATTTCAGTTTTACAGACATGGCCATGTTCAATGTCAGACGCTACACATGTAAAGTCTCACCCACACGACTTCCTAAACATGAGCTGAACAAGGGCAATAACAATAGACATGCCCAACTGGACAGAGGAGGGCCTCAAGGCCTCAACCCTACACAGAAAACTATAAGCAACTAAGAAATGCTGAGAGCATATATCAATTGGTTAGCTAATGACAAATGTCCAGCCCTGAAAATAAACATTCAAGAAACATTATACAGACTGAGCAAAGTATATTTAGGTCTCCCTCTCTCTCTCTCTCTCTCTCTCTCTCTGTGTGTGTGTGTGTGTGTGTGTGTGTGTGTGTGTGTATGTGTGTGTGTGTGTGTGTGTGTGAAAATGTATTAACAATTTTTATAAAGAGATCAACAATTTGAAAAAAACGAAATGGAGTATACACGGCAGGAAAGAGAAGGAAGAAATGATGTGATTATTCTATAAACTCAATATAAAAGAAGTCAAGAAAAGTTGCTATGTCTTCCCTCCTATGCTTGCCTCTATCTGGATATTTCCTGGTTTGTTTGGCATTGTTTGCAATAATGTCTACATTTTTTAATGGTAGCCTAATTCAGTAATTATGTACTTAGCTTCAGTATAATTGCCCCCTCTTAATTCTGGTTTTTAAATGGGGTTAGAAGTTAGACAGAAATGAAGAGAGTTATGGGAATCACCTGCTCTCTCAGGAAAAGACTCTACCCAGCGCATATTACACAAACTCAACATTCCCTAACAGATACAGATGACCCCAAGCATGGCTCATCCAGAAGGACTCAGTCAAGTCATCCAAATAACTAGAGTGCTTTGGGAAGAATGATACTAGGGTCCAAACCAGTCCATGCAAACTCTTAAGTACCTAGAGAAACCTAGTCCTCGTATTGAGGAGGAAAAAAAAAAAAAAAAAAAAAAAAAACAGGGACCACAAAACAAAGTTCCTCACTTAAACAGATCCCCAGTATTCAAATTATGTAGAATTTGTCTCAATACCCCATGTCTACATTTCAGTTTCAACATCTGAGGCAGCCATGTCCTTTGAACAGTTCCTTCATAGTTTCCTGGATTCTGGCCATATGCTCTGATCTAAGTTTGCCAGCTCTGATTTTTAACAAATCTAATCCTGTGTGGACCTAAAAAGGATACCACTTATTCCTCCAGAGCATGGGACATTTTAGGTAAGAATACAAAGAGACAAGTGCAATAAACCTGAGCTGGTAACGATTCTAACATGCAGTCCACAGAGGAAAGAAATGGGGGGGGGGGGAAGTAGGTCTCATAAATGCTCACCATGTTCAGAATTTATGCTTGCTTTCCTTTGTATATGTTTGCATGCTCATGTGGTGCGGGTGCTATTAGGAGTGTGGAAATGTGAATCTCAAGTATCATTCCTCAGGAGCCACCTACACTGTTTATTTTGAGGCAGGATCTCTCACTGAACAGGAAACACGCCCATTCAGCTCAATGTTGCCTGACAGTGGCCTGCTGCCACCTCTGTAGCACTGAGACTGCACACGCAATGCTACAACGCCTGGCTTGGTGACGTGGGTCCCAAGGGATCCCACTCAGGTCTACTTGCATGCGTGACTAGCACTTCAGCAACTGAGCCATTTCCCCAACTCCACATATAGAAAATGTTTAATCCTAACATGTGTTTTGTAATAGCAGTCTTTTTTCATGGGTACTCCTATTTTATTAGGATAAATGAGCTAAGGCAGCAATTTCCAAAACGGACTTTTAAGAAAGGAATGTTGGTCCTATATCTCACAGGATCTCAGAGGCTCTCTTTGTAGGCTTTGCTGACCATCGGAGATTCCTAAGTAAATAAATGCATTCGATTCATACAAATGAAATTGATTACCGAGTATCAAAAGCCAGTCCATTTGATTATTTATTCGCTAAGCAATGAATGGGAATCAAATGTGTGCCTTGGCATTAGACAGAAGAAAACAGGGAGACGTTGAGATGTTATGGACCTCAGGTCTGACTTCCTGTCACTTGCTCTAAAATTTCCCTACTTAAGAATCTCCAGGGTACTGACTTCACCTCAAGTGATACATTCAACATCCAACATTCAACACCAAAATGATTTGAACATACTCCCTCCAAAATCCCTATGCCTGATGATATCTTAAAACTCAAAGATATAATAGCTACTCCTTCAAAACCTATTTCCATTAGTTATAAAAAAGACCACCATATGAAGATAACTGATTCCCTTGAGTCTTTTCTCTCCTTAGAGGATAGTTTTGCTCAAGTCTGAAAATTTCCTTAAGTGTGATCTTTACCAAAATGATGGACCAGACCTAGCCAATCATGGAAACATAAGAAATCCAGCAGTCATATCTTGGAAATATCTATTCTTAAGTTTTAAGAGACAGAAGCTATGTTTTCTCTGATTCCCTATGCTCTCTGGAGTGTATCCTGAAATGAATAAAGATCCTGTGTTAGAATATGGCCAGATGCAAATCCAAATAGTACGATTGTGATCTAAAAAAAAATAAATGTTCCTGGATCCTCACATAGATTTTTGGAAGAAGCCTACATTTCCAAAAGGAAACTTTTCCTCTCGGGCATTCAGTCATATAAACTTAAGTAGGTACCTGAAAATCGTTTCATTTGAGAGGTTCTTTCTTCATTACATGGCATATACAATATGCACTCATTTAATTTATTCTTGCATTTAAAATACAATTCAGCTTTTTCCAGGTTCCAGGCATTGTTTCTGCAGCCTGGGATAAATCATTAAACAAAGCAAAGATGTGATTTGCCTACATAGACCTTAGAGTTTAAGGTCTGTTTCCTATGGTGGTCCTCAAAGAAAAGAATTGCTCAGGTGACTAGGGAAAACTGATATCAACAGATGGAGATAATTCTGCAGAAATGTTGACTTTCTAATTCTAATAATCTACATATCTGTGGTGACCATTTTTGAATTTTAGTTTCTTTTTCAAAAAAAATCACAGAAATATCATAAGACTATGTTTTCATTTTAATCCCAGGTATGGGGTATGGGACTGCTTCATATCATGCACAGCAGCTGACTATGACCTGCCAGGTTCAGATAGTTTCTATGATCATATGATGTTAGGGATTCTGAGGACTTTTCAAGGGGTATATATATGCTAGGGCCCCGACAGGCCGGTGGGTTATTGGTGTGTTGTTCATAGGTTACTGGTAGGTGATTGCTGGTTTATTGGTAAGTTATTAGTTGTTGTTGGTTGCAGTTTGTTAAGTAGTCGTGCATGAAAAAGAAACAAGAAGAAAGCTGATATCCTGATGGCAAAAATCAAACTTGCCCCAAAGAAGCTAACACCCCTAATCAACAGGAAGTAATTTAATAATAACATTGCCCACTTTCCACCCCTGAATTTATTCAGAGATCTCTTCCCTTTCCATTCTATCCCTTTTTCTCTCTAATCTAGTGTTAGGAAGTTGAACAAGTAGAAGGGAAGAGATGGGGAAGGGTGGGAGAAAGAACCCACAAGGACCAGCTCTAAGTTATCATTAGCAATGGCGTTGAGGTTGAGGGTCTTAAGATGGGTGACTAACCTGACAATCTATGTGGACCCTACCTGACCATATGAACTCTAAAAGGCAGTTTTCTTTCTAAGTGTGTGCAGAGTTGGAAGCACGTAGCATCACTAGCCATGAAGGTGTACAACAAGGACCAGGAGTAAAGGAACAAACATACCATCCAGAAGATGGAAACAGGTGGGAACTGGATGCTACTCAGGACTCCAGGAGACAAAGCAGCCCTCCAACGTGCTCACTTCAACCCAGGGAGACCTTTGCCAGGCTTTTCACCTGTAAAGCGCTAAGGAATCCGAATAATTAAGACATCAAGTCTGCCAGTCTCAATGGTGCACACCTTTAATCGCAGCTCTTGGAAGGCAGAAGCAGGCAGGACTGTGAGTCCCAGGCCAGCCTGGTTTACATAGCAAATTTCAAGTCAGTCAACGTTACATAATGAGACCCTGTCTCAACAATAACCTAAGTGTGTGGCGATTTACTATAGCTACAATAGAAACCAGCTACAGTCTGTCTATTTTCTGTCTCTGTCTCTGTCTCTCTCTCTCTCTCTCTCTCACACACACACACACACATATATATGTACACATGTGTGTATATATAGAGAGAGAAAGAGAAAGAAGGAGAGAGAGAGAGAGCACAAATGTCTTCCTAATATAACAAGATATGTATATATATTCAATGACAAATATAATACAAACTTCCTGGCTTTTTATAGAAGATTATTTCAGGGTAGTCACGTGCTCCGATGGACTGAATCTGAACTAGTCATGTTCCACTGCTGACTCAGCAGCTCTGGACTCAGCAGACACTAAATGTGAATCTGAGCCCTGCTCTCACATTCGCACAAGAGATCCACAGATTCTATGAGCGTTCATCAAACCTTAAGAATTTGTCACTGCCTTTGTGTCTAAACCGTAAGGCTGGGCAACCTGGCTGGGCCCTCCCTGCCTCCCCGTGAGTCTGTAAAAGCAGAGGGCCTTTCCCGTGTGTGTCCCAAAGCAGAGTCTTCATCAGCACAGCTCAATTACAACAGGCACTGATGGATCTTCAGAAGCAAACCAGGCCCACCCAGGATGATGAAGATTCTCCAAAGTTCCAGAGCCCTCCTGAAGATGTTGCACAAACTGAGCAAGGTTTGGCCTCAACTCAATGCAAGAAACAAAATGTTCCTGACAGTGAGACCAGAGAAAGGAAACTGGACAGATGGCCAGGAGTATTTAATGTCCCTACAGAGAAACTGATTTCTGTGCCCAGCACCCACATGGCAGTTGGAAATCTGCTGCAGCTCCAGTTCCAGGGGACCTGATACCCTCTTTTGGTCTCTGTGAGAACTGCACACATGTGGTAAATATACCCATATAGCCAAGACATTCACATAAATACAACAAAAATACATTTTTAGAATGGGATCCACTTGGATTTAACACTCTGCGACTAGGCTTCGAGTTCTTAGTGATTTTACCTTGAAGTCGGTGTAACCAAGTAGGACAAGGAAACCCATGTCTGGGATAACACACTGTCACACTGCCAGGAAAGGTCCTGAGATGGGCTGTCGGACACAGGCTCTCTACCAACCAGACACTGCAGTCCTTCTGAATGTAACCTTAGCAACCATGAGGGTAGTTGATGGTCATGAGCCTAGACCACAGAAGCCTTTGTGGATCTGTATCCTCACTGCACAAGTAGGCTGCCCTTCCGGGAAACATAGTATTCAGTAGAAAATAATGACAAGAGTGACTATGAAAAAAAAAAGATTCTTTGCTTGTTTTAAATAATAACAGCTTCATTTTCATATTGTACTAGACCCCACAAATCATGAATCCATCTCTACTAATCTATGGAGATTAATGTGGAAGTTGTAAACTATCTACAAGTGCAACCTTCTGTTTTAGATAAAGTGAACTCATCTATGATTTCATATTTTATATATAAGATAAGTATATGTATAACTTGGCTACACTTTCTCTATAAAGGCAAGAAGAATATTCCTAGTACTTTTCAGTTTCTAGGCGTCTTGGGATTGATGAACTGCCCAGAGCACTGTTTAATAAGAAAATCTCATATGCTAAAAATGGTAACATTCTACCTTCAGATATTCAAGCAGGACATGGCATTACTAACATGTGCTTCTTATTAACAAAATCTACTTCTCTGCCTTGATTTCTTGACAGGGAAGAGCTTTTTGGTCAGTAGTAAAATCATCAAATATTAAAAATACAGAGATATGTCAAATGTGTTCAAGGGTCTTTCACTTCTATCTAAAGCAATCTTTCCATTTCTTAGCCAAAAAAAAACCTCATATGCTCTGTGATTAATTACTGCGCAAACATATCTGTATCAATCAAATTGTTCAACTTATAAGTGGGTAGATAAAACATTCTTAAAATAACTATGTAGTTCAGTGATTTAAGAAGTTTTCATCTTTTTATCCGTAAGGGATACATCCCATAATCCCCAGGGGATACTTGAAATATAGTTCTAAACTCTAAATATACAGTACCTTTTCCTAGACAGACATATCTGTGACAGTTTCATTTATAATTTAGGAACAGTAGAAAACAAGAGAACATCAACTACAAATTATATAGAAAATAATAAATATATACTGGATTGAAGTTATTTTTAAACACACGTCATTTTTTGAGTTTCCCCCATGCAATGACTTCAGTTGACAGTTTGCTATAAGGAATTAAAGCCAAAGGAGCAACTCCATTAATACACAGGGATGAAAGTAAAGCTAAGTTATCCTGGGGTCTTCTTGTCTGCCTTGGCAATGGCACTGAGCTCAGAACCAAGGCGACAGATGCTCCATCAATGGATATATGTATGACAGAGAATCAAAGAAAATGGACCTTGAAACAATTACTTACAGAGTCCGCATTCCCAAACTTTCTGAGTGGGTCTCCCAACTATGTCACATTTTGGGCAAGAAAGAACACTCTCCACACTGCCTGGACTTTTTAACCCTTCAAACACAGTTCCAGATCCCAACATCATTGAAGCATCCTATACCATCAGAACCCTAACTTTCATGGCCCTTTGTCACCAGCTCTACTCCAACCAACATACCCCTACCTTCCTTTGATTCCCTAAATTAGTGTGCAATACTTGTTTTGTTCCTCAGTCCCTGACTCTCCGACTGAGATGTAGATACTTCTACAACCAACCAGCTGTGTTTAAATACTTCTCTGGTTCTGACTTCAACCCTCCAAAGTCCTAAAATCATGCTTCATCCTGAAAAGAACTTCACAGAGCCCACTCTCAATTTCCATAAAACCACCTGCTCCTCTTCAGGCGACTGCATTTCATACATAGAAACATTTCAAGCCAATACTCAAAATCATTCCAGGAAGATACAAGTAGAAGAAGAAACCAATCGCCTACATTACTCATGTACTCCGTCAGCAGGTCCTGGAGAGCCTGGCGGATGGCATTGCACTCGGCGATAATCCGCTCCCGGTGGAGGTCCCTGGTGCAGGACGAGTCGGCCAACAGTGCGGCCCCACTGATGATGGCTTCTAGGCGTTTCTCTAGTGATGGTCTTACATCTTCCTCTGTCACTGTGAGTGGGTTCAGGACAATTAAGTTCTGGGAGAAGAAAACATTTGGATGGTTAGGACTCTGTGGAAGTCCATTTTGTTTAAGCTTCCTGCTTAGAATCCAGACCTATGATGCTATTATCTATAGTTTACACACGAGGCTGTATGGCAATTATTATCCATCTGAATGATGAAAGTTTTGCATTTAGGAGCTTGGGTTCTACTGTCAGGCAGTCCTGGATTCAAATCTTTCCCTTCCCACCCACCAGAGTACCTTGTCTCCCTATGCCTCCCTAACATCTATAAAGCCAAAGTATTCCTGCTGCTTACACCCTAAAACTATCAGGAGAGTTATACAAACACCTAACATGGTGACTGGTGTGCATGGTTAAGCGCAATAGCAGCATCTCCAAGCTGCTTGGCCATTTTTCACACACACTGTCTCGTCTTAATACAGAGGATGCAGGCAGCCAGAGTGATGGGCCACACATTCCATGGGCTCTGTGAGGCTGAGAGGCTCTTACCCAAGGTCAAAGAGCAAATAAGCTTTGAAGTTCAGACACATAACTCTTGTCTAATAATTCACAAGTCAGTGTCACTTTCCTTATACCTCCCTGTAAGTCCCAGGCGCTAATTAACTTTACCACTAACATATCAGAGAAAATTCTGGTTTTTAATTATTCATCCAAAAAGGAGAACTCCCGGGGGCTGAAGAGATAGCTCATCATTAACAGCATGAACGGACCCAGACACTATTACAAATGCCAAGAAGTACTGGCTGACAGGAGCCTGATACAGCTGTCCCCTGAGAGTCTCTGCCAGATTGTGACCAATACAGATGCAGATGTACACAGCCAAACATTGGATTGAGCACGGGGACCCCAATAGGGAAGTTAGGGCAAGAACTGTAGGAGCTGAAGGGGTTTGCAACCTCATAGAAAGAAAAACAATATCAATCAACCAGGACACTCCCAAAGCTCCCAGGGACTAAACTACCAGCCAAAGAGTACACAGCGGGTACCCATGGCTCCAGGTGGATATGTAGCAGAGGATTACCTTATCTGGCATTACTGAGAGGGGAGCACCTTGGTCTAGTGGAGACTTGATGACCCAGGATAGGGGAACACTAGGCCGCTGAGGCAGGAGTGGGTGGGCGATTGGGGGAGCACTCTTCATAGATGCAGGGGAAGGGAGCAGGGTAGGGGGCTTGTGGAGTGAAAACTGTAAAGGGGGATAACATTTGAAATGTAAATAAATAAAATAACCAATTAAAAAAACAGCATGAATGACTCTTGGAAAGGATCCCCATCCAATGGCAGCACCCACAGTGGGCAGCTCACACTACCTGGACCTGAGCTCCAGGAGATCTGGCTCCCTCTGCTGGACTCTATGGGCACCTGCACACACACACACACACACACACACACACACACACACACACATATTAAAATATGTTTTAAAGGAAAACTCCATCTTCTTATTGAGCTATTAACTTGCACCAATTCCAAGCTAGCTACTCAAAAAGTAGCATGGTCTTTTTAAGGTTTTATAAAGACCTGATAAGTCTTTGGGAAAAGAAATCAAGACAGTGCAGGTCTTCTAAGAAGAGTCGGAGGGCACACTGTTGAACACATCCTCCATAGTGATAGGAAACCTATCCGAGGTACACCCCAAAGTGATTTTTGAAGAGTTGGTATAAAAGTTCCCTGTAAAATCTTTAACATAAAACTGTACCATGATCTTCGAAGTACAAGAGCCAGAGTATGAGAGTTGATAAACAGTGATACCATTATGATCTTATAAAATAATATATACATACACGGGCATGCGTTTTAATAGGGATATTTAAATATGTAAAGATTATAATGTTCTAAAATAATGTGTGAATGCATCATTGATACACTATGCACATATACATGTAAAAATCTTACATAGTCACAGTGCTATATCATGTTAAGACAAATGTTTTATGCAAGAAGTAGTCAGGATGCAAGTTTAAGAAGTAGTGGGATGGTAAGATGGCTCAGTGGGTAAAGGCGTGTACTACACAAGCCTGGGGATCTAGGGTCAGTTCATAAAACTGAAAGGACAGAATGGAGTTCACAAAGTTGTCTTGTAACCTCTACCTCTCTCTCTCTCTCTCTCTCTCTCTCTCTCTCACACACACACACACACACACACACACACACATGTTCCCCACACACATTGACACATGTACACTCAAGTGCACACATATACACACACACACACATACATACACACATACACATATGCATGTACAAGTGCACTCTCACACACACACTGTTTAATTATAAGGCTAGGGTAAAGCAAAGAGTCACATCTAGAGAGTCACACTTAAAGAGTAACTCATTTCAGAAAGACAGAGAATCCTGGTAAAGCAGAGAGCCCTGAAACCTGCACACTATAGAATGTAATGTAAGCCAGAACTCGGATGTGCTATGGCAGAGCTTCACTATCTTATGGCACTCATGAACCCTCCCTTCCAGGCTCTACTCCCTCGGCTTTTTTATTCTCCATTTACTTGGACAAAATAAAGGAGAACACGAGGTAAATGCTTGCTAGCTGGCTCCTCATAGCTTGCTCAACCTCCTTTCTTTTAGTCTATCAGCCCAGGGATGGCACCACCCACAACAGGCTTTCCCCCATCAATCACTAATTTAAAAAATACCCTATAACCAGATCTTATGGAGCCATTTTCCTCAGTTGGGGTCCCATCCTTTCAGATGACTCTAGCTTACGTCAGGTTGACGTGAAACTAGTCAGCACAGCCACTGAACTATTTGTGGTCCAGATCTGCAAGAGCCAAGGTAGGGCAGCTCTCTTTGTGTTTACCAATGAATGAATGGATTGAGAAACTGGCTCATACTGTGTGTGTAGAGAGTGGTATACAGACATCCACCAGAATACCATATAGCCATAAAATGGGTACTCTGACATTGGTGACCATAGAAATGAGGCTGGAGGGCATTAAACTAATTGAGCTAAGCCATGCACAGAAACATGTACACATATGCACACACACACACACACACACACACACATACATGCATACTTGATACATGTGATATTAATTGTATGTGGGACACAGAAAATTCAAAATCACTGAGATGCAGAATAGTATGGAAGTTTGCAGAGGCTGTGTGGGTGGGTTCTTATTCTGAAGGTCCAAACGGGTGTTAAAGGGTCACCTCTGTACTTACAAAATATTGTTTCTTGCTTGTTAATGTATTTTAAGATTCTTTTTCAAAAATTCTGTACATGCACGTATGATTGTGTGTGTGTGTGTGTGTGTGTGTGTGTGTGTGTGCGCGCGCGCGCAAACACAGATGTCCCTGGGATTGTCAGATATTCCTGGAGATGGAGTCACAGGCAGTCGTGGCCCAAGTGGCATTGGAGCTGGGAACCAAATATCTCTCCTCTGCAAGATCAGTAGTCTTAACCTCTGAGCAATCTTTCCAGGCTGCTTGTTCATATTTTTAAATTTAAAAATTAACCAGAACCATACTCCTAATAAAATCCATCAGTCGTACAGTTTTCATGTGACATGAGTTTAAAATATATGTAGATACAAAGAAAAAAATCATGTACACAGATGTTTATAGAAGTGTTAATAGTCGCCAAAGCTTAGATGTAACTAAACTGCCACCAACTAGATAATAAATAAACTTTAGTGCATTAAGACTAGGGAATATTATTCAGAACTAAAAGGAGACTAGATGCCAAGTCACGAAAAGACATGCAGGGAAGATAAATGCATTCTATAAGCTCAAGATGGCAGCCTGGAAATGTTACCTACATCCTGGTGATTCCAACCTATGGCCCAAAGAAGGAAGGGGACTATGGTCACAGCAAAAAAACGTCAGTGGTTCTTGGGATAGAAGGCAGGAAGGAACAAAGAGGTAGATAAATAAGGGTCTGCCACAGCAAAAATACTTAGAATGGCAGTGTGACAGCGGTTGATGTCACATACAACTGCCCTAACCCACGTGTAACAGCAAGTGCCTACCTGCAAACTGTGGGGAGGACAGAAACTGACACAGTGGCTCAGGTTCTGCAGCTGTGCCCCCCTTGCTGGAAACGCCAAACATGGGGGAAGCCATGCATGTGTTGGAGAAAGGAAGTGTACATGGGGGTGCTGCTTGTCGACTATATTATGAAGTCGAATTTTTCCTCTTAAAGGAAGGCAGAGATGGGTCAGCCAATGAAACGCTTGCTGCAGCATGAACTGTCAGACCTGAGTTGTCTCTAAAACTCACCCCTGGAGGGTTACATAACAAGGAAACAAGCTCCCCTATCTTAGTGATAACAAATGGGAGGATTGTGCCCAGTGAGGTTCTCAGGTTGAGTCAGTGCAATGCAGGTTCAATGAGAGATCATGTCTCAGAAAACAAGGCAAGCAATTAAGGAGGACACCTACCTAATCACCTAATACTGACCTCTGGCCTAAACTCACACACACACACATACATGCATGTTCACACATACACACACATACATACATGCATGTTCACACAGCCACATACATGTATGTTCACACACACACACACACACACACACATGCACACACACACACGAGAATGAAAAGGAAAAGACACATCTGACCTCAAGGCATCTAGGCTGTGCTCTGTATCCGCATCACTTTAGATCTAAGAATTAAAGTGAACCATTCCCTCCCCCTTTATACTGGGAAGGGAGTTCAAATGGTGGAGGCCTTTGTTTCAACTCTTATAAATAAGACAAATAAGATCTACAATTGTCACATAGGTTTTCAATTAATATGACTTCTGCTGACATTATATGTATGCTTGGTTGCTCCGTTTTGAGTCAAGGTCTCATTCTATTGTTCATGCTGTCCTCAAACTCACTCTGTAGCCTGATCTAGTGTCAAACTTACCAAATAGCCCAAGCTGGCCTTGAACTTGAGATTTTTGTGCCTCAGCCTGCTCCGTGCTAATATTCCAGGCATAATCCATGGCTTTTACTTTTAGCTTTTGTTGCTGGGATTTATTGGACCTTACACACAGCAGGCAAAGACGTTACCACTGGACTCCTATCCTCGGGGATAGGCCTACCTCTGTGTCCTGTTTGCTAATGCTACTCTTGCCTTTAAATTCATTGGCATCTGCACCTGATGAATTCAGCTCTACACTATCGTGAAGGAGGCTCTATACCCAGAAACAGAATGTCCTAAAATACCACCCTATATGTAGCATGTATTCAGTTACTAATTTCGTACACATTTATTAATTACTATTTTTCAGATTCTCATCATGGCTTTTATCCCTATCTTCCAAAGAGGGGGAGGGGGGAAAGTACATCTAAAACAAATGGAATCACAGCATCGATGCAGCTGGGAAAGTTTTCTCTATTTTAATGAACAGGATGTAATAAACCTTATTCATCATCCGCAAGCCGCACAAGGTGTGATGGGATTGATCGGATTTACATTCAAAACACTAAAACTCTCACACCTATCCTCCAAAGTGAAATTGCCTATCAAAAGAGATGCGGCTATGATTGTAATCAAGTACCAACATTCTTCACAAAAACACACGCGCGCGCGATGCTTCAAGTTGGGAGACGCAGAAATAATAAGCATGGAGCATATGTAATGCTCCCCTGGTAACTACATTATCAATCTTGGCAGTGAGTGATAAAAATGGAATAAAAGTTCTCCTTCTGATTACCAACAGAGAATGGCTCTGAGAAAACTCACAGGTTCTCCTATGCACGGAATAGCCCTTCCTCGAGTGCATTTCCACTTAAAGAATGGACAGTCCGGATACAAAAAAAAAATAAAAAATAAAATAAAAATTGTGAGAGCAAAACTGTGACTAAACGCCTATAAATAAGCAAGATGACCAGCCCTCGTTCTGTAGAGCAAGTTTGGTCACGTAATACACCATGCACACACACGTTTGACTACTTGTTTGACTTTATGTTAGAATGTGAAAATTCGTACTATAGAAAAATAGCAAATATTTGAGAGATAATCAGTAGATGTTCAAAAAAAATTACACACATAAATTCCTTTGATTTTTTCCCCTCCTCTGTAGGATGAACATAGAGCATTTAAACTAAACAAGGAGGAGATGTGAGGGCAGTTACATCAAAATACTGATTGACATGTAGTTAATTTCACAAGATGTAAGTAACTTTCCTAGGTACTTCTACTGGAGTTCCGCAGCCTGGTCTGTGTAATACACCATGCATGTCTGGAAGTCTTCCTGCTTTTGTCTGGGGATAGCTGAAACAAACTGGGCCTTGAAGGACTCCCCTCTTTTTAAAGCACCTCTACACAGGCTTAGAACATAGCACTCTGAGCTGTTGCCTGGGTCATTGGACTGCACATTATCACCATGATGTTGCAGACTGGAGCAATACAGATCAATAAAGAAATAAATTAGGGTTTCAGTGAGGATCATCTACTTGGAAGCACATTTTATAGATTGAGTCTCTCTCCATAGTGGTCTGTTTTCAAATGGTGATTAACTTATTCTGTTTATAATGATCTCGGAGAAAAGGTTTTTGTTTTTGTTTTTTTTTTTTTTTTTTTTTTTGGTTTTTGGTTTTTTCACATCCAAATGTTTTTATCACAGATTTTATGTGCCATAAAAATATAATATGTGCTCTATTTTAATATCACCATTATAATCAACCACATTGTCTCTGGCTATGTGTTCTAATGGCAGAACACCTAATCAAATACAACCCTGTACAATGCATTTGAATCATTCCTGTTGTTCCTAGTAGCTATGCCTGCAGAGTTCCCCAGAAAACACCTCATCAATGAAGATAGAGAGAAAAGAAATGGGGGGCGGGTTGGGGGAGGAGGAAAAAAATAAGGCCACTGGCACTTTATTTTTGCTTGACTCTACCTTGCACACTTCTCAGTAATTATGTCTCTTGAGAAAAATAGCAGGTTAATTACAAGCCCTGGACTCATGGCTATAACATGCACAGCAGAAGAGATAAAGGAAATGTAGCCACTATGGCACAGCTGTACTTCATAACTGTAGAACTCTAAAGGCCATGTCTGCCCCACAGTCTCATCAGGAATGATGAGTGGGAACACGCCTGCCAGGTGGAGACAACTTCTCAAGAAATTGTCTGTCAGAGCTGGGTGTGGTGACTGGCTCATGCCTGTAATCTCGATACTCTAGAGGCTGAAGCAAGAGGCTCACAAGTCCCAGGCCCCATGCAAACAGCAAACCAAAACGAAAAAGCATCTCTCTGATGCTCTTGATGTGGTCCCCGCTATTTCCCCGTTTCCTCTAGAGCGCTACTGTTTAAAGACTGGAGCTTCTAAATAATTTGAAATTGTATCCAGCTAACCAACTAAAAATGTCCTTGGCCTGATAAGAGTTTTAAAACTTGTTCTTTTTCTGGAGAGAAATGTACTATTAAATATAAATTAACTCGAATATTTCTAGCTAACAGGGCTAAGAATAAAATCGCAAGCATTAGCCTAAAAGTGCCACAAAGAATCATGATTTTTGGATTCCACATGAAGCTATGTTGTAAAATAACACACTCTGGATGAGGCTGTATTGACTCATATAAATATATGTGTATTTATACATGTAGATAGGTAGGTAGGTAGATAGATAGATAGATAGATAGATAGATAATACATAGATACTCCAGAGCACTATCTAAAAGTTCTTCCCATAATGATGAGATTTTCTATATTGACCATGGTTTGATATGGCTAGAATAGTCGGGGGTTGGTACAGATAAGATGTTGTTTTTAGGTTTTGTTTAATGATGATTAATTTTTAGTGACTAATCTAGTGACTAAGTTTTCATTTTCATTTTTGGGGCATGAGGTCCTTTTGCTGTCTCATCTCAGGCAAGTTCTAGCAGTTAAAACTTGATGACATTGGACTCTGGTGACGTCTGAGACCCACAAGGAGGAGCTCAGTGCTTCTGTCTGCCCTATGTTACTTAGGAAACCTTTCCTATAGCACAAAACAACTACTAGGGCCTATCTAGACCTACAAAGGATTGTGTGCTATAGGTGAAGGGACTCTTTCTCAGAGGCTGCCAAGGTGGTTCAGGAATAAGAGTGCTTGCTGAAGAGGTGTGAGGACATGAGTTCAGATGCAAATAGAGACAGAGAAGTCCACTCAGTTACACTATAGAGATAGTACACATCAGTGTGGAAGCAGAAACAGGTATCCAGAGAGGAAAATTTTGAAAGAAAGAGTGGAGATGATTATCAAAACCAATATTCATTCCATCCTGATCTGTAGAGGAATTCTAATCCAGCAACATGGTTGCTCTGGCAAGAGATCACATCCAAAAATATGATCTGGCTGGAATACAGACACACCCTTAGTATATACCATAAACCCCTAACATTGAAGGTAAGTCTTGTTTGTAGAAGGAAGCAGCCATGTTTGAAAGTGATGCCTAACTGAGGGGCAAACAAAGTGGCAAATTGGAGAAAGGTTTGTCAGAAATGAGTCAGAGATAGCATACACCCAACTCCCATGAGAATATACAAGAAAGACAGGCAACTTAAGAGAGCAGCAAAAATAGACAGAGATAGACAGATAGGCAGACGGAGGAGGTGCTGGCAGTTTTACCAGGACAGTTTTACAGAGACAGGTTGCAGGTAAAGATAGAATGAGTCAGATAATCAGAAGGATGCAGAAGATTAAAACAGATTGCCAGAGTTAGTTTGAGGCCAAGCAGAGCAGTTCAGCTAGAAGCCAAGAGAAGTTAGATTGAATCAGTCAACTTGGAGAGGAGTTTGGGCCAAAACATCTGAATTAAACCAGCCAGCCAGCCCGAGTCCAGAAATAGCTAGAAAGGGTAAACTTATATAGCAATAAGCCTCTATCATGACAATTGCATGTGGCATATAAAAGTTACTTTTACATTGCTCGTTTTCACAACCTAACAGGGTGTAAATGTGTGACTGGAGATGTCAGTTCCTGGATCCCTTGCCTTTGACATTAAGGCCAGCGGTGGATAAATCATTGGATTGGGAAGTGACTGACTTTCTTATCTTCTTGCTTTACTTGGCACATAATGGCACATACAAAAGTTGACCAGGAAAGTTATTAAGCTGAGATTATTCTTTATATTGCTTATTTATATTCATAGTGCTTTGGAAATTTTACCAAAAAAAATTAACCTCAAAAAACAAAACTTTTCTTTTTCCATTGAGGTTTTATCAATCTGATACAGATATCTGTTTTAATTGGTAAGGAGAGGATATGGGGAAAAAGAAGAGAAGAGAAATAAAGAGAAGGGAACAGGAAAGGGGGTGGGAGGAGAGTGAAGAGGGTACTGAGGACAGGGAAAGTAGAGACAGAAGAGATTTTAAAGGGGATCAGGACAAGAGCGCAGTGACTTGCCACCAAAGTCCAATGACCAAAGTTCAATCTCTACATGGTGCAATGAGAGAACTTACTCCCATAGGTTATTCTTTTACCTCCACAGATGCAATATAGCACACACAAACTCAAACATACACACACTCGAACATATACGCACACTCACACACACACACACAAATACACACACATCCCCACATTCACACACATACACTCAAACACACATACAAAAGCACACGAACACACTCAAACACATTCAGACACACTCAAACATACACACTAGAACATATACACATATTCAAGCACATACATACAAACACACAGACACAAACACACCCAAACATACACATACTCAAACACACATACCCAAACATACACACACACTCGCACATACACTCAAACATGCACACACAAACACATAGACACACTCAATCACACACACACACACTCAAACATATACACAAAATCACTCAAACACACTCACAGAGACACATACATACACACTCACACATACACATTCTCAAACATACACATACATAGACATAGACACACACACACACATTCAAACACACATGCACACACACAATCATAGATACACACGCTCAAATACATACGGACACACCCAGACACAAACAATTTTTTAAAGGGACTTTTAAAAGTAGAGGCTGTTTTAGTAAAGAAAATTGCTTAAAGCTTTTATGTCATGTGCAGTTGGGAGCACAGAAGCCTGGTACAGCTGTGCTGACCAACACAGCAGGGCATTTGGGGGAGGGATCTGTGGATGATCAGCAGACGTAAAGACCCAACCCAGCTCCATCACTACAGAAGATTTTAAAAGCCACTGGCTTCTCAGGCAGTACCCAATAGACATCTTCCTAAGATTTTACCAGACTTTTACAACTGTGATGATTAGGATGTAGAACAAAACTAAAAGTGAAATTAGTACATCATCTACACAGTGAATCATTTCTCAAGCAGATAACTGATTTGATACAGTGTGGTATGATTTGAGTGCAGATGGCATGTTTTAAATTTAGCCACATATAATGCCATCAAGGAAATTCTATCAGTGGACTCCATTCCAGACTTTTCCAATCAGGGTATTATAAAAAAATAAAAATAAAATTTAGGAGAAAAAAAACAGACTTACCATTATGTCTGCCAGGCAAAATTAGGATAATGGACTGTACTGGCTGGTTTTATGTGTCAACTTGACAAAGGCTGGGGTTATCACAGAGAAAGGAGCTTCAGTTGGGGAAGTGCCTCCATGAGATCCAGATGTGGGTGGGACCATCTCTGGGTTGGTAGTCTTGGGTTCTATAAGAGCAGGCTGAGCAAGCCAGGGGAAGCAAGCCAGTAAAGAACATCCCTCCATGGCCTCTGCATCAGCTCCTGCTTCCTGACTTGCTTGAGTTCCAGTCCTGACTTCTTTGGTGATAACAGCAGTGTGGAAGTGTAAGCTGAATAAACCCTTTCCTCCCCAACTGCTTCTTGGTCATGATGTCTGTGCAGGGATAGAAACCCTGACTAAGACATGGACCCTTTCTCCCTTTTCCCTTTAGACAAAGATAAGAGAAATCTGGAGATGAAAGCCAACACTGAACAAGCAGGTATACTTGTCAGGACAGCTGAGGGAGAACCATCTTCCTGGAAACTAGAGTAGGAAAGGATGGGCTGAACTGTATTCTGTAGTCAAACAGTTTTCAAATTCACTTAGGCTTGGGTTTTCCTACTGCCAAGGTTTGGATGTGATTCATCCCCACAAAACTCTTTGCAGTTTAATCCCTGTGGTGTGGGGTTGAGAGGTGACTCTACCTACTATTGGGCCTTTAGTGGGGATTTGTGCTTTCTTAACAAGGGTAAATTAGTGAGTCAGAAGGACTAGGTGGAGACGGCTCTTCTCAGTGCTTTCCTCCTGCCATAGGAACTCCTGCCCTCTCCCTCCCCCTCTTCCCATGGCTCCCCCTCCTGCTCATAAACCTCCCTTTTCTTCCCCTCTCCTGGCCTCTTTCTTTCCCCCTTCCATCTTCTCCCTCACATTCTCTTCCTACCCTTGCCTTTCTACAATGAAGCCATCTCCAAAGTCTAAGGAGATGCTAGTACTTTGCTCTTGACCATGAAACCAAAGGAAACCTCCTTTAAAAAAGACAATCACCCAGCCTCAGGTATTTTGTTATAGCAACACAAAGTGAAATAAGACACCTGCTATTCTCTGTTTGAAGATCAGACATGGAAAAATGCCAAAATACATTCTGAAATATAGGCATCAGAAGTGAAGAATAACTGTTCATGGGAGCAGTGGATCATCTAGCTTCCCCAAAGAGGCTTTTAAAGGAAGGCAAGGCTTCCAAAATGCTTCCAAAGTTGGAGTTCTCTGCTGATATGCCTCTCCATCAGCATGAAACACAATTCTCCCTCTAACCCAGAGAATGTCTGAATAATCTGTTTGCCAAATCGAAGCTTGCTTACTTTAGGTAAGCTGACCCCATCTCCAATTCACACACACTGAGACCAGTAAATAGGAGTTCGCATCAAGTCAAAATTTTCTTAATCTTTCACCTGCTTAGGTGACTCTTTACAGTTCAAGACCTCTGAGATGCCAACAGGCCATGGACCAGGCAGACAATTAATACTCAGCCTCTTGCTTTTCTGTCATAAATCTTCCTGACATCCAAAAGGAGGTCAATCCATCCTTTGTATTCATCTGCTCAATAACTGTGAAATAAACACTGTACACCTTACACCTTATTGTGAACAATTTTAGTCTTATGTTTGAATCGGGGACATTCAAATTCTCATTATTAGAAACTGTCAACCAATCACTAACTTTTGCGTGACATGGCACATCTTATTTGTTCAGGAGGTGTCAACTAACCTAGACCAAAGCTCCTGACTCCGGATCCCACACCTCACCGCGGTGGCTTTTGTTACTCGGTCTCCCGAATTATGATAGTTCCTACTCTGTTTGCAACAGGCTAGGAAATATATAGGAACCTAGCAAAGTAAAGGAACCCCTCACCTGGCAGTCTAATGGAGGTCCCTCAGCTGTGAAGAACTGAGAGTTCTAAGACAATTCACAACATCTGGTTAAACTCTGGGCTCTCACCAGAAACACTGTTTGGAGTAAAGGACAAGTCCTCCCACAACTTGTACAACCCTAGATGGAGGATAGAATTCCAATTAAAGCAAAGTGGAGAACGTTCAAGTAAGACGATGTCAACTTCTGACCTCCAGATATATACATATGCATGTGTGTACACTCACACACAAGCATGCACACACACACAGGAGAGAGAGAGAGAGAGAGAGAGAGAGAGAGAGAGAGAGAGAGAGAGAGAGAGAGAGAGAGAAGAAAAAAATGTATTTCATTAAACAGCAACTTTCTCTTTGAGAGCCCCACACCCATGCTTTCATGAGCGGTTCATTTTTACCCTGCACCTCTTTCTAATTTTAATAAACTCCAATTTTACTTCATTTCTGCATCAAAGCCAAGGACCTAGTTCTGCCAGAGTTGAGGGTCCCTAACAAATTAAGAATACTTCTCACTGCTTGGAACAATGCATGGAGCTGTGAGACTATCCCTGGCTGCTGGCGTGCTTATAAGAATGACAACATTCACATGTCTATGGCAGCACTGTGAAAGATTTGTTCCATGCATTCAAGAAGGACCTATGAGGCTGCAGAGATGGCTTGGCAGTTTAAGAGAAATAAAAAGTACTCCTCTTGCAGAAGACCTATGTTAAACTCCCAGCATCCATAGGCAGTTCAAAGCCGCCTGTAATTCAGCAAAAAGGGATCCGACTCCTACTTCTGGTCTCCATGGGCACGGGCACTTACATGTGCATACCCCCACACAGACAGATATGCATGCATGTAATTTGTAAAGTAATATTTTGAAAACTTTAAAAAAAGTCTCTGCCTTCTATAGACCACAAGGTTTCCATGTGATACAAATGAGGTTAATCTACCTCCCACGGTGTAACTGCCTTGCTTCAAACCCCATAGGCACTGGCAGGCTGCTCACCAAATATAACCTCCAACAGATGCACCGCGGGTCCTTGCATCTGCACCCTATACATTTACACAGTCTGCCTCTCCGTCTGCAGGACATAACATATGTCAGTAGATTGGCTTATAGTAGGCTTGGAGAAGAGTCAGGCAGAGTTGGCAGGAATCTCAAGTCTACTCCTTGCTTCCCTTTTTCCCTTTGCTCTGAGGCTTTGGTCTTTGCTCTTTTTAATTCTGGCTGCTAAATCAATCATTTAGATTCAGGCAGTCATTCCTGGCTAGCAACACTGAAATCCTGTGAACATATAGCTTGTTCACAGTCCAATCCACTTAGATGCCAGTAATCAACCTCGGCTAATAGGCTTCACTGTAATTGAAATTCCATCCTGCATCCGACGTGATGAAAGTGGGGCCTGTGTCCTGTGATGGGCACCAAGGACATTAAAATTCAACCTGAAAATGGACAAAGAATTTTCCAGGAGCACCTGCCTGATTCCTGGAGCTCCCTGCAAAATAGAAATGTGATGTTACTGTTGCAAGTGCATTTTGGGGTGCAGGGGGATGACCTGGTGTGGAGCCACAACCTCAGTTCAATCCCCAGAGTCCACATTAACAAACAGGTGGAGTGGCACTCATCTGTAATCCCAGCATGCCTACTGTGACAAGGGAGGCACAAATAGAAGAAAAGGCCTAGAAGGTCGCTATCCAGTTAACCTGGAGTGGATAGCACAACAGGAGGGAGAGAAGAATGAGGAAGGAGGAAAGAGAAAGGGGGAGGAGGAGGAGGAGGAAAGTTAAGAATAAGAAGAGAAAGAAGAGGAGGAGGAGAAGGGGGAAGGGGAGCGGGAGGGGGAGGGGAAGGGAAAGGAGGAGGAGGAGAAAATGCTGTCTCAACAAGATGGAAGGAAAGACCCAACTCTCAATATATGTCTTCTGATCTCCATATATGTTCTATGACATGACGCCATATGTATGTGTCCCTATGCATGTATGCATAAGTGTATCTGTGCATGCGCATGCACACATGTGGGCATACACACACATGCACATACACACATATACACACACACACAGCTTTTTCAAAAATTTAGATGCATTCAGAATTTCAAGGCAGTGACATCAGATAAACCACACCCAAGACACCTTCTTGTAACTGGACCCTGTGTAACATTCACAGTTGCCCACCAATAAAGCCCTGAATTTTTTTAGAAAAACATGAGAAATGTATACCCATACATGTGTACACATGTACACACACTACACACACACACCAAAGAGAGAGAAAAGAATATTTCCTTGCATGCTGATTCTGTTTGATAAGCTACTGGTGGTATTTCCTTTATAGTTAATAATACTTTATCACATGGTTTTATTTTTGAATTGATAGAGGCTAGACTTTTCACTTTTTCCCCTGGACTCAGAAAGCAAACTTGAAAGTTCCACTTATATTATAGCACAAAATTTAATTGGGGTTAAAAATATAATTGCCTACCAATGCTGTTGACTTTACTATAGATACTAAAATATACAAGTAACATTTAAACAGGATGGCTTGCTAGCTGGATTTAGGCAACCCAATTTCTAAAGCTCAGCCATGGGCATCTGCCTCTAACTAAATCTCTGGGTACTAAATTCCAGGAGTGGTTTAGCCACTGTGTGATACATGACTATACACTCTATTCGGCATCCAGAGAAACAAAGCCTAGAGCTATCCTAGGACCCACACTGCTAACTAGATTTTATCAAACACTTTGTCCTCAAGAATCTCTAAGTCTCCACTCTTCATACCTTGAAGGGAGTGAACAATGGATCCTTCCAAAGCCAAACTGGAACTCGCGTGATTGGATGCTACCAAAAATTATAACTGAATTTTGGGGGGTGGGGGTGAGATAGAGAGATTCTACATTGTCCTAGCCATCTTAGAATTCACTATGTAGACCAGGCTACCCTCAAACTCACAGAGATCACCTGCCTCTGCCTCTTGGTGCTGACTTGACTTTCTTTTTTCTTTTTTTTTTTTCTTCTCTTGGTGACTTGACTTTCCTTGGTTTCATCTTACAATCTGAACATTTCTCCAATGGTCATCAATCCATTCCAAACAAGGTGCTGTTTCCAAAAGACAGACCATGTTACATTTTTAAAGAAAAGCTTTCTAGACAGCAGGAACTAAGCAAGAGTGGATATAATTAACTATTCATGTCACAAAGGTTAGGGTCAGAGACTGGCCCTAGTCCTAAAGAGGTGGCTCAGCCACTGACCCTCCATAGGCCAACTAAAGAAACAATGCTATAGAGCATAGACGACTTATTCAATGTAGCCACATTGGGATGAGGAGGTCGAGGGACCCTCCCCAAGTCCATTTTCTGGGCACTGACATGGGGTTTAGGTTGAAATAGAGAAGAGGTATATATAGCTGGGCAGTCCTGGTTATGGTATGGTTCCATACACCATCAACTCTGCTCCAGTCTCCCTCATACAATGGTCTGACAAATAGAGCTATGTGCAATCTCTTCCCAGGAGACAAGCCCTCATGCCCCTTTTGGCTTGCATCAGGCTTCAGCCTTTTCCAGCTTGGGTCTCTGGAAGAAGTTTCAAGTTTCTTGAGGACAATGTTTCACAGGAAGGGCACAGTATCCCTTTTATGATACCTTCATTACTGCCAGGACAGGACAGCTACAGCCAGGGTATCACAGTCACTTACATGGCGAATGTAACCTTCCAAAGGCTTCATGAGAATCTAAGCTATCTACAGATAGAAAAAGGAGGTATGAAAGACTTTCTGGAAAGGAATTGTGACTACGAGGGATGATTTACTGATGATAAAGTCAATGATATAGAGAGACTAGAGTGTTGTAAGTCCAGAACAAAACAATCTTGAGGATCTTATCATTAATAACCATTCACTGGCCTCCTCGGTGTGTGACCTAGCATCTCTGGGTCCATAGACAAATTAACTGTTCAGAATATACAGACAGGTCCCTGGTTTTTACCAACTAGTAGGCTAAGAATGCCATCAGAGAGCATCTAAGGCCTACAACTGAATCATCGCCTACTTTTCTGCAACCTACCTAGCAAACATTTCTACTCATGAGCTTGAACTTCATGTATGGTTTTCTTTGCTCTGTTGCTATAAAAGCTTCATGAAACGGTTACCATGTTAGAATGTGGAGTAGCCCAGGTCTCTCTTCCTGGGCCATGGTCAATCATAATTTGCCCCCAGAATAAGCTATTTGAATGGACAGATAGGAAACAGCTTTTCTTTGGGGCTGTCTCCCTTCCTTTATTTCTATCATCTACCTTTTCCTGGCCTCATTGTCCTCTCGGTGGTGTGATGTCACCATTCTTCCAGGAACATCCTCCTCTTGTAGAAGCTTCCATTGCCCACTTCTTCCCTCTTGGCCACTGGAGTGCTCGCAGGTATCCATCCTTTACTTATAGCTACCTGTCCATTTTCAGCTGTGTTGGGTGTGGTCTCTTTTATCCTATATTTGGAGTACTACCAACATTTCTGGACTCCTTTTTCCTTTCTCTGTCCTCACAAAACCATCTGCACAGCATGACCATGTTTAAATTTTACACAACATCTCTTTGAATTTTGTCCTGGCCCTAATCAAATAGTCTTTATCAATAAAGCTCAAATTTGTTAGTCTGCCATTCGGTACGATTCCAAAATTCGGTTTCCAAGCCTGGTTAGCAACCGCCCTCCTGCTATGGCTAACTGTCATATAGTATTAGTGGGAGTAATCTGCGAAATATAATTTCATTACTGCTGGAAAGGGAAAATTTAGTCCTCTCTCCAGTAGAGGAAAATATGAACTTAGAAATCTGATTTCTTTATGAAGGAAACAGACTTTTGTTAGAAAAAAAATTATAAAGTTAATCTCTGACCTCAAAGTCAGCAGACACATATGCTGAAATGTTATAATCACTGTGAATAGGAAAGCTAATATAGACTGATGTCCGACCCATGAAACCTGTGTGACTGTCTCCAAGAATTCAACCCCACCCTGTTCTGCTATTCACGCTTAATGGCAAGCTCCTAAATGAAGAGTTTCTACTAGCTAAGGATTCACTTGGTATTGAATAATCTTAGTCCTTATTTTTACCTATCCAAGTTATAAATGCTTATTTTTAAAGGCATTAGAGTTTATATAATCCCTTTTATATAACTGTGAAAAGTCATTAAATAGTCTATCCAAATCTTCCCATCTTGTAGGGCTTTGCTTGGTTCTTTTCCATAAACGCACGGCTGGTTGCTTCTTGCTATCAAAGACCTTAGGATGAGATTCAACAATGTTCAACATCCTTAATCGTCAGGGAAATGCAAATCAAAACAACCCTGAGATTCCACCTCACACCAGTCAGAATGGCTAAGATGAAAAATTCAGGTGACAGCAGATGCTGGCGTGGATGTGGAGAAAGAGGAACACTCCTCCATTGTTGGTGGGATTGCAGGCTTGTACAACCACTCTGGAAATCAGTCTGGCGGTTCCTCAGAAAATTGGACATAGTACTACCGGAGGATCCAGCAATACCTCTCCTGGGCATATATCCAGAAGATGCCCCAACTGGTAAGAAGGACACATGCTCCACTATGTTCATAGCAGCCCTACTTATAATAGCCAGAAGCTGGAAAGAACCCAGATGCCCCTCAACAGAGGAATGGATACAGAAAATGTGGTACATCTACACAATGGAGTACTACTCAGCTATTAAAAAGAATGAATTTATGAAATTCCTAGCCAAATGGATGGACCTGGAGGGCATCATCCTGAGTGAGGTAACACATTCACGAAGGAACTCACACAATATGTACTCACTGATAAGTGGATATTAGCCCAAAACCTAGGATACCCAAGATATAAGATACAATTTCCTAAACACATGAAACTCAAGAAAAATGAAGACTGAAGTGTGGACACTATGCCCCTCCTTAGAAGTGGGAACAAAACACCCTTGGAAGGAGTTACAGAGACAAAGTTTGGAGCTGAGATGAAAGGATGGACCATGTAGAGACTGCCATATCCAGGGATCCACCCCATAATCAGCATCCAAACGCTGACACCATTGCATACACTAGCAAGATTTTATCGAAAGGACCCAGATGTAGCTGTCTCTTGTGTGACTATGCCGGGGCCTAGCAAACACAGAAGTGGATGCTCACAGTCAGCTAATGGATGGATCACAGGGCTCCCAATGGAGGAGCTAGAGAAAGTACCCAAGGAGCTAAAGGGATCTGCAACCCTATAGGTGGAACAACATTATGAACTAACCAGTACCCCGGAGCTCTTGACTCTAGCTGCATATGTATCAAAAGATGGCCTAGTCGGCCATCACTGGAAAGAGAGGCCCATTGGACACGCAAATTTTATATGCCTCAGTACAGGGGAATGCCAGGGCCAAAAAGGGGGAGTGGGTGGGTAGGGGAGTGGGGGTGGGTGGGTATGGGGGACTTTTGGTATAGCATTGGAAATGTAAATGAGTTAAATACCTAATAAAAAATGGAAAGAAAAAAAAAAGGAAAGAGCATCTCTGGGATGATACACAAAGAACAGTTTATTTGTTTCTTAATGGGAGGAAAGGACAAGAGTACACACACACACACACACACACACACACACACAGAGAGAGAGAGAGAGAGAGAGAGAGAGAGAGAGAGAGAGAGAATAAAATTTTTCTCTAGGGCAAAAAGGAAAACCCCAGTCCCTAAAGGCACCGCCATTCTCTTTCCATCCTTGACTTGGGAAAAACTTACCACTGTAATCCTTTCCCTGTCTTTGGTAATATAAGCAAGTCTTCTTTAGAGCTACCTAAGCTTCTTACCTGCCTTTCAGCCCTGGAATGTTTTTCTCAAGGACCCTAGAGCCATCTCTTTGAAAAGTAATCATCAAAGGAGGTAGTGTCCCAGTCTTTCAGGGACTGTGAGAAGAGAGGAGCCTGAATCCTTCAGGTGTCTGATTCCAGAGCTACTTCCTATCATAAAAACATAGAGCATTGGTTTCCTTTGAACAAAAACAAAAAGCAGGTGTAGCTAGTGATTCCAGTCACTAGGTGATTCAAAATAAACTATGTTGACAAAATGTGCAACCAAGGCCTCTTATTTGAGACATAGCTCGCTGATCAGGCCTGCCTCTTTTTTTTTGCATGACTCTAATTTGCATGGCTCCTATGTCCATGCCAAAGACTTCCGCAACTGGGGATTCCATGCACAGAACTCATGCTAAGCTCCCAGGTCTGTTCACTAGCTGTGTGTTCTGTACGCCTTTACATGATGTCAATTGAAAGCAGGCAACTACATATAAAAAGACTTCTAAACAGAGAAACACTCCTTCCGTAGTCATTAGCCTGTGATTTAGACAGTGTACTGCTTATTCTTAGCTCTGGAGCACAGATTCAATGCCTAAGATAAGACACAGATTCTAATTTCAATAAGGCACAGAACAAAGTGGAAACAGGACAGATATCTAATCAGTATTGGTGAAGAACTGACTGCTGCAACATTTCATATACAAATACTTTATACGGATTTGTTTGGAGCTCTCAGAGAGATGGCTCAGTGGTTAAGATCACTGGCTGGTCTTCCAGAGGACCTGGATTCAATTCCCAGCACTCACATGGGAGCTCACAACTGTCTGTAACTCCCATATCTGACATCTTCACACAGACATACATACAACCCAGACACCAATACACATAAAATAAAAATAAATAAATTGTTTTAAAAAAGGAATTTGTTTGGGGGATTTATTTTTACTTTCTGTCCTCTCTTTTTTAAGAATATCCTTTTAAAATCTATCATTTTGCTTTTCTTAAGTCTGGGAGGAACTTATCATTTTTATCACTAGCCAATTAAGAGCTTCTTCTAAGCTTGATGGCTGATTCATATTCCACAATACCACATACAACATGTGTCTAAGATTCCCAAGAGGCCAGGGGCAAACACAGTCTGCTAATGAGTACGCATGTATTTAACTTACAGGCTACTTAATCACTTCCATGTTTAATCATCAAGATAAAGGAGACCCTGTCCATCCCCATTAGGTAAGGACTTATTACATGTATTAAAATCTCACCAGGTTCTTAAATACCGGCAGTTCATTATCTTTTCAACTGTAAGTAATTATTTGTTAGTCAGTACTGTGTTAGACTGTGAACAATATAAATATGAGTAAAATATCCATCCTCCATTCATATAACTCACCACCTACAAGAGAAAAATACTATATAGTATTTTTATATATAAAATAGATAGGCAGGCAGACAGGTAGGCAGGCAGGCAGACAGATGGGTAAGTACACAATATAATGATCCATCATTTGTCACACAGACTATCATTTGAAAGAAGCAATTGGTATGGGGTGTCAGGAGAAACCAATCCAGGTTATATCTCTCCTAATTCTTGCTCATTTGACCTCTCGCAAGTTATCTGACTTGGCAGGTGAGTCGCTGGCTTCTCCGGGGTCAGAGTGAAATGGACAGATAAAGACCGAGCACCACAAATGCAGAGTCCGAGAGCACCCAGCACAGTAGCTCGGATGGACACAGTATGACTGCCTCTGCTCAGACTTACCCTGCTCTGCTGCGCTTCATTAAATGTCATCATTGAGTACATCATTTGTAAAGAGAATGTATGGGCAAACACAATAATCGTACAGCATACAATATCAACCGGCTTCAGGAAAGGAGTGTGCCCAGTAGCTTTATACCGTCCCCTTCCCTTCCTGTCCTAGGTTTTGCATGATCCTTTCCATTCCTTCTACAGTTTACCAAACACTAGTTCCATTAAAAAAAAAGTGTGTGTGTGTGTGTGTGTGTGTGTGTGTGTGTGTGTGTGTGTGTGTGTGTCACTGGGCAGTGGTGGCACACGCCTTTAATCCCAGCAGTTGGGAGGTAGAAGCAGGCAGATCTCTAAGTTTGAGGCCAGCCTGGTCTGCAGAGTGAGTTCCAGGACAGCCAGGGCTACACAGAGAAACCCTGTCTCAAAAAAAACAAACAAACAAAGTATGTATTTACTGTATGTGCTATTTTTTTTTAGGTGTTTTCCTCATTTACATTTCCCAATGCTATCCCAAAAGTCCCACATACCCACCCACCACCACTCCTCTACCCACCCATTCCCCCTTTTTGGCCCTGGCGTTCCCCTGTACTGGGGCATATAAAGTTTGCAAGTCCAATGGGTCTCTCTTTCCAGTGATGGCCGACTAGGCCATCTTCAGATACATATGCAGCTAGAGACACGAGCTCCGGGGGGTACTGCTTAGTTCATATTGTTGTTCCACCTATAGGATTTCAGTTCCCTTTAGCTCCTTGGGTACTTTCTCTAGCTCTTCTATTGGGGGCCCTGTGATCCATCCAATAGCTGACTGTGAGCATCCACTTCTGTGTTTGCTAGGCCCTGGCATATTCTTAATGTAAGGATAAAATTGTTGTGGACTCAATTTCTTGCCCCTTTGGTAAAGTGTTATGATGTTATTATCCATGCCAAATACAATCTTAAATATATTCATATATGTGTGTACATATACATAAACATATACACATATACATCCTGCAGTCATTTTGACATCTTAGAGGCTCATTTCTACAAGAATACTTACAATGACTTAAATTTACTTAAATGAACTTCACTAGGGGATTTTATTAAATCCTTTATCAATTGAAGAAAATTCACTTTTGCCCTTGCGTTCTAGGCGTTTTAATTTTACTGAGGTTTTCAGACATTTTTGTGATCAGTAGAATAATTTTTTTCTCTTTTAGTTGGTTAGTGTGCTAAATCAAGACAGTAAATATTCTAACGATGAGCTGGGATCGCCGGTGTGAATTGACTGTCCTGGGTCTTTTCAAAAGTCATGGATAACTCATCCAACTCTCTTTAGGACTTTGTATTTTATTTCCAGCATTGGGTAGGCGTGCAAAGATCCCTCCCTTATCTAACCAACACGGTGTTATTTAGTATTGGTTTCTCCTACTTCACTTCATGTAGTGGGCTTTTTCCTTAGCCTTTCTCATCCCATTGCTATGGAAGTACGTTTACATATCCTCAGAAGGGTGCATATCACAAAGGCGCCCAGCATACCATTCACTTTAAGTAAAAGCTGACTCTATTGAATACTTTAACACCGAGCTATCTATTGCTGAGTCAGTTTGGGTAACTCCTGTTTTCCTAGGAATTTTTCCATTTCATCTAAATTTCATTCTTATCTGCACAGATTTATTTGGAATACTTCCAGTTCGAAATATCTGAACCCTAAGCCAAAATACATATTTTCTCATGTTGTTTCTGTGAAGTATCAGGCCAATGACAAAACCCAACTGATACAAACTCCTTAATGAATTAAACTAGCAATTTATTTTTTTTACAACTATTGGCAGAGCTGTGTCAGCTTTATTTAGTTGTTCTGTTACTAAATAATACCTTTGTGTTTGTTGTTTGCAACAGGGCTTCACTGTGTTAAGCTGGGCTTGGCTCAAGTGTACCTTTCTCCTGCCTTAGATTCCAAAGTCCTGAGATTACAGGCCTAGGCCACCATATCCAGGTATAAAATGAAAGTTCCTTCTTCAGTTTTACTACAATCTGTGAAAATGTACATTTCTCTATTAATGTCATACTTTGTACTTACAATGTTTATTAATTATTGAAACTGTTGTCTCTCATAGTTCTGGAAAATTCTTTGTTTCTCTCTCTCTCTCTCTTTCTCTCTCTCCAGGGTTTGTCGATATAGCCCTGGTTGTCCTGGAACTCACTCTGTAGACCAGTCTGGCCTCAAACTCAGAAATCCGCCTGCCTCTGTCTCCCGAGTGCTGGGAGGATTAAAGGTGTGCGCCACCACTGCCCAGCTTACATTTTCTCTCTTATGGACATTATACTAGGTTATTTTTAACCTGCTGTACTATCTTGCTTATTAACTTATTTTTCAAAATACTGTTTAATTCTGTGACTGTGGAAAATTCTAAGTAGCATTTTCAAATACCTTTCAGAGATTACAATCCTCTACCTGATTACCTAATCAACTGATAATCATAATTATATTTTTCATTCTAGACAATATTATCTGCTCAGTTTTTTTAATTCTTTTACTCCTTCAACATATTTATAGTTGTGTAATAAATAAATGGAAGAATCATGTGTGTTTAACAACTAATTTCTGTTTGGTATCTTATGATCTCTGTGTTTGTAAAAGAAAGAGCTTTCTCTGCAGTTTATGCCTTCTGTCAGAATCATTCACAATGGCTTACTTTATTTGTGTGTTATGAGAACTTATCTTCTTTGGGGATATATTAGAATTTTTTGAAGACTGGGCATGAATTCTCAGTTCAGGATGAATCTGAGCTTGCTTCTGCCAGGTCCCTTAAGGTATTACTGAGATAGGACAATTTTAAATTAGATTTTCTGCTGAGGTTTAAGAGGCTACACAGATAATATAATTTCTGACCCCAAGTCCACATAAGGATAGGATCCTGGTTAGAAATTTTTCAGGTGCATTCTGTTCTTTGGAGGTTTCGGGACTGTGTGTGTTCCTCTGAGCTACACCCAGAGTCAAGACTAAGCAAGCTAAGGGGCTGGTGTTTTCTTCATTCATCCAAGGAGATGATCAAACCTTAAAGATTACCAGCTTCTTGCAAAGGCCTCCTATGTCATCTTCCAACTAGCAGAATGGAGTCTTTGTCTTTCACCCTCAGCTTGTCTCTTAAAGTTCAAACCTGGGCTTTCACTATAAAGAAAGTCCTGCATATTCAGCAGAATCCTATGGCTGAGTTAGTAGGAAATTTGACATTTTTATATCTGCCCTTAAGAAAAACTTCTCTTAACAGATGGACTGTGTATTTTTAAAATATTTTACCCATCATTTTAGCTACTTTTAATTCACTCTATTTCTGGAAACAAAAACATGTTTAAAGATAGTAATTAGATGAAGTAACTCTGGGTGAATGAGTGGCAGCTGCTTACCTCTGCATTCTTAAGTGCTTATTGAATTGACAGAGGTCTGGCTTTTCATTGAAATGAAAACACAGGGCAAAGAGAACTGTGTTCACTCCAAAATTACTAAGTATAATAAAAGGCAGCACATCCTGAAAATCACAGAGAACCTAGATTAAAGATGGCCAGCTCCATGGAGAAAGGAATAAAGATACACATTTTTTTTTCTTTTTGTGCCATCTTATTATAGAAAGATTCTGACCAACGCATCCCTTCAGTTTATTTCCTTAGTTTCCTCGATATAAATTCATGGTGCTGTTCAAAGTTAAGTCCCTTATTAAGTATATTCTGTTCAAGTTGAAGAAAGAAAAAAAAAGAGAGAAAAAAAAATGTTGTTCACTGTGACGTCACAGGGGGTGGGGATAGCATGTTTGAATGTACTGACTTCGTTGTTAGCTGTGTGTAACTGCTCTATGGACCTGGAGATATAACTAAACAAAGTCATGTAATGGGACATGAAAGGTTTAGGGAGACAAGGGATGGATGGGCAGGGTAGAGAAAAGAATATCAAGGGAGACAACTAACACTGAAGATGTTCCAGAAGGCCATACCAAAACCTAGCTCTGTAGATGCCAAAATATATACAGTACATATATAAAGGAAGTTTAAATGGAGGTATCCTACTATGGAGGGGCAATGCCTCTCCCAGTCACCATAGGCTATAAATAAATAAATGCCCAGTGCCAGAAGTGTAATACCTCTTTTCTACCTCTTTTGTGAGCAATGGGGTACCATTGGATACTTCCCCCACCCATAAAATTACAGGCTTCTTCTATTGCTCTTGGTTATTGTTCAAGACTTGATGGTAAGACCTTATTGCTCAAGTATATTACCATATACTTGAGTTCCAGAATGTAGCGAAATCAAGCTGGATACTTTGTTCCTGCTGGCTAGCTTTCATGGTGCTAGAAGTTTCATGCACGGAAGAAAAGTCACCAATAGTCTTATGAACCATAATCCCTGCAAACTGCAGTAGTGGCAAACCTAGTAAGATATGCTCACTCTTGCAATGGTGGCACAAATGTTATGGACATAACCAACCACTACTGGTTAGATTTAAGGACTGGTCCACATGATTCCATTAACTGAAACTCAAGCAATCAAACAAAACAAAAAAATATGACTAGCTAGGTCATACACCCTAGTGAAGAACCTAATACAATTATTCTGCAAAATGGGCATAGTAATAAACCTACTCTCTACATTTTAATTATTCTGCCCATGCCCATAGATTAATGTGTCTTTCTACACTCATCAAAGACATTTCTCTTTGCAATAAATGATAATATCATCACTGGTCACAACAGGTCAGTGTGCAGAGAATAGGAAACTTTTCTCAGCTCTAAATGGGACACCTATATCATAGTGTCCCTTTCCCCAAGATGAAGTATAAAGATTTTAAAGGGCCAAATGTAGTGGATGTTTGCAATATTTGCTAGACATAACAGAGCCATGGCAGCTGTGACTGCTTACACAAGACCTATACAGGATCAAGCCAGCCAGAACCACAGCAAGGACAGGGAGGAGCTCATGACGTCCCACATCTAGCTGAGGAACTATCATCAGTTGATGGCTGATGGGGGATAGAGAGCCAGTTTTATACAGGGATATGATATCGTAGATACACTATGCTCTGGTACACCTCTATGTACACCCAAGGACATGGAGGATGCATATATGAACACTGTGGCTTTAAAAACAGCACATAAAATTGGAAAGGAAAACTAGTCCAGGGAATAAGGGATGAATTAGAGGGTAAAAACTATATATAAAGTAATATATAAAGGAAAAATATAACATCTCCGAAAATAAAATAACTACATATATATCCTTCGATATCATCAGCTTAAAAGACACATAAAAGTAATTCCTATTGTGATTACAATGGTTGATTTTTACCCTCTACACAAGGGTGTGTGTGTATTAGTGGATGTCAAGTGTTTTGTTTTGTTTTGTTTTTTTAAAAGTTTATTTTTTAAAATTTTGTGTGTTGGGTCGGGGGGTGTAATAGTATTTGAGAGCAGGTGCATAAGGAAGCCATGGGGTCAGATCCCCTGAGATAAAGGTTATTTATTGTGAAACAGTCTACACAGACGCTGGGAACCAAACTCAGGTCATCTGCAAGAGAGCCACGCTGGTTCTTCATAGTGGTTCATACAGCAGACACATTGCTCCAGCTCCATAGTTACATATTTACCCAACAGTGACTATACAGAGGATGAGAATAAATTTAGTAGTGTCATGCCAATTTTACTAACAATAAAGATTCCCTCCCCAGCAAGTAGAGTCTCAACACACAGTTCAGGGTAGCTCCGAACTTAGAGATCCTGCTGCCTCAGCCTCTGGAGTGCTAAGGTTACAGAGACATATCACTATGTAGAGCTAGAAAATATTAATAATATCCACTGACAATGTGCCAACCCATACACATTGAGGACCATTTGTTCATTAGGACTTCAAGTTTTTGAGGCAGTTTTCACTGGCAAAGTTTCCTACTTAATGACACTCAAAATTCTGTTCACCCACAATGTAACACTTCTTGACTCTCAGTCACAAATGCAGAAGCAACACTCATAATTCACACTCACCTTTCCAATAAATCAATCAATTTACAGTGTACAGTGTTCTAATTCAATTACTAATTTTTTTCCACCATTAAATCTCAAGTTTCATACCCACAAACAGCCATGGCCCAGAATAAAAGATTTAGTGGAAGGTTTAGCTTGGTAGCTGTTGAGGAAGTGTTCTGATACATTTTCACACTATAAACATTTAATGAGTCTGGCTCCCGGCAGAGTATTTACTACATCCATTTATTTCACAGTAGAATATTTGCAGGGGCAAAATAGAGCAAAGGTTACTTCAGATCCTCTACCAATATAGCTCCCTGTAAATAATATAAAGTACAACCATTTAACTCACAAAATTATTGTTAAAAGGTTAAATGTTCAGTAAATTCTGTTTTATCTAGTTGGGACAGCTTTGGCAATTATTTGTAACTTGGATGTACTTCTCCCAGGCACTTTGTTCTGGAGCCCTGTCTTTGACTACAGCTAATATTCAGAAGTTGTTAAGACAGTGTTAGGGTCCTGGGGACATATTCTAGGTCTTCTGCCTGCTTGTTCAGAACGAAATGGGTCTTAAGAGGTCTTCCATTCTTGAAAGGGCCCATCTCTATGCTCTCTCCTCTCCGACCTCTGCTATGCCTTGCCTATCACACTAGTCTCCTAAACTAAACTGAGAGACCAAAGGTGTTCCAGTGGAGGATCGACTTGGAAAACTTTGATGATAAATGAGGTCTTTTGTGGGGACATCTCTGGAAACAAATCTGTTTGACGCTTTGGAAAAATGTGCTTCACAGTTCCACCTGCCCAGTCCTCTGGAAAGTTCCACCTCATTACAAGAAGCACTCCCCAAATACAGACTATTTTTACTTAATGATCCATGGGCAGCGTTTAAGCCACCAGAAAGACTTGGTTACATTTGTAACTTCTCTGATGATTCCTACAAACTAAGAACCTTATCATAGGTTATACCAAATTTTAATTGCGTTATGTTCTAGCTAGGAAAACTCAAGATGCATACAGTTACAAATTCTTCTGGAATCAGAGACTAGACACACATATCCTGCCTGTGCCTATCCACTGGCTTCCTGATTTACAATAGATACAACTTAGGTCGCAATTTTTTTTTCAGTAAAGGAAAAATTAGATTTTCTTCAATGGTGACAATGTAATAACCACGTGAATAGTTCATGCAAGATGCTTAGCCAGAGGGGCTAGAGAGAGCCTGAGGACCAAAGTTCAAATCCTGGCACCTGCTTAACACGCCAGGCATCTAACACACACCAGGAACCCCAACCCCAAGGGGAGCAGAAACAAGAAAATCAATGAGGGTTACTGATTTCAAGTCTAGCCATGAAAATAAGAGTTCCAGGTTTTCCGGGCAGTGGTGGCACACACATTTAATCCCAGCACTTGGGAAGCAGAGGCAGGCGGATTTCTGAGTTCGAGGCCAGCCCGGACTACAGAGTGAGTTCCAGGACAGCCAGGGCTACACAGAGAAACACTGTCTCGAAAAACCAAAAATAAACAAATACATACATACATGCATACATACATACATACATAAAAAGTTCCAGGTTTGGGGAGAGCTCCTACCGCAAAGGAATAGGTGAAGAATGATAGAGAAAGACACCTAATATCCTCTTCTGGCCTCTATCCATGCATTCATACATGTATGCCCATTCATACACACACAGACACAGACACACACACAAAGCTAAATAAAATACATACTTAACACATAAATACATAATAGCAAATCTTGAAAATATTTTAGTCAACCAGAAATATTTTATATTTTTTTTTAAAATTGGGTTTATTTGGAGAAAATAAAAAAACCCAAAAGATGACATTTTTTATCTATATACAATGATATCTACCAAGTAATGTCTATAGATTCTTAATCATTTTCGTAGAATGTATTTTATTTAAATTTTGTATGTATTAGTAGCCTCCCCTCCATTTTTATTTTAACAAGGAAGTGCACTACAACTGCTTTCTATTGGATGTAACTATCAGGAAGGAAAACAGACATGAAGAGGGCAAATTTCCCTTTCAGTGTCTATAACGAATGGTTAAAAAACAAAAACAAAAAAACATTCAACTGTGGCTCTCTCTCTAAAGGACACTTTCTAACTACTAGACATTCAAGTCCACTGGATAAGTGGTTTTCTATGACCACCGCTGCAGCATACTAAGCCAACACCCGTGCTCAGCTAGCCTAGGACATGCATATTAATACCAAGTTACCGTTTGTCTGCAAATGCCCTGACTTCCCACAGTGGTGAAGCTTGCCATCCTCAGAGCTAACCTCTACAAAGCTGCACATCAAAGCAGACAAGTTAAGCTAAGGTGTTGCAAGAGAAACCAAGACCTTGTTCAACAGTTCTTCCCCCGCCCCCATTATCCTTTATTTTTGAAGGCTGCTAAAAAAGCAACCCTCTTAAGCAGAAATAATCACACGTGGTCTAGGTCATTAAAAACCCAAGAATTGGTGTGAGGGCACCAGTGAAAGAAACACGTGAAACCTTAAAACACTCCAGTAGAGGCTGAAGGCTTCCAACTTTCTCTAATCAGCACCAAAGTCCATTAGCTGAAGCGTTCAGACCTCCGAGGGGTGAAAGCTTCAGGAGAAGGCAGACCAAAGCAGGCATCAAAAAGATCAATGCTGGCTCACAGCAGTGATTCTTCAGGCCACAGATTGCTAAGAGAAAATGCCTTTGGGAGCAGGTGTGTGACTTACAGACTGCTTTCAGGAGTCTAGCAGTAGCGTCGAGGACAGTAGGTGACCAGAGCGATAAGGTATAGGAAGAATGCAGATAGAATTTGGAAAGGATGGTGTTCAGAAGGGACAAAAACAAGATCCACAAGACTGGGATTTCCCATGCCGCTCTCCCCCAGTGAATGAACAAACAATCATGTGCTTACTGGAGGTCGCAATGTGGTCACCTGGTAGAAAATGATCAATCAGCTCCTCATAGCTCTTCAAACCATGACCAGGTTTCCCCTTTACTTTGGTCCTCAGGTTTTATATTTTATTGATTTAGGGTCTAACACTTCACTGCTATCTAGCCGCTTTCTTCTCATACCTGTGGCTGGTCTTAAAAATGAGATCTTTTAAAGATAAGATATCAAGATATGCACATAATACACAAGACTATCGTGCCTTCATCACAGGGCAGGATGATGGGGTGGGGATTATTAGTTTCCATTTGTTTTTTTGGTTGGTTTTTTGGTTTTGTTTTGTTTTTTCTTTTTTTTTTTTTTTTTTTTTAAACCTTAACAGACAATGAGTCCCTAAACTGCACATGACTGGATATTTTATGCAACCTCACATGGATTTCATATAATAATCTGGCAGCTGACAATACTGGATTAGAAATGAGGAGCCTGTTTAAAGACATTTAATTAAAGGGAAAGCAAGCTATTTTAAACTTGAAAGTTTTAATTATCTAATGAATTTCCTATGACCTTGATAAAAACTGTGCATATTATATAAGTTGTGGTTGCTAGGTGGGTTTTTTCTTTCTTTTTTTTCTTGGTTATCAGTAAAACTTTAGTAACTTTAATTATAGATATTTTTTTCATTATGGAAACATCTGCTTCCAAATAGTCTCTATAGTGATGTTAAGACTGAATATTTACTATGCATTGCTCTAAACATTCAAACCTGTATTATTAATTCATTTAACCTGATGAGGCTGTGATATTGTTATTGGCCTCCTATAAATAGGACAACATATAGGTCCATAAGTATTGTTCCCAAGGTTACAAATGTAGCAAATGCCACAGCTGGAATATAAACCCCAGAATGAAACACCACACTATGTATGTTGTCTCTCACTACAGAGCTCCTTGAAGGGCTAGGGTAACCAGTTCTCTTTAACATCATACTTGAAGACCTGATAAATACCTCAACTTGTTCAAAATTGAATTTCTGATCTTCTTCTGACCAGCTTTGCCTACAGCCTTCCTATGGTCAATGAAAACCTCTTCTACCTGGTTATTTGATTAAACATTTAAAACGAACTATCTATGCTATTCAAGATATATAATAGATACCTCCCACTTCCAAGTAAGACTCACTATCAAATGGTGGACAATTTGGTGCACAGACAAATTCTCCTCACCCCAGAGTTCAAAGATGTCCTTTATTAAGCAACTGGGAGATGCAAAGGCCTATATATTTCAACCTAGTAAGGCACACTATGAAAACCAATGTTCTCTAAGTACCAACTGTTGGGTGGCCCAAGCTTTGTAGGTCTGTCTTCCAGGCCTCCCAGACATTAATTCCTAATAGCATCGGAGACCATAAACTCTACTCTGTGTTGCTAGAGGACTCAGCATGCAACATCTGCTGTGGCTCCTCCCCTTTGCTCACGCCCCATACATCCATGCCACCATTACCTAGCTGACTCCTACCTACACAGCTGAGCCTTGCTGGTGCTGGCATGAGACAGAGTAGGGTGGTGCACATAAGGTAATTGGTGACTTTGTGTTCTGACCGTAGCCTCCCACCTGGTTCCCAGCTTCTCACCTTATTTGCATTTAGTCTGTCCTCCTTTGGTGCTAACATCATTTCTTTAAGACATAAGCCTCAGTGTGTTTTAAAAAAAGAAAAAAGGCCTTGCAAAGAGTCCCAGTTGTTCAGAGGAAGAGCTGGCACAGCCTGTTCTAGCCGGATCCCATTGGCTCTTTACCAGAGCTGTGAACTTTCCCCCTTGATGACTCCACCAGGTTCCTGGCTTCTATGTTGTCACAAACAGAGGGTGAGTAGCCTTGAGCCTATGTTCTAGGTCTCCATCTGATCCTGACTTAAATGCCTTGGCTCTTTGAGGACACCTCACCCCTTTATGATACGCTATGACAGCTGGTCATTTATAATGCTTAGCATGCTTTTAGCCTACATGCTCTTGTGAAAATATAAGCCCTTGATAAAGGCACTGACCAGATGTGTCCCGAAACACATATAACAGTGCAGATAATAAATACTGTATAGCAAATAGACCCTACACTTTAGAAGCTTGTATCTGCCTTCACTAGAATCCCAAGCAATTCCAATGTAAAGGCTTCTTATGCAGAGATGTGCTAAGCATGCCAATAGGAAATCTCATTGTTAATCAATTCATTGGAAGACCCGGGAAGGTCACTGAGACTGATTAATGATAAAAATAGAAATTCTCCAGACTCCATCGTAGGAACTGAAAGTCCGTGTCTGCTTACTTGTACTGAGACATTTAGTCACATCGTTGGCACTCTCTGCTTACCTCCAGCTCATCAAAAGCACTTCCCAGTGTTGCTGCCTGAGGTTCAGGGGGCGCTGGCGCATTCTGGATGCCTTGGGAAGCATTTGAAATTACATCAAGAGCGTTCTGGATCTCTTCACAGACGGTGTCCTTACTGGCTTTGAGCGAAGCAACATCGGAATGTTCCAAGCATGCTGAACAAATAGAATGCAGGAGTGGGGAGTTCTCCTTCAAGGTGGCCCGGGCCCCTGCAATTTCATCCCTCTGGCTTGGAGATTTTAGGTCCTGAAAAGATTTTTAAAAAAAAATCTTAATACTTGTCATAGAAGAAAGATATATTACCCGGATGCTCCCTTGGGGCAAGTGAGATGCAATGAATCTAAAGACAGTAGGCAGTAAGCAGTCAGATGGAGCTAATCAAGGGCACTGGGAATCTCTACAGTCCTTCTTCTGAAGTTCTGGTGTAGGAAACAGGAAATAGTTCATAGGTAAAGGCCACAACGGTGGAGAGGTGTCCCTGGTCAGCCATATATGTATTATCTTAGTTTTTATTCCTATTGCGGAGAATGGCAAAAAAATCGAAGGGGAACTGTGGTGCATTGGGCTCAAAATTTCAGGTGTCTGTCCATCATCACAAGGAAGTCAAGGCAACAGAGACATGAAGAAGATGCTCACATGACACCATGGTCCACAGCAGACAGTGCTGAACCATGCATGCATGCCAGCTCACTTCCCCCACTCTCTGGAAGGTAGAAATCATTTCTCTAGGGAATGGTGGCACTCACAATGGGTGGCCCTCTACACCATAATTAACATAATCAAGTCAACCCCCAAAGACTTGCCTGCAGGCTGGCCTAGACTTACCCTCATTGAGGCTCTCTTCCCAGAGGGATCTAGATTGTGGCAAGATGATAATTCAAGCTAATCACCAAACCCATATAAGTCACAGAAAACTCTGACACATTACAAAGAGCACTATCAGGCAGCTTGAATTTCCAATATTCTGTTAACCTATTTCCCATGGATATTAATATTTACATCTAGCTTCCCATGAAAACAAACCAAGTAAATTAAAAACACCAAATAAAACTTTTCTCCATTCAACTACCTTTTTCCATTTTGTAAATGCTAATAAACAATCCTATATTTTTCTTTCTTTGATATTTATCCAACAAATAGTTGCTAAGCACTTAGCATCTGCTAGCCCTTGGGTTAGAGTCCAGGAGTACAGATGTGAACAATCCCATCAGACACTTGATTTCCTGAAGTTCATGTTTGGGGGCAGGAAACTTATAGGCAAGCAGTAAACTAGGCAAACATAGAAACAAGTCACTTTGTGGTGATGAAAATATGGATGAAATGAAAAGTAAAATATAATAACAACTAGAATAGGAAAGTGCTTTAGTGTGAACAGTCTATAAGGGTGTGTCTGTGGATAATGGCCGCTTGAGGTCATACTCATTGCAAAGTATCACAGACAGAGTAGGGGAACCTCGTATATAAATGATGGCCAGCTAACACTGCTTAGGATGTAATGGGAAAAAAATGTCAAGCACCATCTTAACCAAGTGATTAAGGCTGACATCATCAGTGATGTCACATGGATACATTATGACACAAAAAGTGTCACTTCTGGGATACTATCTAGGAAGCCATAAGTCCTACCTAACAATGAGAAGCAAAACACAGAGGAGCACCCTGGGAATCATTCCACATGCTACATGGGCACTCTTCAGGAGACCATGCAAGTTTTTTGTTTTTGTTTTTGTTTTTGGGTTTTTCCAGACAGGATTTCTCTGTGTAGCCCTGGCTGTCCTGGAACTCACTCTGTAGACCAGGCTGACCTTGAACTCAGAAATCTGCCTCCCTCTACCTGCCAAGTGCTGGGATTAAAGGCGTGCACCACCACTGCCCAGCTTCAAGTTTGTAAAATAAGGAGAAATAATGAGAAATTGTCATAGAATAGAGCAGAATGGGAACACATGACAATTATATGTAATGCCATTCTCTAGACTAGATTCTAGAATAGAATAAACGTATTTATACAAGCCTGGTGAGTCTAAATACAGGCCATTAGTAGTAGTTAATAATGATATATCAATGTGATCTCTTTGTTGGGACAAATGTTAAGATAATGAAGAAATCTAAGAGAAAGGAATTATCTATACTGGTATGCTTTGTTTTTTAAACAAACACATTATTTATTACTCCCACAATTTTTCTTAGAAAACACTACCAAGTGTCATGAACATTTATATTAGTTCATGCATGTCACATGTGTATCTTCCAATAATTTGTGAAATTTTGATAAATGTAATTATTGTCTCGTTTTTTTCAAAATGAGAAGGGTGAGGTTTTCAAGACACTAAGGGAGGGGGCAGACCAAAATGGATACATTTTGTCTTTTATAGCCTGTTAGGGAGCCCTCATCCTAGCTATGTTACATTCTTTCCTGTTCCAGAAGGATTTTCTTTGTTACACAAGAATAGAGCCTGGATTTATATGTCACACAACTTATAAAGTACTTCTATTTGGCCTCTCCATGAGCATCACATTTTGGGTGAAGTTGTCGTTACTAGCCCTATGTTAACTAAGTAGATACTTAGTGCAAAGGAAGAGATTGGTGAAAGAACAGAGTTACAGAGTTACCAGGGGGAGGTGCTGGGCAGGGTGTTTCCACAACACTCTCCTTGCCTGGGACAATGCTGCTAGCACTAGTAAGTGGCTAGTGCTATTATATTTTTAGTTCCTTTCCTTCTGAAAACAAAAGCTCTCTACTGCTCCATGCAGCCTTTGGAGATTGAATTCTTCCCAAAGTGTAGGAAGGACAGTTAAAGCCGCTGTCAACCCAATGCCCATGGTCCCGAATAAACCAAGAAAAGACAATGCGTGATTTCCTTGGCCCTCTATGATCCCACCCCCACCCCACCAGCCACCACCCACCCCTGCCCCGTATCTTCCTCTGGGTCCTAGTTTGGGCTTTGAAATCAGGACTACAAGATAGGTAAGTCACCCATTCTTTTGGTATCTGCTTTTCCATTTGTGGAAACGGAGATAATGATACTCTCTCAACCCTCTTACAAGACAGTACAAGAACAGCAGAGATGGAAGACAGCCTGCAGCAGTGCAATGCTGAGCACGCCAGTCTCATCTTAGAAGCCACTTGGATGTAAGAACTGGGATCAATATGGAAAACAGTAAATAATCTTAGAAAAAATCATGGATCATCCTTTACATTTTATCAAAAATACTATGCAGTTTTTCTCCTGTGAGGTTCTTGGCGATTTTCATATCCCTGGTTTACAACAGCACTTACCAGTATAAATCACATTGCAGAACACATAAAGATGTAAATCATACAAAGAACATAATGACTATAAGGGATGCACAGCCCCTTGTGAGAAATGCTCAGGAAAAAGCACTAATGTCCCGGAAGGGTCACGGAAGACTCTCTGTGAGAGACTGTAATCAGAACACATATTAGGTAAGTTCCTCTACAACAGCCTGTGCATGATTCTTTATTTAGAATGACATTGTCAGGATTTCAGTGGGAAATAGTGTACCTAAGTTATCACAAAGAAGGTTAAAGTTTAAAAATATCATTTCCTTTGCTTTGGTGGTGGCTAGGAATATCTTAGAATGAGCCCTTTGATGCTGTAAGGACTTTGGGATTTTTAAAAGTACAAACGTGTTCTGGATTTTGAACATGATGCTTTGTCATCTCTACCTAAGGCAAGGACAGAATCCTTAATGAGTACCAGTACCCTAAATATCAAGCCTCTGAAACCTGCAAGCAAGGACAGGATCAGTAAGCATAGCAAAGGTATGCATTATGATCGTGTATAGAGAGGAGGCAAGGAGCCGCACGTGGTGGCGCACGCCTTTAATCCCAGCACTCGGGAGGCAGAGGCAGGCGGATTTCTGAGTTCGAGGCCAGCCTGGTCTACAAAGTGATTCCAGGACAGACACGGCTATACAGAGAAACCCCGTCTCAAAAAAACAAAAACAAACAAACAAAAAAACAAACAAACAAAAAAACAACAGAAAAAGAAAGGAGGCAAGGCAGAGAGCAAATTCAACATTTGAGAAAAGATCATTGCTCACAAATGATATTACACATTCTATACATAATGTGCCAATTGTTCTTTGAAATAAAGGGTGATCATTCTTCTTTTTTTGTTTTGTTTTGTTTTTTTTTAATTGGGTATTTATTTCTTTTACATTTTCAATGCTATCCCAAAAGTCCCCTACATGCTCCCCCACCAACTCCCCCACCCTCCCACTCCCACTTCTTGGCCCTGGCATTCCCCTGTACTGAGGCATATAAAGTTTGCACGACCAATAGGCCTCTCTTTCCACTGATGGCCAACTAGGCCATCTTCTGATTCATATGCAGCTAGAGACACGAGCTCTGGGGGGGGGGGGGTATTGATTAGTTCATATTGTTGTTCCACCTATAGGATTGCAGATCCCTTCAGCTCCTTGGGTACTTTTTCTAGCTCCTCCATTGGGGGCCCTGTGATCCATCCAATAGCTGACTGTGAACATCCACCTATGTGTTTGCCAGGTCCCGGCATAGTCTCACAAAAGACAGCCATATCTGGGTCCTTTCAGCAAAATCTTGCTAGTATATGCAATGGTGTCAGCGTTTGGAAGCTGATTATGGGATGGATCCCCGGATATGGCAGTCTCTAGATGGTCCATCCTTTCGCCTCAGCTCCAAACTTTGTCTCTGTAACTCCTTCCATGGGTGTTTTGTTCCCAATTCTAAGAAGAGACAAAGTGTCCATACTTTGGTCTTCGTTCTTCTTGAGTTTCATGCATTTAGCAAATTGTATCTTATATCTTAGGTATTCTAAGTTTCTGGGCTAATATCTACTTATCAATGAGTACATATTGTACGAGTTCTTTTGTGATTGGGTTACCTCACTCAGGATGATGCCCTCTAGGTCCATCCATTTGCCTAGGAATTTCATAAATTCATTCTTTTTAATAGCTGAGTAGTACTCTATTGTATAAATGCACCACATTTTCTGTATCCATTCCTCTGTTGAGGGGCATCTGGGTTCTTTCCAGCTTCTGGCTATTATAACTAAGGCTGCTATGAGGTTACTATGGGTGCTTGTAATTACTTTAACCAATAATACTATTGGGTTCATAGGTTGTCTACTTATCCTAATTGCAAACCAGGTCAAAATATTTATTCAATATCAAGGTCAATTGGGAATATCCCCAGATAGAGAGGAACACAGAGTTCAGATCCTCAAGGGCTGACACTTACTTCATCTTTTTTTTTTTAATGTGCCAGGAGAAAAACACACACACAATGTTTCCGAGCTAAGACATCAAATGCTTCCAGCTGATGAAGAGACTCCCAGATGAGATTTTTAAAAGTATGAGAAGAACTTCCGCATCAGTCTACACAAGTGTGTAGAGGAGGCAACATGTGAATTGCAACCCTGGCAAGAAAAATGAAGTGTATGTAGAGATTTCAAAGTGCACATAATATAAAAAGAGGAGGCTCTAAGCTATTGGCTAATTCACTCATTCATCCAACAATTGCTGGGCCTATGCTGCACATCAAACACTATGTTGAATAAGTACTGGAAATGGGAAGAAAAGCTCTCAGACCAAAGCATATACAAACAAAAGAATCTTACAGAAGCTGAGGGCTGGAGAAGTTGCTCAGCTCCTAGGAATACTGTTGCTCTTGCAGAGGACCTGGGTTCAGTTCCCAGTGCCACCATGGTGGCTCACAACCTGTAATTTCTGTTCCAGGGGATTAAGACCTTCTTTTGGCCTCTGTGATCACTGCACACAGATGATAGATATACACACATGTAGGCAAGCACTATGTACATAAAATAAATAAATTTTTAAATTATATAGAAATTAAAATAAAATTGCAGCACAGAGGAAAATCCTCAGCTTTAAGGGAATTAAAGTAAATATTTGAGAGAAATTTTGGAGGCATAATTGATAAATTGGTATATATTCAACGTCTACAAGATGACACATACACACACATATCAAGTAATGATTTCTGCAATTAAATTCATTAGAATCACTCTTAGCATACCTAATAGCCATACATGTTTATGTTATAGGAATACTTAAGGTCTATTCTTCTAGTTAATTTTAAATATATAGAACATTGTTATCAGCTAGCATTACCATACTACTATAATTAGACATTCAGAACTTATAAATCTTCAAACTATATTTTTGAATTCCTTAACTGATTCTCATTTTCTCTGTGCCCTACCCCTAGCAACCACCATAAAATACTCTTCTAAAACCTAGACTCCTTTTCGAATGCACACAGAAAAGAGATCGTCACGTATTTGTCTTTTTCTTCTGTGATCCTTGCCTAGCGCCCTCGCCTCCAGGTTCATCTGAGCTGCCGCGAATACAGGAAGAAGTTCCTAACAAAGTGAATCTTAAAACAGTGAGAGGAAGCTGTTCTGTGACCCATGCAGAACAAAACAGCAAGCAAAAGAAAACACCGCAGGTCACATCCTGAGGCGCAGAGAGGGGAGAAGCGTGCAGGCTACTGAGGGTGACATTATAGAGAAAACCAGAGCAAGAAGGTAACAACTGGAGCTGGGAAGACCAAAGAACCCTGAAAGCTACAAGATCCCGTGAGTGTCTGGAAGAGGCCTTTGACAATAGCCATTTACATGGACTCAAGCAATCACATTGCAGCCAGGGAGGCCAGGCAAAAACTCAGTTGCATTGAGAAACAGTGGGTGCCTAACACTGGACAGGATCACCAGGCTGAAGCAGGAAGGAGCCACGCAACTCTTTTTTTTTTTTAATTAGGTATTTTCCTCGTTTACATTTTCAATGCTATCCCAAAGGTCCCCCATACCCACCCCCCCAACCCCCTACCCACCCACTCCCCCTTTTTGGCCCTGGCGTTCCCCTGTACTGGGGCATATAAAGTTTGTGTGTCCAATGGGCCTCTCTTTGCAGTGATGGCCGACTAGGCCATCTTTTGATACATATGCAACTAAAGACAAGAGCTCCCGGGTACTGGTTAGTTCATATTGTTGTTCCACCTATAGGGTTGCAGTTCCCTTTAGCTCCTTGGGTAATTTCTCTAGCTCCTCCATTGGGGGCCGTGTGACCCATCCAATAGCTGACTGTGATCATCCACTTCTGTGTTTTCTAGGCCCCGGCATAGTCTCACAAGAGACAGCTATATCTGGGTCCTTTCAGCAAAATCTTGCTAGTGTATGCAATGGTGTCAGCATTTGGAAGCCATGCAACTCTTAACAAGGGGAAAGTGCCAAGGCTTTGGGAATAGAAGGCATTTAGCAGAGGAGTCTAGAAAATGGCATCAGTGATTGTAAACGTGGAAATACATTCACTGGGATGGGAACACCGTGGAAAGAATGTGTTTGTAAGGAAAAAAAGGTGAAGTGCATTTTGTGATGTTATCAAATGTAATGTCAGAGTGAAACTGTAAGTGAAAATGCACTCAGGAATGAGGATGTAAGTTCAGAAATAGGGACCGGTGAGTCTCCGGCTCTTCTTTGGGGGTCCGCGCTACCTGTAAAGGCAGCAGTACCTTCAGCCAGTGTGAATGCTGCGCTACTGAAGGGAACCTGAAATCAGAGTTCCCTGGAGATGTCAATGGAATTACTAAAGTAATTCCAAAGGGCAAACACTGATGGTATCTTAAGTGCCAAAATGGGTGTACCAGCTAGTTTTGTGTCAACTTGACACAGCTGGAGTTATCACAGAGAAAGGAGCTTAGTTGGGGAAATGCCTCCACGAGATCCAGCTATAAGGCATTTTCTCAATTAGTGATCAAAGAGGGAGGACCCCTTATGGGTGAGGCCATCTCTGGGCTGGTAGTCTTGGATTCTATAAGAGAGCAGGCTGAGCAAGCAAGGGGAAGCAAGCCAGTAAGTAACATCCCTCCATGGCCTCTGCATCAGCTCCTGCTTCCTGACCTGCTTGAGTTCCAGTCCTGACTTCCTTTGGTGATCAACAGCAATGTGGAAGTGTAAGCTGAATAAACCCTTTCCTCCCCAACTTGCTTTTGGTCATGATGTTTGTGCAGGAATAGAAACCCTGACTAAGACAATGGGTATCAGAAAATACTGAACTTCAAAACATTTTAACTTTTAAAAATTAAAGAACAAGCAATAACAGAGAGTACAGAACAAGAATTAAACTGTACATAACTATACTTATCATAAGAAGCAACTTAGAAAGTCAAAATGACTTCTATATTGTATAAGCTAAAAAAAATGTCTGTCTGTCTTTTAAAAAAGAGTCACAGCTGGAGAATACATCATAAAAATAACTAGAAATTATTAATGAGCTTGGCTACTTCTTAATGGACTTCTTTACTAAGTCTACAAATACTAGATTAAGAAAGTAGTTTTACAAATTTGAGTGAAATAAATCAAAATATCTGTCAACATTGGTGTCTTCCTTAGTTCATTATAACTCTCTTGAATGAAAGTCATATAATTTATTATTTTGAATCTTACTACATAGTAACACATGGCATATGAGTTTAATACATCTTTGTTAAAGAAAGAAAAACCAGTAAATGAAAATTAAGTCAGAGATGGAGCTGGAGAAATGGCTAAATGGGTAAGAGCAGTGGCTACTCTCCTAGAAGACTCCAGTTCAATTCCCAGCAGCACATAATGGCTCACAACCCTCTGTAACCCCGCTACGAGGGAACCAATAGCTTCTTGTGGCATCTGCAGGCACCAAATCCTATGTATACACAGGCAAATCACTCATCTACATCAAATTAAAAGCAAATAAATCTTTTAAAAAACAAATCAGAGGAAGATACACTTCAAAGGGGGGTAGAGAATTCAGGTATATTGTTATTATTATTACTCAAAATATCAAAATTGTAAAAAATATCATCTAATCTAGAGAATTTATACTAATTTGTATATGAAAATGACACAGAAAGTTAAGCTTAAATTACACCTATCTCCACACTAAATGTTGCTGTAGCCATTAATTGGTACAACCACTTTGGAACACTGCCTTTATATATATCCACCCAGAGCTGGTTATATACATGTCCCACTAGGCTATGCTACCTCTAGGAGATGATGCACACATATGGAAATGCGCTCACATGTTCATCAAAAGACAGGAAGATGTTCACAGCAGCCGGTTCTCAATAGTTCTAAACTGGAAACAAAGTAATGGGAACCACAGAATGTGCTAAGTGCAAGAGAATTGAAAACCCCACAACGGAGGAAGGATGTGTTGTTTGAGTCTATCTATATCAAGATTTTACTCCGGCAACATGGATTTAGAGCAGAAATCAGAATGGTGATTATTCTTAAGGAGTGATCAGAGTCTCATCAGAGAAAAAAATCTAGCTCCAGTAACTCTGTTTCCTTTTCTGGGCACCAGCTACAAGGTGTCTGCTGGAAATTTTTGCTCAACTATATACTTTTTGAGCTGTGTGCTTTTCTGGAATGGATGCTGTCATTCAGTAATTGTAAGTTTTATAAGGGCTGACAAGACAGGTGGGTCAGTGGGCAAAGGCTCTTGCCACCAAACCTAATGACTGAATTTGATTCCCAGGGCCCACAAGGTAGAAGGAAAGAATAGATTCCCACAAATTGCCCTCTGACCCTCCCACACACACATCCTATGCAATAAATAAATAAGTGTAATAAAAATTGTAAGTTTACTTATAGTTGAAGGAAGCAAGCAAGTGAATAGAGCCAACCAGTAACTGTCACTTAGCAAATAGCACTGCAGTAGATCACCTGTGACCCACCCTGCTGATTGCATTTCCATGTTAAGGGGATGATAAGAAAACTGGATATGCAGTCTACTTTCTGCCTGGTTAGAGGAATTACATAAAAAAATAAAAAATAAATAAACATGGCTGTTTAAATAAACACAAAAAGAAAAGCTCCCTTGGGTTGGCCATCAGAAAGACCAAAACTAAAGTGTCTTTACAGCGGATAATTCTGTCTGCCCTCAGACAAAGCCAAATTTCAGGGGCTTAGAGAAAACTCCCCGCTAAGCTGCTTCCCTGCCCGCGTAGAATCCCTCAGCAGAGACTCTGCTGGGCAAAGCAGGACTGCATGCAAATTCTCACATTTCTCTTCCTGGCGTTCAAGTGAAGCTTTGGAAGCTGATAAAGCCACTCTGGTAAAGGGGGCGGGAGCGGGGAGCAAGGAGCTAGGAAAGAACACTGTTTGTTTTCTTGAGATTAGGAAGCCACATAGCAAGAAAGCCTGTGTACTCGTTGCTACTTGGATCCTGTGTGGGGTTGGCTTCTCCCCCCAGTCCTCCCTCTGCCAAGATGCCACATGCTGACTGCTTTACTGGTCACTGGGCAGCTCCATGTTCTACTGGAAGACAAAACCATGGAGAGGCATGCTGATTTTGGGGGTTTTTCTCCAACGTAAATCAGGAGATGGGAATACTTGACCATGACTGACCTGAAGGGGACAAGATATGGAACAAGAACAGATGGCAAAGAAAATTTTGAGGAAAACAGAGATTCAGGGAGCTTATAATCAAGACATCATGAAGCAGCAGAGAGAGTGGGGAGAGCCTTTCGCTGCCAGTCCATTGTGTTTTATATCAAGAGGTCAAAAACAGCCAAGGAGAGAATAGAAGGAATGATGGTTTTCAAATAGGCAAATGGGAAGCCATTGGGTAATAGTAGTACATAAATCTCCAAAGTATGTATTAGGGATGCTTAATGCATGCCTTGGGTAGCTGAGAGACACCAGGGTGAATACTAGCAACCTATGCAAACATCAGTACTTGTTTGCTTGCTTGCATCCTGACATGGGACCTCACAGCCTGTTCTCAGACTCCATATTCTCCTGCCTCAGTTCCCAGACTAGTGAATCAGCCCTTATAGTTACATTACAGTTAATAAACACTATTTCCAGAGATTGCTTCTCAAGGAATCCTACAGGGAGATGTTAGAAGTGTCCCTTATGCTTATTTATAAAAAAAAAAAAAAAAAAAGGAAAGGGATAATTCTCCAATACAAAGGATCGACAGCCAATTGTTTCTCAGACCCTGTTGAGCTGCCAGGGAGACAGACAATCAATTGCTTTCTCATTCATGAGCCAGATGTGGATAGGATTCAAGGCTGGATCTCACCTCCCTATACTTTTTACCCAACATCATTTCTATCTCTTTTCAGTAGCTTTAGCATCTGCCAAAAGACAAAACGATTTTCTTTATGTCCTGTCCTGTGATGACTCGACAGAGGATGGACAAAGGAAAGTGACTGTTATGATTGTCATACCTAGAATGACTCAGGTTACAAACACACTGCTTAATTGATCTAGAGAATACTGATAAGAAAACCTAAGGATAATAGGAAATGGAACTAGCCAGGCTGTTTTAGGACAGGGACCTGAAAGCAGCACTTTCAGAAATGTCACCTGGTCCCGTTGGCAGTCCTGTCCTTGTCTGAATCCAGGAGTGTCAGGAGGGTGTACTGGTTTCTGGTTCCTTGTTCTCCTACATGAGCAGCCCCGGCTGGAAGCTGTACCTGAGGATATGTCTGACCATTAGGCAAGTACCTGGACCTCAAGGGTGGGCTAACTAGATGGACAGCCTCCCCATGCCTCATCCCATGTCTGTCATCCTTCTAATTACCAAAGTTCCAAGACTAGGCAATTGACGGGACCACAAATCACTCAGTCAATACCTGCACTCTGCCTTCTTTCTGTCCCAAAGGCTCTTACCTGTGAATCAATGATAAACTTTTTTCTAAAACTCACCCTCTGTGGTCCGTGGATTCCATATGAGATGTGGAAGGACCTAGAGATCTGATTCATAGGATGCGTTGTGTGTCTGTGTTTATCTGGTATCCCAACTCCTGAATTAAAGCCTGCCTGAGAGAAAACCCCCATGAAATCCACACACTCCCATTTCACTGGGGTCAAAACTATGGCTTGAGACTGAAGTGAAGTCCATAGAATGATTCAAAAGGCACAAAGAATTATGGCAGGGTTGTGTGGGACAAAGAGAGGAAATAGACGGTATGAACTTGAATGGGGCATTCTGTTTCTCATGACAAAGAAATGTTCTAAATGTAACCTCTTAGTAATGATTGTCTAAGGGATGCTTTTCCAGAAGAACTTTGTTTGACTTTTTACTTTAATTCAACAAGCTTGAACTGTCTGTTCTAAGGTGTTAACTTAAAGACTACAAATCATGATGTTTATTCTAAGCAGGGGGCATGAATAGGACAGATGTTAGTAACAGGGAACAACAAGGTCCAGGCACACTAGAAACTCCTCACACTTGGAAGTATTCAAATCTAAATTGGCCAAGCTATATAAGATCCCTTGGCCTCTACTCTGAAATATTCAGCCTGATATTTGCCTCACTAAGGCAGTCTCCCCTGTGCTTTACAGTTAGAGCATATACATACTTGACCTTGGGAAAGGTTGGAAAAAAATAGATAACACATAACAGGTCGCTGGGCCCAATGAATCTATGATAAGCTAAGAAGAAAAAAAAGACATGTGGCACATTTCCGAGGCAGGAAATCAGACTCATTACAATGGAAAGAGCAGGAGCTGACTGTAACTGCAAGGTCGGGAATTCCGATGCAAAACCCCTCCAGTCACAGGCGATTTCAAGTAGAATAATTAACCTAACTCTGCTACAAAATGAGGATAATAATTCCAACTTTCCAGGGTACTAATGAGGTTAAATGATTGAATGCAAAACACCTTTCCTGCGTTTCCTTACTTGATCTAGCTTTATGACCAAACTTCAGGCCATATTGCCTCTCTAAATGTTTTTTACTGTCCTTCTAGGCAGCCGTGGAAACGGGTTTTAAATGGACGGGTATGGCCCACATTTTCAAGCTCCAAGTGCATTGCTAAATTTGAGGATCAAGACAAACACGCCTTAAATAGATATCACCGACTGTTTTATTTTCCATGTTTTGTTGAGCCTCTTCAGCCTGAGTGATGCTGACTGTCAACTAATTCATTTGCAGCCCAGAGAATCAGCCAGGTTTCTTCTCATCATGTTATGCTCCACTGTGTACCTGTTTCCTTATCCCTAGCAGAACACACGTTCGGGAGAGCAAAGAGTATTTTGTTCCTATAAAAATGGCCGTGTGTGAACACCAGAGAAAAGGAGGCATGAAGCAAAAGGTTGCTAAGAACACAGTGTGTTTTTTATCATATTGATAATTTATCTGTAATTCCATCAGAGGCAGCTTTTTAAAATTCAAATCTGCTCTCCATACACCAGTATAGAACTTAACAGTTATAGAACTTAACAATGAATGTTATAAGGTTTCCTAAATAAAGCTCTTGCATGATAAAGCTCACGGTGTAGACTGAATATGAAGACCTCTCCCTGGCCTTCCTTCTTCCTGTTCTCACAGTCAGTCGCCCTCTGTTCCAGCCGCACAGTCAGTCAGTCAGTCAGTCAGTCACTCAGTCAGTCAGTCATGTGAGGTGGCTGAGACATTTTCATGAGCTGGGCTCCCATCTTCCCTTGTACCTTCTGGGCAATTCCTATTTATCCTCTGAACTCTTTTCAATTCTTTTATATCACATACTATCTGACATAGACTCCTCTTCCACAGCAGGACTTAATACATATTATGAAGCCATTGTTTTATGTTGTACTTAGATGTTGACACAATTATGTCTCTTACCAGATTGTTTCACTGGGGCTCAAATACTCCAATGCCCCCATGGACTGGGCTTTGCATAAGAGTAGCTACAGTTCCTAATGAATTAACAATATCTGTGGCCACCAGCAAAGAAGTGAGAAGATTCTGAAAGTTACTGGGAGAAGATGATAACTTAATTATCCCACAAAACAAAATTCTAATCTTGGAAAATTATACTTGTGATACAACTATTAAAAAAATTATACTTGTGTTACAACTATTTAAAAAAAGGTAAGATCTGCTAAGCATAGAATGAAATTGTTTTAACTGTGTTCCAAATGAGGCTAATGAGATTTGTTTATAAACTATCTTTGAAAATGTTCTGGCTAAGGCCTCTTTTAAAGAAACTAATGATGACAGCTCTTGGCACTGGAATAGAACAGCATCATTCCAGCTTTGCTGCTGTGAGCCTTAGGCAGTGCTAGAAAATAGTCTGCTTTCTAGAACAGTCTTCCAGCAGGAAGCAAGACCTTGAACCAAAGGTAGGTGAAGATGCTCCACAATGGGTATGTTTGCCAGAGGCTAATTTGGTGTCCCTGTGTTAACAACTTGGATCAACAATCTTGCCACGATAGGGTTTTGTTGTCTACTGTGATGGTTTGAATATGCTTGGCCCTGGGAGTGGCACTATCGGGAGGTGTGGCCTTATGAGAGGAAGTGTGTTACTGTGGGGGTCGACTGAACCTCTGAACCTGTAAGACAGCCCTAATTAAATGATGTCCTTTATAAGAGTTGCCTTGGTCATGGTGTCTCCTTACAGCAATGGAAACCCTAACTAAGACATCTACACAGAGCAGTTGGACTATTATGAGAAAATGAGTACCTAGCTCTGATGTCTCATTTACGCCAGAAATTAATATTTATATACTGGAATAAGAAGAGGAGGCTAAAACTGGTGAGCTAGATAAGAACGAGTCTGGGAAATATAAAGTATAGGATGCTTATGCCTCCCAGAGAAGAGAGTATTTCATACATATGTAGGTAAGCGATGCCCGAGATAACTGAGAGAAGCCTGTTGGCTCGCTAACTCTCTCAAGCACGAGATGTGAATGCTGAACAACTCCCACCCCACCCGCTATTCCCACAGGGAATGGCATCCATTCCAGTTGTTCAAGCCAAAAAAAAAAAAATTGTTTTCCTCTTTAAATGTCTCTTTCTTATATGTCACAGTCAATCTGTCAGGAGGAAAAGAAAAAAAAAAAAAAACCTATCTGTTATCCTCATTTATTCAGAGTTTAATCTATTACTTCTTCCTTCAGATCCACCTATATCATTTTGCACGCTTCCCTCACAATTCTGTGGTGGTTTGAAAGAGAAGGATGTCCCTCCATACTCTCGGGCATTTTGCTCCCTCTGTAGACCCTGCCTGCGATTTGAGCTCTCAGTGGCTTCAGTCAGAACTCCTGCCTGTGGCCATGCTTCCCTGCCACAAGGGTGACAGACTCTTATCTCTCTGGAACCATGGACCCCCAAATAAACCCTCCCTTCTATAAGTTGCCTTGGTCATTGTGTTTTCTCACAGAGATAGAAAAGTTCCTAGCATGTTCTCCACGCTCACTGATACTTGCCCCATACATAGGCTTGCTTAGTTATTTTTCCAAGAATCCAGTCATCTCCCTAACTTAGGCTGTTCCTATGTTGGCAAGCTGTTCTAGATCTATGACTGGACTTATTCTCCCACTATCCATTATACTCATTTGTTCATTGATTCATTCAATCAATCATTTGTTCAATCTATACATGGATATGTGCACATGCCAGGCACCCATGTGGAGGCTGGCGGACACCTGCAGGTACTGACTCTCTCTTCCCACCATGTGGGTCCCAGAGACTTCACTCAGCTTTCCACATCCCCTCTCCTTGCTTTATGTTCTCCCTCCTATTCTTATTAATCTATGCTATACTTATTACTTTGGGTGCATTTCTCAATAGAAGGGAAGCTTCGTGAGGGTACATGGCAAAACCATTTGTCTAAGGCATGGATTCATAGTACTGTTGATCTACTCTGTAAATGATTGAGACTATGAAGTTACAATTTGGAGTAACTTTATGATATATAGAATCATGTCTTCTCTTAGGATGATAAAAATGCCAGAGGACACTTAATGATCGAAGGCAGATAAGTGCATAGAAATGGGTGAAACAAGCTTCCCACTCTGTTTGATATTTCTCTAGAGACTTGAGAAAGCACACCACGGCATCTCAAGGCTTTGCTGCAGTTTTCATTTCAGCCATCTTTGATGCTCACCCAAAGCCTCATGGGAGCTGATGAATTCACAAGACATCGCAGATAGATAGCTGGGTACACCTATGCCTCAGAGGATGATTGATGTTTAAGTCCAGGCCCACAACTGATAAAAGATTTTGCATGTTCAAGACTATATACAGAAAGGTATACAGTAGTGCACACTGTAATCCTAGTTATTATGGGGGAAAGAAGGAATTGTGAATTTTGAGGCTAGCCTAGATGACTTTGGGGAAACTCAGTCTTCAAAATGAAAGAACTGTACATAGAGCCTGGATTGCCCGCATGCAGAGCACTTGCTGTTTGGTTTCGCCAGTTTAAATACTCATGTGTCTAGGAATGGCTTCAATCCTCCCCTGATACATTAAATAAATTAGCATTCTCGCACTCTGGAGAGAAGTAGGAATTTAGCACCAAATGGAACCAGCAGATGACTAAACACTCTGCTTTTTTCCCCCTCCTCTCTTGTTTCTGTCATAAACACAACAGATGCAAGCTGCCAGAGTGTGAACAACCCCAGAAGGTTGATGTTTGCCTCTAACGCAGAAATAAGCCATTCAAAATTTCACTCCACACGGCACACCAGAGCTAGCAAGAACTCCTCAGTGCCTTTACTGCCATTAGGAGGACTTTATGACTAAATGTATCACAGAAGTTTCTGTAGTTCGGTGAAGCATATGGCTACCTTTGATGTTAAAGATTACTAAATACCTTTTATAAATTTACAGTAATGGTATCTAAGGCCGGTACAAATTGCAGCCCCATCAGTGACTTAGAATAACTTCAGTTCCCATGAAACCCTGAGCGTCCGTCAAAGTTACAAAGCACATGGGTGTGAAGCACAGATAAGCCAAAGGCTGGAGATTCGGCACAGCAATTGAGAGCATTTGCTGCTCCTGCAGGGGACCTGGGTTTGGTGACCCACATGGTGGCTCACAGCCTTCTTTAACTACAGTGCCAAAGGCTCCAACACCCTCTTCTGACTTCTGCAGGCACCAGCACACAAATGGTATGCAGACATCCATGCAGGTGAAACACTTGCTTTTGTAAATAAATCTAATGTAAAAATTGAGATAATTCCAGAGGACAGGACTGTTTTGCATCAAGTAGAAAGCAAAGTTCTTCCCAGGAGAGAAGAAGCACTCTTCCATGTCACCTCTTTTAAGAGCACGGCACACAAGACAAGAGATGGGCAGCTCCTTATCTTAAGATAGTTGGGCAACGGCCATACGACCCAAAGGCTCTGCAGTTCCTGCTACCCTGTGTGTGTGTCGGGGGGGGGGGGGATGTTGACCTTATCTCCCCATCTTTTTCACTGTTGGACATGTAATCAGTGAATGCATACTCAGAGACAGTCAATTTCAATTAAAAAATATTACTTCAACCTGATCAAATACGCACCTGAGATCATGCCTAATTACTAAAGACCGAAGGCTTTCTTCCTAAGACAAAAATGGTCCTTTTTCTTTATGCTAGAAAGAGTGTTCAGAAGGTTTGAGATAAAGACACAAAAGAGAACTGGATTAGACAAGAGAGGGTAAAACATGCTCTATTTGCTGATGACATGATTTTGTACATTAAAAATTCTCAAGAAAAATTACATGCACAATAAGGATAATAAGAAAGGTTGGTAAGACTATAGGCTGCAAGATAATATTGAAAATCAATTATACACATAAATGTATATCATATATATATGCATACCACATATTATCACATAGATACATATATCTATATATGTGTGTATATAGGTATGTATGTGTATGTGTATATGCAATTTTAAATCCAAAATTGAGAGCATTTACTGCTCTTCCAGGGGACCTGGGTTTGGTTCCCAGGACCCACATGGTATAATTTCAACTATAATAAAAGGATGGTAGAGTTAACAGTAGTGCAGTGAAATGATCTCTTCAATTGACCATAAAACACCATAAAACCATAAAACACCATTAAAGAAAGTCACTAAGATGGAAGTCGATGGGAGAAGAGTCTGTATGTTTTGGAAGCTAACATGTTTATAATAGCAATGTAGCCCAAGCAAAGCTACAGCTTCAACGCCATCCCTATCAAAATTCAACAGAGCCTTTTGACTTGTTCTTTTTTGCAGAGTTGGACAGGATGAGCCTAAATTCTGTATGGAAACGTATGGGATCGAGGACAGCCAAAACAAGCTTACAAATGAGAAAAATGTTGGGGGATGCCAAAACCAAAATTTATTACAAGAACTGGAGGTGTGGCTGACTTGAACACCACGGACTAACAAAAACTCACTACAGAAAAATCAAACCAAAATTAAAAAACCCATCATGATACAACATAAGACATACACACACACACACACACACACACACACACACACACACACACACATATGAAAGGCTTTTACAGTCTTTAAGAGCTAAACCTACAAAACTCCTAGAAGAAAACATTTGTCCCTTTCAACTAAACAGTGGTTTCTCCAGTGGAACAACAAAAACGCAGACAACAGAAAAAATATACAAAGTAAACTTTAACACCAAAACCCTGCAACAATAGTTATTGCAAATACTATTTGAAAAGGGAACTGGCACCATAGAGAGAGGCGAAATGATTAGGTGATATGAAGCCATATACATCACAAGGATCTTATATCTAGAATGAGATAGTGGAAATAAAACCGCAGTGATTTTGAAAATCCTAAAGCAAATTAAAACGAAAGGAAAACAACTATCTTTGAAATACAGTAAGAACAGGTAAGTTTACAGTAAATTACGCCTGCGTGAAGAAAGGAAGGGAGCGCCGGCAAGATGTCTGGCTTGGTGGGTAAGACTTGTGTAACCCTGGCAACCTGTGTTTGAGCCCTGGAGCCCATAGCGAGGTGGGAAGAGAGAACTGAATCCATAAAGCAGTTTCTGACCTCTACACAGGCACGGTGGCAGGCAGGCCCCCTGCCCCTGCTCACATACATTAAATAATGGATTAACTTTTAAAGTCAATTTGTCTGAAGCAAGTGTATTAGATGGTACAAGATGTATGGTCTCCAACCCATGTCAGGCCCATAATAACTTGGAAAGACAATTAGCTTTGGTATTTCCTGTATAAAAAAAAAATAATCAAGAACAGTGTCTTCTACTCAGTCCTAGTTCAAATGTTGGCCTTTTTATGATTACTCTGACAGATACACACACACACACACACACACACACACACACACACACACATGTGCGCGCGAGCAGAAGCAAAGAATTGATGTTTCCAAATGACTTTATTGTCCAACACTTACAATCCAGGCCCAGCAACTTTGTGACTTAAATGTAAATTCCATCTCATCAGCATCCGCTCATTTATTGGAGCTGAAGCCCTCGTTCCCTGGAGTCGCTTTCCTTTTCTGCTCTGATTTGCTGGTTCCTCTCTTCGCCTTGGAACGCTCGTTACCCCAGGCTCCGGGAGCCTGGCTGCCAGCGGTGGAGGTGCGTGGAAATCCTCAGAGCACGTGAATCTGGCGGGGGTTTTACAGACTTCCACATCCAGTCCTATTGCTTTTCTGCCTGCACAGTCTCTCCCTGAGTAGGGAGAGGTGCTTCCAAACAACACCCTCGCCAAGATGAAACCGGGAAGCTAGGAAGTGAACTGCGGTCTTAGCGTTTCTCTCTTGCAGGGCGAGACATCTTTCTTTTAGTTTTGCGAGTGGGTATTTATGGGTGATGAGCGTGTAGGCAGACATCTGTACTGACTTCAGTAGCTCCTTCGCCTTTCATACCAAAGGGGAAAACGCACAATGTTTGTGACCTCATAGCCACGTCTGACTTCTGTCTCTCCAAACAGTGTAGAGACATCCAAAGAAGTTATTTTAAGTGGTTTTCGTGGTGCAGTCATATAGAGACCCCAGATAGTAATTCTGCTAGGCTTGGAATCATAGTGATTCCACCGGAATTTAAACTGGAGTGATACTTTGGGCTTCTGAGGATGAAGTTGATGGCTGAAGCAAGGAGCATCCATCCGACACAAAGACAGGGATGGTGTGGCTACTTTGGGTCATTTGCAGTGTGATCTTGCTACGCTATATGGCCTCGATTGTCCCTAAGAGCAGTGGAATAGCTTCTAGCTTTCTCCCGTTCTCATCGGGATAGTTTCTGTATGCGTGTAGCATGTTAATTATATGGACAGGCATAGTTCTTATTAAATAGGCTTACTCTTCAATAATTCCTGAAGTTAACGTACAAAGCAATGGGCTGTGTAACTGCGTTTTTGTACACGTGTCATTCTTCCGTTCTCATCCAGCCCTTCCTCCACCACCGCATCCCCTCTTTCTATAAGTAATCTCTCCTCAAAAGCCAGGAACTACCATTTCAGAGTGAACAGTGATTTCCCCACGTGGCTCCTGCCTTTTCTAATTAGCCTTGCTATTTTTCATTTCCTCAGCACCTTAATTTGCATTTTTTAGCATGGTCTGTTTATGTTTGGGAAACGATATTTTTCCCCCCTGAAAAGTTTTAAGTCATTTTAGGCTTTATAGTCTCACTTGATTTGATGTTCTTTATATCTCTGGTTAAGGAGTATTCCCCTCAGGCCCCTGCCCCCCAAAAGATTCACAGGTGGCCTTTTATAAAACCATGACAGGAAGGATAGAGAGATGACTCAGCAGCCAAGAGCAGGTACTGCTCTGGAAGAGAAGCTAAACTGTGTTCTAGCACCTCGTCTATCTGGTGGTTCACAACCACCTATAGCTGCCGCTCCAGTGGAGCTGACGCCCTCTTCTGGTCTTTGCATGCAACTGCACTCACATACACCAACTCACACACATACACATACACATACACATACAACGTACAACATACACATTATTGAAAGTAAATAATTTTTAAATGAGTACTTTTCAAAAACATGGTGGCAGTGTGAACTGTTCTTTTGTTCTGAGTACTTTTTGGTTCATCTGTTCTGGAAGGCCGAGATTTCTCTGGTGTCCACAGATCCTATCAGTGGTGTGAATGCTAGGCCAGTGGTTCTCAATCTTTCTAATGCTGAGACCTTTTAATGCATTTCCTCCTGCTGTGGTGACCCTCAGCCATAAGATTATTTTCATTGCTACTTTATAACTGTAATTTTGTTACTGTAATGAAATATAGTGTAAATATCTGATATGCAGGATATCTAATATGTGACCATTGTGGAAGGGTTGGTAGTACCGTTGAGGTTCGGGACCACTCGTTCTGGATGGTCTCTGTAAACAGCTTTGTAATTGACGGTCTACCTAGGACCTTGATCTCTGGGAGAATCTCATGCCTTTCTCTTCCCTCAAAATCAGCATTTCCTCCTCCACAGCTGCAGCGCCAGCTGATCTTCTGAGTGGGTGTTTGGCTTCATGATTTCAGAAAACAGGCAAAGTTAATAAAGATCCAGCAAGATGGCTTAGCTGGTAAAGGTGCTTGCTGTGTTTGCCTTCGGACAGGAGTTCAATCCACATCACTGTGCTCTGACCTATTCATGTACATGTGCATACACACACACACACACACACACACACACACTCACACACATGCTGTGGTATATGTGCCCATGCACACACATCCTGAACAAATAATAACTTCTTTTAACTTTTTAAAAAGAAAAAAAAATCACTATTTTTTCATCTTGAAAATACAGTAACTTTTATAGTTTAGGTTGGGTAATGTCTTCTTGACATTTATATAATAAGTTTTTAAATACTCACGCAGTGTTTGTCCCTACTACATGTGGGAAATTGCGGTTTGTAATAAGGAGCGTTGTCCTTTCTCGCCACTCTTTCTCATTTCACTTCCCAAAAAAGCATAAGATCATTCAAGTCTTCAACAGTTATCTATATTTAACATTGCTGTGCACTGCTACACTATACATTATTAAAATGTACTTAACATAGTTAAATTGAGTAATATACTTTAAGGCTCTTACGGTAACGCGTGACACACAGTTAAGTGCTGTGTTAGTGTTTTCTATTAGCTGATTCTTGAAACCATGCATAATTCATGCAAAGAGCAGAACTCCGTGTGTAAGAGGGAAAAAAACCACATAGGCTGTCAAAATGGCTCAGTGAGGGAAGATGCTTGCTGCGGAGCCTGGTCACCTGAGTTCAACCCCGGGGCCCCACGTGGAGGTGAGAGGGAATTGACTCCTAAACTTGTCCCCCGGCACGAGCGCATTATAAGATATGCATGCCGACAAACTAAGTCTAGTTGTTCTCTGATTTTCCTTATATCTTTTAAAATGGTTGTTCTGTACCCTTGGCTGACCTTACTGGCTGCCGTGCTTTGGGGATGTTCATACTACATGGATGGGATGAAAATATTTGGAATAGCAGCAGGTATTATAGGGAAAGGCTCTCTGAGCAATGGTGATCAGGTAACTCCTGCTGTTATTGCCTGCTTCCTGTTGGTGAAGTTGGCGCTGCTCCAGGATGTAGATCCGTGTGAGAACTGACGAGACAGGAGAGCTTTGTCTTCTCTTCCTCCTCCCTTTGACTACACATTACATCATCGTTTTGACTACACATTACATCATCATTCTTCACATGGAGATGTCTTGTTAGTCATCGAAAATGCCTCCCTCTTGGCACCTCCAGTGTTGGTATTTCAGACATACAGTTTCCCAAATGTCGTTTTTAAAGAACCATTCATACACTTTTTTCGAGCTCTTCGGCTAATTCTAAGATCTTTTAACTCCTTGATCTTAGATCAAGTGCAGGCTGTATTTTTTTTTAACACTTCTGTCCATCTTGGTTTTAAAGTTTAGCCTTGCAAGGGGTTTTGGAAAATTTTGAAGATCACCTGTGGGTATTTTGTAATCTCACTATTACAAAGCCTTTGATTGCTGATGTAAACTGTATCTCTATATATAACTAAGCAGGATGGTCAGGGTTGGCTCCAAGGCAAGTCTTAAAAATGACCTACTTCTCCACAACCCAAGGCCCAGGATGAGTTATAGATAGGCTGACCACATACATTAGACCACTGACCCTGTTCTGTCAAGCATTTGGTGTTTTAAATGGATTCAGCAAGAGCAATCCCATAATACATTGTGATTCAGTGTTGACCGTATCTGCAGTGTTCAGATCAGAACCACATTATGAGTGAGGTACTACTCGCTTAATGGATCGTATCCATCAAAGAATGACATTCTAGGTACTAGGTGTGAAATATACTTCGGGATGAGGAGATTGTTTTTTCTGAGCACCTGTCAAACTGTATCATCTTTTCTGTGATTCAAGTGGTCTCTGAAATTGTACAAAATGTTAGTTTTCTGCCAAATTTCTCTTTTAAGGGTCTCCTATAACAACACCCTCTGCTTATATGAAAGCATACCTGTGTACTTAAAAGTCCCTTCCATACTGTCCCCAAATATTACTGTTTTGTTCTGTGACTGCTTTGGGTAGCCTCTGCCATGTGTGTCCCCTCTTGCTGCAAGTCTCAGGATAGAAGCACCTGCTTTGCCTGAACACACACCTAGAGTCTGGTCCTGCTTGTCCCAGATGAAGTCTCTTATTTAAAGATGACACCATCATTGGGTTGATTTGTTATTTAGCACAGTACTGGAAGATATAAAATATGCTTTCATAGACATGTTGCTTATTACATCTTTAGGGATTCCAGCACCTAATATAGGATTACTGGATAGATTGCTTTAATCTAAAGTAACAGGTTCATATCATATACCATGTTATAATTATTTTTATAAACAGAACAGATGAGAAAGCATATCTGTATAATGGTTTACCTCAACACTGTACTATAATTATTTGTAGAAAATTATGATACTGATGATCACATTTCTCCTGGAGGGAAAGCACGAAATAGATAAAAATCAGAGGGCAATGGCCCCCGGTCACCTATAACTTGGAAAATGAGAATGTTTACTAATTAGATACAGATAT